>NC_056560.1:12452675-12574875 GCF_013358625.1 Macadamia integrifolia
CCCCCCCCCCTCCCTCCCCACCCCACCTCTCTTCAAAATTTTGCTCAAGCATAATGACTCCTATTCATGACAAAAAAGAAAAACTCCCCAACCCCTTTAATTGTTCCACCAAAACTGTCGGATCAATCAATTTAGAGCCAAACAATGTTTGAAGAGTTGAAGGTAATAGAAACATTGACAGCAGAAGATGGTATACTTGTAGCCATGGCCTTAATTGGAACCTCCTTTCCAGGAGCAGTGAAAAAAGAGTCATTCCTAAAAGAAAGCTTGGACTGAACTCTCTCAACCAGAGTAGCAAAGAGGCCCCTCTCTGAGCGTCGAAACTCAGTTGGGAGACCTAGGTTTTTTCATGGTTCTGAACCTCAGCGCAAAGCCAGTGGTACATGAAATATCCCTCCTAAGTTTCACATGGATGTTAGGGCTAAACATAATACGGATGACCATGAAAATTAATTTCCTGCCTCAAGATGCCCAATCCTTAAAAATGACATGAAGAGGCCTCTTGGCACAGAATGAAAGGTGAAGGCAGCAGCCCTACTATAGGCCCCGGGGGTGACCTCGCCAATGATATACTCATTAATTTTCACGCGATAGGAAACTGTTGTCACCCTTTGAATTATCCATCTCAACCAAGTATTGGGAAAGCCAAACTTAAAAAACACTTTGCTCAAGAAAAGGTCAATCAATCTTGTCATATTCCTTAAAAGAGCTCAAGCTTTAAAGCCATATATTTAAATTTACCCTTAGCCTAGAGCATCTGATGCAAAATCTCGTGGGCAACATAGATATTATCCGAGATTACCTCCACCCAAAAAAATAAAATATAAATATTAAAGAAAAATCAATGGTTGGAATGAACTTACCAAGGGATGAAGAATATACATTTTAAGCTACTTGATATTTCATATATATTAAAAAAAAAAGAAGTCATATTACGCTTACCGATGGTTGAAAGAAGGGAATAATTGTACCTTTAGGTCACATTGCTTCCTTGTACTACTATATTCTTACAGCTCTTTGCACTCGTCATCAGTGGAAAATGGTTTTACTCACTTCTAGGCAATAAGTGTACTTGCTGACAATACCAATAAGGTAAGAACATTTCTGTTAAGCTATTTGACCTCCCACTCAACATTTCTATGATTCTATCCTAAGATATGGGAATTTTACCAAAAAAACTTAAGATATGGCAAGACTCTAACCTAGCCAATGATTTTTTTTCCTAATTAGAGTCTTAATAAGAAAGATTAGGAGTTAGAAAATAGACAAGCAAGCTGATTCAAAATAAAGGAGGATTAAGCCATGACTTCTAATAGCTACAAGTCACTGTTTTGTGGGTTAACTGAAAATATGGTCACCAACCCAAGAAACATTTATTTTTCACTATTAGATGAGCTGGGGAATGTGTATTTTGTATACTCAAAATAAAACTAATAAGGGATGTACAAAGGACATTTTGCTTCAATTCTTTTCGTTAAGTCATTTCTAATCTAGTTTTACCTTTAATTAGGTGGATTGATGGAGGGTGTATTTTGCTTGGTTTTGCTATAAAAATTGGACCCGACTCCTCTCCTTAGCACCCATTGTTAGGTCGGCCTATAATTACCTTGACGAGCGCACATGTCGAGACGATGATCCAATGGTTTGAGAAAGGCATGGAAAATGAGGCATTGACAATGGCTCAAAGAACGAGGTGCCAAAAGTTGTTGGATCATTATCTTGCCACGTGTCACTCGCCCAGGTAACTATGGGCAAGACTTGGGCGATAGACACTAAGGAGAGGAGCTGAATCTATAAAAATTAGTCAAATATTTGGTTATTGCTCTCTGTAGTGTAGTAGGAAGGGGATTCACGAGCCTTATACTTCCATTTGTGTTTTGTCCTTTAACTACTTGTGGTGAAGTAGTGTGCAACTCCCTACCAAAAAGAAAAAAAAAGTAGTGTGTGACTGAAGATTGCCATTCTACCGACAATTGCCTACTCACAATTTAAATGTAACAAGAAATGTCGAAAAGAATTCTTTCTTTGTTGGTAGTGTTATAAGAGGAGGAGGAGGAGGAGGAGGAGGAGGAGGAGGAGAGGGGACGGGGGAAGAGGAAGAAAAACAAAGAATAGTGGATCCCATATTCTTGCATATGCTGGTGTTGGAGATATAACTTCAGTTTTGGCAATGGAGTTGTAAGCCATATTAAGGGATATTGTTCTATGCATGGACAGAAACATCTTTGAAGTCTCTATCTGTTCTGACTCAAAATTGGCAGTTGACATGGTTACATGTAAGATTAGAGGCCCGTGGGAGGTTCAGTACTTACAGATGAATTCAAATATGTGCGGAGAAAAGTGAATAAACTTGCTGATTATATGGCTTTCTTGGCTTCAGATGTTGTGGAGATTAAGATTTTTCTTGTCGATTTCACTAATGATCTTAATGCTCTAGTGAAAAATGATGCTGATTTTATGATTTACTATTGATTGTAAATTATTGGGAGTTGTTTTCTTTGAGTTTGTGAGATATGTCCTATGGGTATTGGGGCTCTCTTCCCTCCTTCAGGTCTATCTAAAGAGGATTGTTGGGCTGCCTTTCTTTGTAATTTGATCAGATTTAGGGTCCATTACATGTACGAGAGTATAATTGTAATTATGTGGGAATTAGGATGTTTGGGTTTCCTATATATATTGTCCCTATGGGAAAAACCCTAGATAAGAAAAAGGGCATCAATTTGTGGTAGGGAGTGGTGTGGAGATTTTTTCAAGTATAGTAGAGATTCTCTTGGGAGGATGTAGGCAATTTTTCCTAACCACGTTACATTCCTTGTGTGTGTGTGACTGTTTGTTGGCTTTTTCCTCGCGGTTGTGCATATGTTCCCAACAATTGGTATCAAGGTGAGGCTCAGCAGAGCATTACAGGTAGTGTCCAGAGATTTGAGGGAAGGACACTGCACAAGGAGCATGAAGAAGGTACAATTCTGAAATATAATTTCAGATATATGAAGAAAATGGAAGAAATTCCAAAATCTAACTTCAATTCTAGTTTTGTAAGTGTGGTGAAGAGGAGAGGAGTCTTCACCTGAATTTGTGACTCTACGGTGAGAGAAATGTTGGGAGAAAGGTGAAAAAAAAAAAAAAAAAAAAAAGGGGGGGGGGGTCAGAATCAGTATTGTACAAAGAAGGAAGAAGGAATCGTACAAGAAACTACTGAATGTTGTTTTTGTTTAGTATTTTTTTATTCAGTTTCGCTTTCATACTCTCAAACAATAAAGCATTGTACGGTAGTGGAAGTTTGTAAAAAAGAAAATAGAAAAATGAGATGCGTGCAACGTATGGAGGAAGAAAAAACATGTTTTCGAGCTGATACCATATGATTTTGGTTCTATCCAAAAAATCTGTATTTGTACAAAGGGTGTGGTATGAAGGTTAGGTGTTCTTGAGGTTTTCAGCGTTCCAGTAGTGGAATGGACAAATGGCGCAAGATTAATGTTAATTATGTTTGTTGAGGTTAATAGTGGGCACATATGGCATAGGTCCGGTAAATCGGATGATTGAAAATTTGTACAAACTTGCAGGGAGTGTAGAAGCACGTGGAACCATTGTTTGAACTTGAGCAAGAAGCACATATACACAAATATATTGCAGGTGGTTTAGGCGGCGATAAACAATTGCAAGTCTGAAAAGAAAAAGTATCTTTTACATTGGATTTGGTGAATGGCAAGGATCTTTCGGAGTGAGTTGCAACAGTAGGAGAGGTGGAGCCACATCACATTGTCGACGACAATGAGCTTTATGGGATACCCCAGGTGAGAATGTGGCCATGCTGGTTTTGGATATGGCAGATAGGAAAGAAAACCCCAGGAAAGGATGTGGGCTATGCCGTTTTGGGTATGGTGGTCATGGAAGGACCCCTCGGATGCGGGTGTGGACCATGGAAATTTGTGTATGGTGGTCCAACAAGGACATCACAAGAGGGGGTGTGGGCCATTCGGGTTAGAGTTGAAATTTTGACCCCGACAACTTAAACCCGCCCAACTCATCTTGAGCCCAAATAGAGTTTGGACCAAGTTTTTTTTATCCTGAGTGCAGGTTAGGGTTGAAAAACCCCAACCTTGGGCTAGGGTTGGGTTAGGCTCGAGTTGAGGCCTGAGCCTGGGCCAATCCAATCTGAACCTGGCCCAAAATTTAACTGTGAATTTCTATATTAGAATTTAGGGTTCCTATTAGTATTTCAAGTTTTTATAATATTTTAATGTATGGGATATGAATGGCAAAAACAAGTCAATCAAGATTAATCCAACCATTGTAGAAGCCAATGTCAACCTAACCCAGCCCAGCCCAGCATACATCCAACTCGACCCAACCTGGCCCAGATAGGGTCAATTAGGGCTGGGTTGGCCTGGGTTGAATTTTGAAGACCTAGGGTTGTGTTAGGGTTTTAAGAAATCCAACCCAATCCGGCCCTGTTCCACCCCTAATTCAGGTTTGGTTATTGTAAATAGGCGGAGACAATGGTGGAGTTTAGAGAAATGACTTCAAACGAGTCTTCTTCAAGATGGCTTACAAAATTCAAGTCAAGGTGGTGATTGTTGGGGTTGAGAATGTGTTGTATTATGTATTGGTTCACATAATTACAATTAGGCTTGTATTGTAATTGGGTTGGATCTAGGAACCATTACATATACGAGGATATAATTGTAATTGTGTGGAGTTAGGGTTTTTGGGTTTCCTATATATATATATATATTGTCTCTACGGAAAAAACATAGATAAGCAAAGGGGGACTACTTTGTGAAGTGGAGAGCGGTGTAGACAAATTTTCAGGTTTAGTGGAAAATCTCTGGTTCTCTTGAGTGGATGTAGACAATTTTACTGAACCACGTTAAATCTCTCATGTGTATGTGACTGTTTGCTTGGCTTCTTCGTCATGTTTTTGCATCCATCCCTAACAAGTGGTCAACTCCCATGCATCGACATGATCTTGAATACAATTTGATGATTTGAAACCTGCCAGCAAGTACTTCATACGCTCTTTATACATTGATTATTACTGATCTCACACTATTAGAAAAGCACACAAATAAGGTACTTTGAGTGGATGCATATTGTCATGACTTAAATCGGGATTAGGTACACTCTCATAGGCAATGATCTAATGATAAAGAAGAACACAACAACCCATAATATAAGATTCCCACAGGTAATCACATTATATGCGCAAAATGCGTTACATACATATCATAGTCTTCAGGATCACACATAAAATCAATTAATTTTGTTCCCCCATAACGATGATGATTGACGAGAATCGGTAAGGCTTGTACTCTCTGCGAAGGATGTGAATTTTGACAAAACCTAGCTACTCCCAACCTAACTTACTGTGCGTTTATTCGTAGAGTTTTTTTAGTGTGAGAATGTCAGGGATGTGAAATCGAGCATTGTTTAATGATCCATGGATGACCTAGAAGATAAAACGTTGATTCCCTTTTGATAGAATTCGACAATTTGCTTGCTTCACGTTGTTCGTGAACTTGAAGCCAAGAAAAAGCTCAATTCCTGCGTCATTGGAAAATACTTTAAAACAGTTCTATTGATATATCATATGCGAAAAACCGACATTCGAATGAGTTGCAGTACGTTCCCAAAACCAAAACTAACCTAAACCAACCGGAACCGATCGAACCAGTTCAGACTAGCATAACCCTGTGATTGCCACATAGATGTTATGAGGCTCAGGGCGTGAACCTTTATGCATCTTTAAGTTTAGTTCATCCCAGATGACATTACTCAAATACAGACATTGTTTAATACAGATTCTCATTTCTCTCTTCCCATGAACCAATATATATATAACATAATCCTAAAAGAATAAAAAGCAAACAGTCTTCATTTCTCATTCCTTCTTCACCCATTGGTCTCTCCACCATTCAATGGTGAAGGCTCTGTAAAAGGAAAAGTTCCAAGAGGGATGAGCTACCATAGCCCCAGTGAATAGGTAGTACAAAAAACTTCAAATTTAACTCCAAACATGGTACACAATAGTATAAATATATGCAAGCTAACTCAATGTACTTATCAATTATAACCAACATCGTAGGTCGCACATATAGACATAGAACAATTTCATCTTCACATTCACTTCACTTCTATTAACATGTGATATCTCACTCCTTCTATCCCCGCTAAGTGAGATCATCACACCCTCACTCTCTCCCCGCTAAGTGAGGTTCACACAATACCATCCAAGTACTCACTCGTTTCGCCCTTGCTAATCGAGGTTACACTTGAAACCCTCACCCCTTCTTCCTCCACTAAGTGAGATTCACGCATCATATAATATAACACTCCATACATTATAATAGATTCGCATATCATATACAATTTTCGACTATCATAATACTTACAATAAGCATTAGCCATTTATACTTCACATTATCAATCAATGGTACACAAATTTTTAACTCATACTATACACATGATTAAAGTTAAAGAATCGACTTTAGTACAATCCACTCACCTCTCTTGCCACAAGTACAATCTACAAGTTGAAGCACAATTAGCAACACGAGTAAAAATCCAATTCACATTTCACCTAACACCAAAATTATTCAAAAGTACTTTAATAACCAAATGGAAAACCAAAGGTCCAATGAGCAGCCCAACAAAATACTCAAAATCACCAAAACAAGGGCCAATCGGCTCAACGGTTTGCGTTGTTGACTCGCCAATTGCCCACGTCGACAACCAGGTGGCTCACCAGCACCCAAACATACAATCACTACCAATTAAGGCTTGAGGAAAACATAGAATTTCAGAGGCAACCGATGCATATCAATTGCTTCGGCAGTGCGGCAATAGAACCAAGTTGTGACGCCCAAGAATACGGCTAGTATCAAATCGTTTGGGAGATTGGTGAGGTGTCCCCACCAAGAGTACTATTTGAATTTTTAAAAGTAACCTCATGCGTACGGATCAGTGTAGCTAATGGGTCGAACATAAGGAGAGCAGCCACTTTATTTTAGCTTCGTTTAGTAATGTGAAGATGTAAAGATTGATTATGGTGATCTATTTTTAACTACCATCCTAACACAGATGCATCTAAAAGCGTCCTAACCAACACATCTAGGAAATTGAAAATTGAAAATTGGAATTTGGAATTGAAATTAAAAACCTAACCATTTGCATCTAACTCTAACGATTCATCATCTAAGAATTTAAAAACTCAAACCACCCAATTAAAAAGCAACTAACTGAAAGTAAAAGTGTTGAAAAGTAAATAAATAAAATAAAAATGGAAATAAAGCTAAAGAGAGAGAGGCACACAAGTAGATATCTCTACTTAGCCTGAGGGATGCACCATAAATAATATGAGTTTCCCTACTTGAACAGAGAGTAGTCTTACAAGGGTTTTTCTACTTGGCTTAGGGGGAAGGGATGCAATATAAATAATCAAAGTAAAAGGATGGTTCCATAGCTAGAGAGGGGCAAAGCCAACACATGCATCTAGCCAAGGACCTTGGGGAAAGGGAAAGCATCAAAGTAAAAATTAAAATTTAAATCCTAAATTAAGAATGAATGGGTAGCAAGAAGAGGGAATGAGAGGGGGGGGTGAGAAGACTTATGAAGAAGCCTACTTACATAAACTTCAATCCTTGAACTGAAAACTTGATCAATTTGAAACACTACCAGCTTTAAAAATCAGATCTGAACTAAATTAAATCTGAAATTGCTATGCCTAGAAAAAACAAATCATGAAGAAAAACTTGCACTTGATAGAGATGCTCCACGGCTTGAGTTTAGTCACCTAGATCTAAGCCTTGAGCTAGTAAATTAAAATTATTACACCTTTGAATAACTTGAATTGCATAAACAAATAAACATAAAAGACTTTGCATTACTTTAATGAAACCAAATACAAAAGTGTTTAAAGAAAAAAAAAATAAAAAATAAAAACTAGAACTAGAACTAAAAAGAGAGAGCATAATGAAAACTAGAGAAAAAGAGAGGAAGAGAGGCAACCCTAAAAGACTCTTGGGTTGATTCTATTATATAGATAATGGGGGAGGGAATATAAAATGTAGGATATTTTGAGATTCTACTGTGATGAGGTGGAAATTAGGAGAGAAAAGAGAAAAGAGAAAAAAAAAATAGGGTAGAGAAGAGAAGGACACCCAAGGGAATCCTTTGGTGATCGTGTGTGATGAAGTGGAGGGTAGAGAGTAGAAAGAAAAGGGAGAAAATAGGAAAGAGAATCTCCACGATTTTTGCTTCCTGTTTTTTTTCCCCTATTTTTTTCTCTTATTTTCTCTCTCTTCTTCAAACTTGCGCACAACCTCCCATGGCCGACCTCCTATTCCTTGCTTGAATAGATTAGGACATCTTCTAATTAAGTAAGAATTCCATCTATGGCTCTTGCTTTAAGTGATGAGTAGGAGAGAGAAAATCTTTCAAAAAAAATCTCCAAAAAATAGCAACCAAGAGGTTCAAACTTGAGACCTCCTAATGAGCAAAGGATTTTTGCACACCACAACTCACCAACTACGTTAAGTAGTTGTTGTTACTAAAAAAGAATCTTCAATCACTCAAGGGGATCCATCGATCCTAGTTGGCATTTGAAATATTCTGTGTACACCTGGGACAATTGGAAATGGGTTGATTCTGCATCTCGGTTTAGTTTTGATCCATTATTCTTTTTTTTGTCCGAAAAGAATAATCACTTTTGTAGGTGACCGAACGGATGTGTACTTTTAATGCAACACATCCATCTTGCTCAGAATTTTGTCCTCTTCGCAATCATAAAGAGAAACAGGTCTCTTTACATATAAAATTTGAGATACTGTGCCCGATAATCCTTAAGACCATGAAAATACAAAACCTGCAAAAAGAGAGTAAAACCCAAGGTAACTCCATTCTAAATATGTAAAAATGCGTCATTTACTACTTAATATTTCACACATAAATGTGCTCATCAGAATTCCCCCACACTTAGCCTTTGCTAGTCCTCGAGCAAAACAACAAGAATAAAAAGTAAACAACAAAAAACTTAACTCACTTTCGCAGGAATCACGGTTGCACTTGGCATGTGCAACAAGCCTTTAAACTCCTAGGTTACCCTAGTGAAGGAGTTGTGTCTCGTGGGTGTTTGTAGTGAATATACACCCAAAATTCAAAAAAGAAAAGCAAATCCAACCTTGGCTAAAGGTAAGGACCATACCGATCCAGAGCAAAGATAATTCCTCTTACACTTGATCTAGGGACCCCCACACTTGAATTTTTATTACTCTATATCAATTCCAGGCATAAACATATTTCTTAATTCAGAACTCACCTTGTCTCTTCCAAAATATCCTTATCTTAAGGCAAAACCACTTGAGAAGTAGTAGGAAACCAAAGACTAAGGTGTTGGAGTGTTTTCGGCCAAACATGTTACCAAGGCATTGATGACATTTGCACATACTTCATGTTGTGTGGTTTTCTCTCTTTTCTTTTTTTTCATAATAAACTCTATTATACTCCACTATTGTTGACCTGAATGACATCGTGGAACAAACACTAGACACCCAAGTTACTATATGGCTTCACTTTTTGTATATGCCCACATAGACAGTGATGCTAGAGTTCTTTCAGAAGTTTCCTATATAAAAGTTTCAATCAAGACATCACGCTTCCTGAGGCACAATGCCCTATCTAGTTCCAAGTAAATCAACTCTTACTTTTCATTTTTATCACTTTTCACACTTTATTTAAAATTGTATATTTTTCAACTGATGCCAATCTAAAATGAAAATCTCAACTCCAAATCAAGAGTACAAGGAACCCATAGACTTACATATGGTCCAACACCATAAAACAAGGGTTTCTTATTTTTCAAAAATAGTCTCATCTCAAGACATAGGCTTGTTTCATTTTTCTCAATAGGGTTTTTATGTGTTCAAGATAGGTACCTTAATCAAAATTATTTCTTTCATACATCAAGTAACCGAATTGTATGGTTATTCACCAAAAGCCAAAGTAGGACTTATATCCTTAGCAAGCTTAAAAACAAAGAAAAAATTAACAAAAACAAAGGGAAAAAGAAGCTAGTTTTTCTCTCCCACACTTAAGTCATGCAACGTCCTCAATGCATAAAAAGAATTAAAAACAAAGACAATACAAGGGGATCATACCTGGGAAAGAGTTAGTCATCTATGTAAAGAGGTTCATGGAGATCCGTGACCTCTTCACTAGAAGCAGTAGGAAACTCGAGGAACGGTTTTAAACGCTGACCATTAACCTTCGAAATTACCCCGTTCCTGGATTCAGAATCTCCACTGCCACATGGGGATATACATTATGGTCAATGAACGGACCATCCCATCTGGATCTAAGCTTACCAAGAAAAATGTACAACTGAGAGTGGTACAATAAGACCTTATCACCAGTTGCGAAAGATTTATGCAGAATGTACTTATCATGGAAGGCTTTGGTCTTTTCCTTGTAAATCCTAAAACTTTCATAGGCATCATTGCTAAGTTCCTCCAACTCAGATAGTTGGAGCCTACAATAAATACCCACATCAGATAAATCAAAGTTGTACTTCTTGATGGCCCAAAAGGCCTTATACTCCAATTCAGCTGGTAAGTGACAGATTTTCCCATACACCAAACAGTAGGGAGACTAACCAAGGTCGGTGTTGAATATAGTCCGATGGGCCCATAAGGCATAAATGAGCCTAAGGAACCAATCCTTACGGTTGGGATTAACAGTTTTCTTTAAGATTTATTTGATCTGCTTATTAGACACCTCCACTTGGCCACTAGTTTAGGAGTGATAAGGGGTAGTTAACTTATGGGTGATCTCATACTTTTTCATCAACGCTTCAAAAAGCCGATCATAAAAATGAGTACCCCTATCATTAATTATAGCACGTGGTGTACCAAAGCAGGAAAAGATGTTCTCTTTGTGAAACTCGACCACTACTTTGTGATCATTAGATTTATAATGTATGACCTCTATCCATTTAGAAACATAATCAATGGCCAAAAGTATGTATAAATTCTTGAAGGAATTAGGGAATGATCTCATGAAATTGATGCCCCACACATTAAAAATCTCAATTACCAAAATAGGGTTGAGGGACATTATGTTCCTCTTATTGATACGGTCAAAAGATTGGTAGATGGGACAAGCCTTGTAAAAATAAAAAAAAATAAAAAACATCTCTAAAAAGAATGAGCCAATAAAATCTACATTGGAGAACCTTTACGGCAGTCTTCTTAAATCCGAAGTGTTCACCACATACATGATCATGGCAAAAAAATACAATTAAGTGCTGCTTATGATCAGGCACACAATGTTTGATAATATGGTCAGGACAAACTTTGAAAAGATAAGGATCATCCCAAAAGAAATGCTTAACTTGTGAAAGAAATCAATACATATCTTAGGTGGACCAGTGATCCGAAGTCACACCCGAAACTAAGAAGTTGACATTGTTAGTAAACCATGGTTCACTGGAAACTACAAATAATTGTTCATCTAGAAAATTCTCGTTGACTGGAGAATTGACTATCAAGGAATTGAGAAGCCGGGATAAATGGTTTGCAACTAGGTTTTCAACTCCTTTCTTATCCCTAATTTCCAAATCAAAGTCTTAAAAAGTAAAACTCACCTAATGAGACGGGCTTTAGCATCCTTCTTCTGAATTAAGTATCTGAGAGCGAAATGATCAGTGTACACTACCACACGTGACCCAACTAAGTAAAATCGAAACTTATCTAGCGCAAACACAATAGCTAAATTTTCTTTTTTAGTGATTGTATAGTTAAGTTGTGCATCATTTAGGGTCCTACTAGTATAACAAACGACAGTGGGCAACATATTAATCCTTTGACCCAAAATCACTCCTATGAAAAAATCTAAAGGATCACACATCAGTTCAAAAGGTTCAGTTCAAACAGGTGGTTAAACAATGAGTGCATTGGTCAACTCCTTCTTAAGCTGCTTGAAGGATTCTAGACACTCTTTAGAAAACTCAAAAGTTTGATCTTTGGCAAGTAGTGTAGTGAGAGGTCGGGCTAACTAACTAAAGTCCTTGATGAACCTTTTGTAGAAGCTAACATGGCCTAGAAAAGACTAGACGTCTATAACAGATTCGGGAGGTGATAAATTATCAATTAAATCCACTTTGGCTCTATCTACCTTAATTCCTTCCTTGGATACTATATAGCCTAAAACAATACCAGATTTAACCATAAAATGGTATTTCTCTCAATTCAAAACCAAATTCTTAGATATGTCCATAAATCCAAAAGACACATTTTTAAAACTAGTGAAAGATAGTGAAGACACTCAGAATAGGTATTCCCATGAATTGAAAAGGCATCCATAAATACCTCTAAGAATTTTTCGACCATGTCAGAAAAGATGCTCATCTTGCATCATTGGAACATAGCAGGGGCATTGCAAAGCCCAAATGACATACGCCTATAAGCAAATGTTCCATACGGACATGTAAAAGTGGTCTTATGTTGATCATCTAAAGCAATTGGGATCTAGTTATAGCCATAATATCCATCAAGAAAATAATAGTATTTATGTCTAGCTAACCTCTCTAACATCTAGTCAATGAATGGCAAGGGGAAGTGGTCCTGCCAGGTTACCGCATTAAGTTTCCTGTAGTCTATGCACACTCTCCATCCTGTTTGGAAATGGGTTGGAATTAGTTCATTATTGGCATTGGGAACTACAATAACACCAAACTTCTTGGGAACTATGTGAACTAGGCTTACCCATTAGCTATTAGAAATAGAATAAATTATTCTATAATCTAAGAACTTTAGGATCTCTTTCTTAATATATTCCACCATCATAGAGTTAACTCTTCTTTGAGGTTCCATGGATGGTTTGGAGTCTTTCATAAGATGTATATAATGTTGAACAATAGAAGGACTTATACCCTTGATATTAGCCATTGTCTATCCTGGGGCTTCCTTATTGTCTTTTAACACTTTGAGTAATTCCTCTTCCTGACTAAAAGTCAAATATGAAGAAATTATTACAAGAAGAGTCTAGTCAGGCCCTAGGAAAGCATCCGTACACTCCTGAAATTCTGAATCAAAATCAATATCAAAGTTGGTAATTAAATCATCAGAAAAATCCAGATAATCCTCAAGCATATTGATCCCTTCTTCCATATGTGATTGCTTGCCTATTCTAAACATGTTAAACTCAACAGTTTGGTTGCTAAAAGATATCCTTAGGAAACCATTTTGATAATTGATTAATTCATTACTGGTAGCCAGGAATGGTCTTCCTAGAATTATTAGGATCTCATCCTTGATTGAGAAGGGCATAGTATCTAACACAATAATATCAACAGGGAAAATAAATTTTTTCACCTTAAGTAAGACATCCTCAACCATCCCTTTAGGAATTTTAACAGACCTATCTGCCAACTGAAGAGTAGTTCTAATGGCTTTCAATTCTCCTAATCCTAGTTGCTTATACACATGGTAAGAAAAAATATTTACACTTGCACCAAGGTCAAGTAGGGCATGCTCAATGTAGGTGTTGCCTATGACACAAGATATGATAAGACTCACTGGATCTTTATACTTGGTGGCTATAGGCTGAGTAATTATGTAACTAATGTTCCGTATTAAGAACATCTTTTTGGGCACACTAGTTATACATTTGTAAGTACACAAATCTTTCAGGACCTTTACATAGTTAAGGATCTAGGATATGGCATTCAAAAGAGGAATGTTTACTTCTACCTTTTTGAAGACCTCTAAAATTTTGTCTATGAAAGCAGTCTTCTTTTTGTTTATTAAACGATTAGGAAAGGGGATAATAGGAACATTAGAACTGTTAATGATTTGCCCTTTTCAGAAGAATCATTTTTTGTTTCCTTAACCAAATCATGTTTAGTTTAAGAAGAATCTTGAGATTCATCAGACGAACCTGGAACAAGAGGCACACTTATGTCCTCAACAGAAGGAGAGTTAACAGGAGTAATAGATGAAGAAGATTTAGGAACACTCTATTGGTACTCTCGGCCACTCCTAAGGGCATAAATAGTATGACATTGGTTGGAGGACCCTTGTTGGGTTAGACCTTGTACCACATTCAGTGATGCATTAGTGGGTGCTTGTGAACTAACAGGCTGATGCTTAGGGTTAGGCTCTGGTTGACTGAGAAAAGTTCTCTTCTCCCTCTTATGTAAACTTGAGACAACTTGGGTGAGTTCTCTTGTAACATTTTGATGGCTTGTCATGAGAAGGGACATATTTTTTTTCAAATCACTTACTCTACTTGTATCTCCAGTGTTGGTAAACCCAAGGGATAGCTAATAAGATGATAAGAGAGGAGGCTTAGGGAACCTAGCCTGAGGTCCTACATTTAGCCTAGGAAAGGTATTTGGGAACAATTTTTATTGTGCAAAGGGATGCCTTTAGGGTCTAGCTTGACCTTGACTATGAAAATTAGGAGGCCCTGCTTGGTTGCCCTGGTTCTAGGAGAAATTTGGGTGATTTCTCCACCCTGGATTATAAGTGTTATTATATGGATTATTCTGATATAAAACATTAACACCTTTATTGGAAGTGCTCCCAGAAATGTTGGGCATTCTTCCATAACATGTCCAGGGAATTGGCACCAATTGCAAACCTTAGCTAAATTGATTGACGATGGTTCTCTAAGAATAATAACCTCAATCCTTTTGATAAGGCTATTCAAATGGGCTTCCTTGGCTACTAATCTATCCACAAAATATTCTTTCCCTCCTATAGTTCTTCACTTTCTTAGGTTGATTCCCACTTATGGGTTTTGTCAACTATAGGGGTGTCAAACCCAAGATTGACCCTACTAAACCAACCGAGACCGACCGTTTATAGACTGACCTGGCCCAACCCATTTATTAAATGTGTCGGGCTTGAGCCTGGCTCGTTTACAAACAGTCAGACTCGATTCTGTTGCTTGGCCTGTTGGGTGCCTGCCCGAGACCGAATGAATAAGACACGACCGAGATCAGCCTATTGTGCACTGACCTAGCCCGACCCTTTAATGAGTGTAGAATTTCTATTTAAACCCCCAAATTAAAGAGTCAAAAGTAAAGAAAGAAGAGCCAAAAACCCTTACTGACTAACCCTCTCCTAGTCTCCTTCCTCTTCGTTTCTCTTTGGCTGACTGTTGTGTTGCGCCGCGGCTATGCATCTCCATTGTCGCCAAGCATTTCTTCATTGTTTGCAAGAAGAAAAGTGCAACTTTGGCTAGTGCACCCTTTCTAGGTATGTTCTTACTTTGAAATTGGAACTGTGTTAGCCATGGGAAGTTATACTATGTTACATTCTGACAATTGTTCTTGGATTTTCCATTTTCATCACCCTATTCCTTGGTTTTGCCCTTTTTGTAAAGTTTTAATAGATTAATAATCCAGCACAATTATATTCATATTGGATATTTATATTAAATAATTTATAATAGATATGTCCTCTTCTCTAGGTTCTAACATATTTGTATTCATAAATGGTGCATGCATTAGGGATTTATTTTTTTATTTGGGTCTTTTTTTTTAACTTGAGGAAATCTTCAATTTATGGCACATGGAGTGTTGGGTGTATGATTTGGCTAATCACACCACCCATAAGAGATAACGACCCTCTGCACTTCAAGTTTTTTATGCTTGAACTCTATAATGCATCTTATGACGTAGATTGAACTTTTTATTTTTTCCTTGTACTTTGGAGTCTAGAGTTCAAAATTTATGCAAGATGATTCTGGCTGCTGCCTCCGGTGTGTATGTGGGGAAAAATTCTTGGTGCTTTTGGAGATGATTGTCTACCAACCCAAAGGTTGGCGAAGTTTTAGATTAGATTGTTAATTCCTTGTATTCATTTATTTATATTTAAATGGTCATAGAAGCTGGGTGCGATAATTTGTTTTTCTACTGGATTTAATTTCATGGGGTTCAATGATCTGTTGCTTGTATCATCTTCAAAACCTGTTGGACACATATCATAACCTGCTATGAAACCAAATGCTGAAGAGTTGAGTAAGAAACGTGTCCTAAGGTAATCACAACTAATTGACCAGAACTCCCTCCCTCGATCCCTTTCTAGCTAATTTCTGCCCTCTTATTAATGGACATGGTAGATAGTGTTGCTTTGATAGGATTAGGTGTTTAAAACTTTATTGTAAATATGAATACTTATAGGCCTCTCTCTCTCTCTCTCTCTCTCTCTCTCTCTCTCTCTCTGCTTCCCTTTGCTTTATCTTGCTTTGCTATAGTTACTTACGAACGCCTTGACATCAGTTACCTTATCAAAACAAATAATCAGAATACTAACTTGCCCTAGTATCAAGTCCCAACCTTTATTTAATTATTTATTTATTTCCTTTTAAGTAGCTAATATTCTTGTTTGACTATGGATTCCAATTTCCTTTCAATATGGAATGCTTGCTTATTCTATTTATTTCAGATCATTAAACAAATGTTAAACTCTTACAAATCTTCTTTATTGATTTATTTTTGATTGAATAGATGTCAAGTCTTATTAACTTGAATTTGAACAATATTGTTTTATTTTTATGAACATTCATTTTTTTATTTATTATTTGCAGTCTATTGTTGTTTTATTTATTTGAATTGCATAATGTCAAATCAAAAAGATCAAGAAGTTCAGATGTCTGTTAATGAAGGAAATAGAGGGAATGGTTCTAGTCCATCTAGTTCAAGAACTGCATATGATCATAATACTGGATCGATTGTTTCATCTTCTACAGTTAGTACTTTACCAAGAAATAGGAGAAAAACATCCAAAGTTTGGAAAGAGTTTATTTATATCCCTAAAGAGAAATATCCTAATGGAAGACAGAGAGAAAAATGCAAGGCTTGTGAAAATATATATCTAGCTGACTCATCTATCAATGGCACTGGCAGTTTGAGGAGACATCTTAAGTGTTGCCTCAAACGTAAAAACAAGGATGTTGCTCAAATGTTATTGAGTGGCGCTGATGGGAGTATAGCACTGATAACTAAGAGGATTGATGCAGACGTAGTACAAGATATGATTACCACACTTATTGTCAGATGCGAATTACACTTGGTATTCGTCAAGTATGAAGAGTTTAGGCCTTTGATTTCTTATCTTTACCCACAATTCAGTCATATTAGTAGGAATACCCAAATGGCTGATATCTTGAGGTTGCACAGTAGAGAAAGTAAAAGGATTAAGGATTTTTTGAGTTCCTTCAATGGTAAAATGTCATTGACTGCTGATTTGTGGACCTCTATAACCATTGACTTATATATTTCTCTCACTTGTCATTACATTGACACAGAATGGGTACTGCATAAGAAATTATTGAAATTTTGCATCATGTCACCCCCACACACAGGAGCTAATATATATGAAATTTTTTTAAATATGTTGTTGGATTGGGGTATTGAGAAGAAATTATTTTCTATTACTTTAGATAATGTCGGTGCTAACCTTTGTTTTATTGAGCAATTGCAAAAAAGTTTGCTAATGAAGAAGGCATTACTGTGTAGTGGTGAGTTTTTTCACAACAGATGTTGTGCTCATATATTGAACCTAATTGTACAAGATGGTTTGAAATTCAGTGATGAATCTGCACATTTAGTTCGATCGAGTGTAGCATATGTGAAGGCATCTCAAGCAAGGAAAGTAAAGTTTCTTGAATACTGCAAACAAATGGATATACCAAGTCAAAAAAGGTTACATGGAGATGTTTCCACAAGGTGGAACTCGACTTATCACATGCTTGATTCTGCCATCATCTATCAGACTGCATGTCAACAACTAGAGTTAGTAGATAAAAACTTTAAAGTGTGTCCAAGCAATGAGGATTGAAAAAAGGTCGAACTCTTGTGCAAATTTCTGAAGCCTTTTAATGACACTACTGAATTATTTTTGGGTTAAAGTACCCAATAGCAAATTTGTATTTTCATAATGTATGGAAGATACATTTGTCTTTGTTGACAACGATAAATCAGGGAGAAGACTATATGAAGAAGATGGCACAAGAAGTTTGACAAGTATTGGGACTCATTTAGCATCATTTTAGCTATTGTAGTTATATTTGACCCTTGTTACAAGCTAATCTTTGTTAGGTATGCTTTTGATAAGATATATAGTTTGGATTCAATAACATTGAAAAAGTTTAACCTTGTAAAATCGACCTTAGCATGACCCTTTGAAGAGTACCAGATCATGAAGATGACTGAGGAAGAGAGGGGATTACAGTCACATGCTATTGAGACCAATATAGTTGGAGATATTTTAGATTGGGAGGTATAAATCATTATGTTTTTTTTTTATTTAAAAGATATATTTTAATTCAATGTATTACATTACTCATGTTGATTGTTTTATTTTGTAGGAGTCATCCATGTATGAGAGTTCCAATACTAATGTAACACAAGATAAATTCGAATTAGATTTATATCTAGAAGAGCCAAGGATTAAAGAGCCGATCAAGCATTATGATGTATTAGCCTTTTGGAAGTCACAAGGAGCAAAATATCATGATCTTTCTCAGATGGCGCGGGATATGTTGGCTATTCCACTATCAACTGTTGCTTCTGAATCCGTTTTTAGTGTTGGAGGTAGAGTCATTGACAAATATAGAATAAGATATTGCTTACAAATGCTAAAACGTTGATTTACCTTCGAGATTGGATGATCGGATTAGACTTTAGAAGTAATTTCTAAAAATTTAAATATACATTTTTCATCCGTTAAATGAATGTTGTTTTATCTCATTTTTTTGTCATCTTCTTAATATTTTACATGTCCTCTTGTTCATTTTGTACACTTTTAAAGCTGAATCAGTTGATGATGCCAATGATTTGGCTGATGCTTTGTGGGATATGTTGTCTTTGAATGGGAGTGGTGGCACAAATATTATTGCAACCTACATAAAGATCTTCCAATGCCTCTATTGTAGCTAATGTTTAGTCTATCATGTGCCATTCCACAAGTAATATCATTCTTGCTCTTTGATTATAACATATTTGCTATCTTTTATCTTTACATTTACTAATATTTATGTTCTTAAAGTAAGAATATTTTTATGCTTCATCTATTAGGTGAGATTGATGTTGAAGCACTCCAGTGTTAAATCACTCCAGGTTGGATGAAATCAGGATATTTTTGGGTCATATTTCTAAATATTTTAATCATGGGATGTTTATATAATAATTTATGATTTTTTATGATGTTTCTAAATATTTTAATTATGAGGATGATTGAATCAAATTTATCGATTTTTTGTGATGTTTTTAAATATTTTAATTGTAGAGATGCTTGCATGATCATGATGGATTAAAATTTTGGTATCTTTGTTGAATTTCCATTGACATCATTTAATTGTTAGAATAGGTATTTATGGAGAAGGGTAATTAAGAAAATAGTATAATTATAGATAGATGGATTCATGGAGAGATGGATAATTAAAATAAGATTAAACCACTACGATGGGTATATTTGAATGAAGGTAAATGAATTTGTAATCAACAAGCTCGGTTAACATAGGTCAAACTGTCAAAAGGTTTTACAAATATTTGATTTCTCATATGGTTAGAGTGAATTAGCTAAAAAAAAAATGAAATAGTTGGTCTTGACTCTGGATTTCTTGTCATTTTTTTTGGGCTTGCATGATCAGAATTAAGTAGGCTAGAATATAAGAGAGCATTTTAAAGAGGGTCCATGTAAAAACTGGTTAAAGCCCGTTTAACATTAAATATGTCCGCAGCCCGGTTAAGGCCTGACTAAAGCCCGATTAATGTTTGATTTTAGTAGCCCGATTATAACCCTAGACCGACTGACTGAATATAAAGCATATCATGCCCTCACTAACTAAACCCGATTAGTTAAATGGGCAGACATGATGTAGCCCTTGAAAATCTTTAAGCCCGATTAAGCCAAACCGAGATCGGATCGGACTGGATCGGCCCGACCGGTTGACACCCCTAGTCAACTAAGTTAAGTAAGAATTTTCATGTCTTTCCTTCATCTGTAAAGGATGTGAACACCCCAAGGCACATAGACTCTATCATTTGTTTAGTTGGGTAATCAATACCCTCATAAATTATTTGGCATAAATGCCATAAGCCTAGGTCATGGTGAGGGCATTCTTGGAGTAGATCTTTGAATCTCTCCATAAGTTTAGAAAATGACTCACTAGGGTTTTGCCTAAACTGAAGGATATCACTTCTAAGCTTATTGGTCTTGTGAATTGGGAAAAACTTCTTAAGGAAAACAAATGTGAATTGTTCCCATGATGTTATGGAATTTGCGGGTAACCCATACAACCACTTCTTAGCTTGGTCTTTCAATGCAAAAGTGATGAACCTAAGATTAGCAACATCATCAGAAAGTTGTTGGATCTTAATTAGAATACATACCACTTCAAATTCCCTTATAAACTTGGAACTGTCTCATTGGCAACGGCCCCAAAAACTTGTTTTTATTTTTAAAAGTAACTACAAGCGTATGGATCAGTGTAACTAACGGGTAGAACACAAGGAGAGTAGCCACTTTATTTTTAGCTTCTTTTAGTAACGAAAGTGTAATGATTGATTATGGTGATCCACTTCTAACTACCATCCTAACCAACACATCTAGGGAATGGAAATTGAAATTTGGAATTGAAATTAAAAACCTAACCATTCATCATCTAGGAATTTAAATACTCAAACCACACAATTAAAAAGCAACTAACTAAAAGTAAAAGCGCTGAATTAAAAAGTGTTGAAATAAAAAGGAAAATAAAGCTAGAGAGGCACACAAATAGGTATCTCTACTCAGCTCGAGGGATGCACCATAAATAGTATGAGCTTCTCTACTTGACTAGAGAGTACTGTTACAAGGGTTTTTCTACTTAGCTTAGAGGGAAGGGATGCAATATAAATAATCAAGGTAAAAGGATGGTTCCATAGTTAGAGAGGGGCAAAGCCAGCACATGCATCTAGACAAGGACCTTGGGGAAAAGGGAAAGCATCAAAGTAAAAATTTAAATTTAAATCCTAAATTAAGAATGAATGGGTAGCAAGAAGAGGGAATGAGAGGGGGGTGCAAAGACTTATGAAGAAGCCTACTTACCTGAGCTTCAATCTTTAAATTAAAAACTTGATTGATTTGAAATACTACCAATCCTAAAAACCAGATCTGAACTAAATCAAATCTGAAATTGCTAGCCCTGGAGAAAACAAATCATGAAGAAAAACGTACACTTGAAAGAGATGCTCCACAACTTGGGTCTTCTCCTTAGATCTAAGCCTTGAGCTAGTAAATTAAAATTATTACACCTTTGAATAACTTGAATTGCATAAACAAATAAAAATAAAAGAAATTGCATTAATTTAATGAAACCAATTACAAAAGTGTTTAAAAATAAATAAAAACTAGAACTAGAACTAAAAAGAGAGCATAATTAAAACTAGAGAAAAAAAGAGGAAGAGAGGTAACCCTAAAAGAAAAGTGTGCCCTCCCCTTGTGTTGATTCTATTATAAAGAGAATGGGGAGGGAAGCCAATGAATTGGCTTCTAAAAAGTAGGATCTTTTGAGATTCTATTGTGATGAGGTGGAAATTAGGAGAGAAAAGAGAAAAGAGAAAAAACAAATAGGGTAGAGAAGAGAAGGAAGCCCAAGGGAATCCTTTGGTGATCGTGTGTGATGAGGTAGAGGGAAGAGAGTAGAAAGAAAAGAGAGAAAATAGGAAAGAGAATCTCCATGATTTTTTTTCTTTTTTTTTTTTCCTATTTTTTTCTCTTATTTTCTTTCTCTTCTTCAAACTTGCGCAACACCTCCCTTAGCCGACCTCCTATTCCTTGTTTGAATCGATTAGGACATCTTCTAATTGAGTAGGAGGTTCCATCCATGCCCTTTGCTTTAAGTGATGAGTAGGAGAGAGAAAACCTTCCAAAAAAAATCTCTAAAAAATAGCAATCAAGCGGTTCAAACTTGAGACCTCTTAGTGAGCAAGGGATTTTTGCGCACCACAACTCACCAACTATACTAGGTTGTTGCTGTTATAAAAAAAGAATCTTCAATCACTCAAGAAGGTTTCATCGAACCTTGTTGGCATTTGGAATATTCCTTATACACCTGGGACAACTACAAATGGGATGGTTTTGCATCTCGGTTCAATTCTAATCCATTATTCTTTTTTCTGGCCCAAAAAGAATAATCACTTGTACAGATGACCAAACATATGTGTACTTTTAATGCAACACGTCCATCTTGGTCAGAATTTCATCATCCTCGCAACCATGAAAAGAAACAGAACATCTTTATGTGTAAAATTGGAGATACGATGCCCGATAGTCCTTAAGGCTAGAAAATACAAAACCTACAAAATGAGAGTAAAACCCAAGATAGTTTCATTCTAAATATGTAAAAATGCATGATTCACTACCTCAGATTTCACACATAAATGTGCTAATCAAATACGAAAATTACCAAGGTGTTTAAGAGATCGGTGAGGGTGTGCAAAGTTTAGTCCCACATCGCCTCGGGAAAGATTGTTGGGCTAGTTGATAACCTTTAACATGGTATAACGTGTTTTAAAGTCTTGAGACCCATTGGCCAAAGAGGACAATTTTGTGCCAAGGTTAATGGGGCTAGGGCATTACACAAGTAGCCCATCAGTTCATGGCCATAACCTAATTTTAAGCTCAGATTTAGGATTTCAAACACAAAACTCAATCCCTACAACATCCAAGGACTCACAACTAGATATCTTACAACCCACACATAATTTCACACCAATTTGAACTCTAATATCATAAAAATCACAACAGACAAACAAATTTGACATAATCAGACCCATTAGTCACTCTCTACAGTTTGGGTTTCTTACAAAACCCAAAACTCTTATTCCACTTATAGATTTTGACAATAATATGAAGATCTAATACACATTATTAGATAAAATTACTTAGTTCCTTAATTGTCCACTCTTTTCCCATTCAATTCCTTCCTCAAATCTTGAAGATCACTATAAAGCCCCAAGTCCTTTCAAGAAATCTTCATGCATGCACAAATATAGCTCCTAGATATTTCTTGCAGCACAGTCCTTTCCAATTCCCTTCTCCCTCTATGCAATTTCCACTTTCTCTTTCTATTCTTGCTTGAAGAACTAGGTAAACTAAAATTAACCCCTTTATTAAGCCTTTAAATATAACCAAATGAAATTCCCATATTACCCTTATGAAATTAATGCAATGTTAAGTGATGAACCTCCTTTTGTGAACACCCTTTTATATTTGTATAATAACACTCACTCAGCACCATATGTATGAAATACCCAAACTGCCCTTGACCATCTAATACCCTACATTTTTTTCATAATTACCATCTGTACGGGGAGCGGCCAGAGTTCCCGACCTCTCTTTTCCTTGGGGATTTCTAAGAGGGATATTAATAATGGTTCAATATCGAGGATTAGAAAACATAAGATTTGGAGTTACCAACTAGGGTTAGGACCTAGGACCCATGGGTCGATAAGGAAAGGGCCAAAAAATTAGTCTAGTTTAGAGATGAAGATAAGTGTTAGGTTGTGGAGTTGGGAAGCTGTTAGGCACCCACTCCACCGGTTGAACCGGTCTTCTTTCTAAATGCTTAAGAATGAACATTCTCTCTTAATTCATCATACACCACATGCATGGATAAGTTATTGCTATGCTACTATGTACATTATCACATATGAAATAAAAGTCTAAATTTTGCCTACTGAATTGAGAGGTTATACCTGTGCTCGACACCTGTTTTGGGTCTAGAGGGGTGGGCCCCTGCTGTTGTAGGCTCAAAATTTTGCTGAGTGTCCCCCGACTCAGACAGAGGTAGATTTGACCATTTACTTTACTTCTTTGAAGGTTTCAGCCCTTCTACAACCCTTCACAACTTTTGGAGATCTTTAGGAATTTTGGTGGAGTTCTGAGATTCTACGATAATGTTGTTGGATATCTAAGAGAATCTAGAGAAGACGGGGTTGCTAGAAGATTTCTAAGACATTTCTAAAGTTAGGGGATTTTTTTGGATTTTTTGGGTATTTTAGATTTTATGGGTACACACAAATTGAGATAATGGGGCTACTGAATATTTCAGCATAACTTTGGCTAATAGAGGTTTGGATGAGAAAAGACAAAAAGTGAAGACTATAGGAATTTTCTCAAAACTTTGGGACACTTGGAAAAATAGGTAACTCATAAGGAGAGAGGTAGGTGAGAAGATAGACCCTTGTGTGTTTTGATATGGGTGAACAGTCCCCTTTTCATAGGGATTCGGACCCAAAGGGATAGATTTTTCCTAGGCCACAAAAATAGCAAAAATCGATACGGGGCCATACAAAAATTGGCGAATACATCTTCTGGAAATTTTGCGGGGCCACAAAATGTCACGGGATTAGATAGATGTCGACCCTTCCCTCTATGGGCTTCTGGCTTCAGGGTGTGATTCCAGGAGATCTTGTCGTCTGATTTTTATGCACCATATGTCATCATAATCATCTTTTTGAGTACTATACGTTGGTATAGGTGTTGAACCCCTTTTTGGCTCAAAATTGATTAGGATTCACAAGGGCTCTTACCTTATTGCACTATGAAAATTTTAGACAATCCTTTTTAGTGTTGTTCCCACACCATTGAAGAGTGCTCAAATTTGATTCTTCAATGTGTGATGTATTAATATCGGGAGTCACAAGATCGGGCATGATCAAGCTCTGTACAAATCCCAAATTGGATTAGGGTTTCAGGTCCGATTAGGGCTTTAGGTTGAATCAGGGTTTTAGGTCTGGATTTTTAAGTTGAATCCAATTTTTTTTTGAAAGGCCGAACTCTTCTCTGATTGAAAGTGTATATCTTATCCACATCCTGTAAATCTTCATTTCTCGGGCAGATGACAAAATTATGTGTCTACAGAATACCCCTCTCTGGCTAAGGCATGTGCCACAACCGAAGAGCACAGAAAAGAACTACCACATTTTTGCACCGAGTATGTATTACTGCCATCTTGCTCAAGGATGGCGGAGGTGCTATGCGAAAAATGCAGGCGTTAAAGTCAATCGAAAAAGAGAAATCTATCGGCAAATGAAAAGGATTGAAAGTTGAAATCAATAAACTCAAGGCAGTTAAACCTCATTAAATCAAGAAATTAATATGCCCCCATCTAGTGGAATTAACAGGTGGCTAAGAAAATTTTCTTACCTTAAACTGACGGTTGTTAGGGGAAGGTACCGAAAGGCTCTCAATGAAAAATTCCTATGAAAGTTAGTATACAATATTTTCTTGATATATCTGTCCAAATGTGGCCATACAGTGCTACTCATAAACTAAGAAAAGGATGTTTTGGTCAAATTGGCCACTTTGGGTAGCTAAAGACCGAATGAGGTTATTTTGGTCTTTTGGCCACCCTAGGAAACTATAAACCAAGTAAATGATATTAAAATTAAACTGGCCATCCTAGGCATCTATCGACATAAAAAAAGGTATTTGGTTAAATTGACCTATCATGATCCGATGCAATTAACTTTTTGAAATTTAGGTCATTTAGGGTATTTTGGTCATTTTGGACTTGCATCATGGGCTATATGCAATGAAATTTTTTAAATTTGGGTCATCAAAGGTATATTGGTCCCATACATCTTGGGTCGTGCACTAAAATTTTGAAATTTGAGCCAACCAAGGTATATAGATCATTTAAGACTTATACTCTATGTCGTGTAATAAATTTTTTAAATTTAGGCAAATTGGGGGTATATTTGGTCATTTTAAATATATACCTTGACTATGCAATAGATTTTTGAAATTTGGGTCAACCGGGGTATATTGGTCATTTTAGACTTATACCTTGGGCAGTGTAATAAATCTTTTAAATTTAGGCAAAGCAAGGGTATATTGATCATTTTAGATTCATACCTTGGGGCCATTTTATAATTTTTTAAAAAATTTGAGCCAAAGGTAATGGCCTGGTTTAACCAATCTTGACGATATAAGTACATATCTCGTGTATGCATGCAACATATATGCTAATTATGTCAAAATCATTATTCATTTTCATTTCTTATTATTTATATTTTTTTCCACTTTTTGTATTTTTTGCTTTAGGCATTTATTTATTTAAAATTAAATATTTACGAGGTTGCCAAATTTTGTGAGCTTCGGTGTCCAAAGGGAATGATGGCATCTCGACCAACAAGGTCCGGTTGAGGGTTTCCGTAAGTTTCTCTCCTAAGGTTTCAAGATAAAGCGGGCATAATGACATCTCGACCAACTAAACAAGAGCAGGTTGAAATGATACTAGAAAACTTGTCTCATCCGTACCACGATGTGCTGTACAAGCAACATATTGAAACATTTTCAGCTTTATTGGCAATTAGAAAGAGGGTTGAAAATCGTATTTTCAGAGAATCACAGCATGGTGATACTTCTCAAACTCATCTAGAACAAGGCACTGATTGAGAACCCTTATTAAATCAACCAAAGAAGGTCCAAGGTTCAGGCAAACATTTTAATTTGGGGGTTACTAGTAAATAGAATTCTATTTATGAAAGCAAGCCAAACTCGTAATTGCCGAATTAACATACAGGACATGTCATAAGTAATCTCCAGGACTCATGCTACTAGGCTACTGTAGGTAATTGTTGATGATAAGGGCATTGTTGGTGTATGATGTCCTGTATTCCGTCGCAGTTTAATCCAAGGAGTACTAGTGCAACACCTAGACAGCCAGGACGACGGTCCCGCTAGCCGGTTAGCGGGCCGTGGGGGTTGCAAGGGGGCAGGAGGCCCCCCTGCATAGCAGGGGGTGTAGGGGGCGCAGCCCTCCGCTCGAATTTTTTATTTGAGGGCAATTGTAGTTTAATCCGGATTAGGGTGGCAATTGTAGTTTAATCTGGATTAGGGTTTTTTTTTCGCTATATATTTATAGCGAGGGTTTCTTTCTCAGTAATGCAAGCAAGACTGAGAGGTGTGAGGATGAGCGCTGTAATCCTATTCTCCATTGATAGTGAAGCAGGATCTCATCTCACCGGGGACGTAGGCAACCTTGCCGAACCTTGTAAAATCCGTGTGCATTGTTTGTGTTTGTTTTTCCATTATCTTTTGCATCATTTTAGGGTTGCGTTTCTACAAATTGGTATCAGAGCTCTAGGTTTTCGTTTTCTAGGGTTTACTATCACGATGGCAGGGAAGGGATCGAATGTCAAGTATGACATCGAGAGGTTTAATGGGAAGAACAATTTCACCCTTTGGTGTCAAAGTATGAAGGATCTTCTGATACAGCAAGGTTTGGCGAAAACGTTGTTGGGGAAGTCGAAGAAACCTACAAAAATTACTGATGAAGATTGGGAAGAGATGGAGGAAAAGGCGGTAAGTGCTATTCGATTAAATCTTTCTGATAATGCCCTACAATATGTTGTGGGTATCGAATCTGCACTGCAGTTATGGGCGAAACTTGAAAGCATCTACATGACGAAGTCCTTAACGAACAAGTTGTTCGTGAAGAAGCAATTGTATTCTCTACAGATGGAGGAAGGTACGGATCTATTAGAGCATCTTAACATGTTCAATCAGATCGTAAGTAAACTTACAAACCTGGAGGTTAAGATCGAGGATGAAGACAAGGCGTTACTGTTGCTATCGTCGCTCCCAGAATCATATGATCACCTAGTAACGACTCTCTTGTACAAGGAAGAAGACCAGTAGTACGAAATCTCAAGGAGAAGGTCTTTTCGGAGGTGACAAGGAGATAGAAAGAGGGAGATCAAATCATAAGGGATTTGGGAAGAGTCGATCGAAATCAAAAGGGACAAAGACTAAGGTCTCTTGTTACTATTGCAAAAGGGAAGGTCATCTGAAGAGAGAGTGCTTGAAGAGGAAGGCAGACTTAAAGAAGAAAGGTGTAGATAAGGCATCTGAGGAAGCTAGCGTGGCTGACAGTTCAGATGGAGATGATGGAGATGTACTCTCTATATCATCAGGTAAGAATCAATCTTCTGATACTTGGATTTTAGATTCTGGATGTTCATATCACATGTGTCCACATAAGGATTGGTTTGATACATATCAACCATATAATGGTGGATCTGTCCTAATGGGGAATGATGCCGTATGCAAGACCATTGAGATAGGCACTATCAAAATCAAGATGTTTGATGGGATAGTAAGAACCTTAGCAGATGTGAGACATGTACCAGAATTAAGGAAAAACTTAATGTCTTTGGGGGCACTTGACTCAAATGGCTGCAAGTACATAGCAGAAGGTGGAGTTCTCAAAGCTATTAAGGGTGTAATGGTTGTCATGAAGGGACAGCTAGTAGGAAACCTATACAGACCCATAGGGAACACAGTTATAGGTGGAGCATCTATGACTACAGATGCAGTATTTGATACAGATGATACCTATCTGTGGCATATGCGGTTAGGGCATATGGGAGAAAGAGGATTGATGGAGCTTCATAAAAGGAAAATGTTGAAGGGAGTAAAATCTTGTAAACTGAACTTCTGCAAGTATTGTGTATTTGGAAAACATTGTAAGGTTAGTTTCAAAACTACAAAACATAAGAGTAAAGGGGTGCTTGATTATGTACACAGCGATGTATGGGGTCCTTCAACAAAAAAATCTAAAGGTGGGGCAGAATACTTCGTGACCTTTGTTGATGATTACTCAAGGAAAGTCTGGATCTACTTCATGAAGCATAAAAGTGAGGTGTTCACTAAATTTAAGGAATGGAAGGCTGAGGCAGAAAGGAAGATAGGAAAGAAAATTAAATACTTGAGAACAGATAATGGAGGAGAGTACACATACAAGCCGTTTCTAGAATTGTGCAAAGCTGAAGGGATTACACGTCACTTCACGGTTCCAAAGACACCACAGAAAAATGGTGTAGCTGAAAGGATGAATAGAACACTTCTAGAAAGAGCTCGGAGTATGAGGCTGAATGCAGGGTTGAGCAAGAGATTTTGGGCAGAAGTAGTGAGCATGGCATGTTTCCTCATCAATAGGTCTCCATCAAAGGCGATTGATTGTAAAATTCCTGAAGAGGTATGGATAGAAAAACCAGTAGATTATTCTATTCTAAAAATATTTGGTTTTCCAGCCTATGCACATGTTGAGAGTGAGCAACGTTCCAAGTTAGACTCAAAGTCTAAGCAGTGTATCTTTCTTGGTTTTAAGAAATGTGTAAAGGGATTCAAGTTGTGGGATCCAAGTTCACAGAAGGTTGTGGTTAGCAGAGACGTTGTGTTTGATGAGTCTCATGTAGTAAAGTCAAATTACAATTCACAAGCAGTTGGTGAAAATAAAGAAGGTTCTACTATGCAGGTGGAGTTAGGTGAGTTAGAAACAACAGGAGAGAATGAGTCATCAAGTAACTTATCAGGACAACATGAAGCAGTAGAAGTTCCTTATACTGTGGCAAAGGGTAAAGGAAAGCGTACTCACAAAACACCTATGAGATACGGGTTTGAGGATATGGTTGCCTATGCCCTCACTGTAGGTACAGGTGATCCATCTTCCTACCATGATGCTTTGAGTGATGCACAGCATGATAAATGGATGACAGCTATGATGGAGGAAATGGAATCTCTACAGAAGAACAAGACTTGGGAGATTGTGGAAAAACCCAAGGGAAGAAAAGTCATTGGGTGTAAATGGGTCTTTCGTAAGAAAGAGGCAGCATCTGAGAAGGAGCATGAAAGGTCTAAAGCCAGACTTGTAGCCAAAGGCTATGCACAGAAGGAGGGGATAGACTACAATGAAATATTCTCTCCAGTGGTGAAACACACTTCGATCAGGGTACTACTTGCTTTAGTGGCCATGTATGATTTAGAGCTTGAACAACTTGATGTGAAAACTACATTTCTTCATGGTGACTTGGAGGAACAGATTTACATGGAGCAACCTGAAAGTTTCAAGGTGCAGGGAAAGGAAGACCATGTTTGTCTGCTTAAGAGGTCGCTTTATGGCCTTAAGTAATCTCCTAGGCAGTGGTACAAGCGCTTTGATTCCCACATGATGAAGATTGGCTACACAAGAAGTGAGTATGATAGTTGTGTTTATTATAAAGTGTCAAGTGATAATTCCATTATTTTGTTGATGCTTTATGTTGATGACATGCTCATTGCTGCAAAGAACAAACATGATATAGCCTCTTTGAAGTCTTTATTGAGTGCTGAATTTGAGATGAAGGATCTTGGTGCCGCTAAGAAGATCCTTGGCATGGAAATCCTTAGAGATAGAAATGCATATAAACTTTGGGTAACTCAGAAGAGGTATATTGAAAAGGTGCTAGAACGTTTCAATATGGAAAAGGCCAAGCCGGTTAGCACTCCATTAGCTGGCCACTTCAAGTTATCTAAAAGGGAATGCCCTACAACACATGAGGAGGTGGAGCAGATGTCTCAAGTTCCTTATGCTAGCGCAGTTGGGAGTCTCATGTATGCTATGGTTTGTAGCAGGCCGGATTTGTCTCATGCAGTCAGTGTTGTTAGCAGATACATGAGTAATCCAGGGAAGGAGCATTGGAATACAATTAAGTGGATCTTCAGATATTTGAGCAAGACTAAAGATATAGGTGTTATGTTCAGTGGCAAGGGAAGTTCTACAGAATTGGCAGGTTATGTTGATTCTGACTATGCTGGTGATTTAAACAAGAGGAGGTCTACTACAAGGTATGTGTTTACATTAGCTGGTGGACCTATATCATGGAAGGCGATGCTTCAGTCTACAATTGCATTGTCCACTACAAAGGCAGAGTACATGACAGCAGTTGAGGCTGCCAAGGAAGAAGTCTGGTTGGTTGGACTGGTTCGTGAGTTGGGGTTGGAGCAAGGAGGTACAGTGTTACACTGTGACAGTCAGAGTGCCATACATATTGCAAAGAATCAGGTGTTTCATGCAAAGACAAAGCATATTGATGTGAGATTTCACAAGATCAGGGAGCTTGTGTCAGAAGGCAGTATTCACTAGAGAAAAATTCATATAGATCTCAATCCTGCAGATATGTTTACAAAGCCAGTTACTACAGAGAAGTTCGAGTCCTGTTTGGACTTGATTAATATTACTCATTGTTGAAGATGAGGGACGCACCAAACAGGTGCGGGTTTGTACCTCTAATAAGGTACAATGATGAAGACGTCTACAAGTTATCTTTACAAGAGGCTCGACAGAATTCAAGCCAAGGTGGAGATTGTTGGTGTATGATGTCCTGTATTCCGTCGCAGTTTAAGCCAAGGAGTACTGGTGCAGCACCTAGACAGCCAGGACGGCGGTCCCACTAGCCGGTTAGCGGGCCGTGGGGGTTGCAAGGGGGTAGGAGGCCCCCCTGCATAGCAGGGGGTGTAGGGGGGCACAGCCCTCCGCTCAAATTTTTTATTTGAGGGCAGTTGTAGTTTAATCCGGATTAGGGTGGCAATTGTAGTTTAATCCGAATTAGGGTTTTTTTTTCGCTATATATTTGTAGCAAGGGTTTCTTTCTCAGTAATGCAAGCAAGACTGAGAGGTGTGAGGACGAGCGCTGTAACCCTATTCTCCATTGATAGTGAAGCAGGATCTCATCTCACCGGGGACGTAGGCAACCTTGCCGAACCTCGTAAAATCCGTGTGCATTGTTTGTGTTTGTTTTTCCATTAACTTCTGCATCGTTTTAGGGTTGCGTTTCTACAGACATAACGGTGTGGTGAGCTGAAGAGCTTCTACGACATGCGACTGCATTGCACACGCCCCTCCACAAGGGCTGGGATAGACATCAAACAAAGCTTGCCTGGAAAAGCTGAACTTGGAGCAAGCAAGGATTTAGGCTCCGGCTTGTTCAAAGTAAAAGTAAGGAGGGACAATTGAAATTGGCTTAAGGGGAATTGATACACTGGTGAGATGTAATGGCATCTCCCACGTTGGCACCTTATTAACTCTGTCGGATGAAGAGGTTTGAATCTTTTTGTCATTCATTGCTGCTCCGCATTGCGTCACCCACAATCCACCACCACTCATCCGTCTACCCCTTGTCACTCCTGGCCCGCTGCATCCGCCACAGTGCTGCTGCATGGTGCTCCACCTCCTGTTGAAGCATGCTATGCCTCCACCGCTAAGTGCTGTTGCACCTTCCGCATCCTGCCGCCGCACGCTCAATTCTTCTTTGTACCTTGTTGTCCCTGTCTTATCCCTCATCTTGGTGCTCTTAATTCCTCCCTCTCTTTCTAGGCTTCAGAAGTATAAAGAAAGAAGCCCACAATCACCGATAAAAGAGAACAATTGAACAATTGTCATGTATTCAAGCCTTTCTATCCCTCTCCATCCTCCACTTGAACCACACCCATCTCAAATTTCCTTCCAATCTTCCAAGCCAGATCATTCAAAGCCGGTACTCCTTCCTCTCGGCTGCCAATGAAACAATACTCAACAGCTCTATAGAGTCGGAAAGACTTTGGGGTGGCATTACCGAAGAAGAGCAAGATGAAGAAGCCAAAGAAGGAAGAAGAAATTGGTGATGCCAATGCAGCAGCAGGACCTGATGCCAACATGATACATGTAAGGCTTTGCAGCCGCCTCTCCTGCTGCATTATTGCGAGGCCCCTCACTCCAAGAAACCCTGATGAATCAGTATTGGACAAGACACTTCGGCATCGAATTGTCCCCATCATTTGCGATGGATGTAGGAGATAGGATCCTTGCTCGTACGATCACCTGGTCGTACGAATCAACATCCAACATCTGTCTTTTTTTCTGCCATTACAAAAATAAAAAGGGGTATATTTGAAAACAAAAAAGACAGATGTTGGATGCTCACTCATACGACCAAGTGATCGTGCAAACAGCTAATGCATTTTCCTGATGTGGTGGGATTGAAAATCCTTTACCCTTATAAATAGGGGGGGGGGGGGCTATAGAAATAAACCACATGGATCCCTGAAAAAAAGCCATCCTCTCCCATTTTTCTGAATTAAATTTCACAAAATACAAACCCAGTATTTCCCAAGAATAGTGAAATGCTACGGTTCTAAAAGAGTCTAGAAAAGTGTAGAGACCCAGATTATTGTGGAAAACATACAAGATAGAGTCCTACACAACTGAGCCAATGAAGATCCCCTTGACCCATTCAGGTGTCTAGTTGAAGGTAATTTTATTCACCTCTATACGATTTTATTTTATTCATTTCATTATTTGTTTATTTTTTCTATCGACTGCAGATAAAGGGTCAGGCTATATTATTTCCATATTGAATCAGACTCTACCATGATGTTTGCCATTATTTAAAATATTACTATAATCCAAATGGGTGCGCTTGGTCCAACGATAGGGTACAAATGTTGCAACCTAAAAATTGGGTACATCAACGATAATTTACCTAAAAAAAGTAAATAAAGAACACCCCCCCCCAAAAAAATAAATAAATAAATAAATAAAAAACATATAAACAAAGGGGAACAAATTACAATACAAAGAAACCAACACAACATACGCCAGCACAGAACCCTGTTTCACTCTTGTGCAATAATGGATGAACAAGGATTCAATTATAAGTATGTTTCTCCTTTACTCTTTTACGGTGCACCATATGCACTAAATCATGGCTCAACTGTAAATAAATAGCAGATGTACAAGGCAAAAGACAAATAAAATGAAAAGGATGACGTCTTGCAAAAATAGTCTCTTCCCTATCTCACCAGAGCTACCAGTGTACTTACAACCCATTGATGCAATCAAGTCTCAAAAAGAATCTAGAATCATGGTTCCTGCCCCCAAAAGAATGCAGCTTTTATAACTTGTAATGCTGTAGTATCTCAGGCTAGTTAACTATGTTCAGGGAATCCGATGAAGAGAAGGGGGTGGGGAATGTATTTATACGTGTTCAAAAGACACGACAGTTTATTTCCCAAGACTAATAATCAAAAGTTCATCTACTTCTTAACCTGAACTGATTGAAACCCTCAATCTTGACATTACATTGCTAATTAGGCCCAACAAAACCATTATTATTTCTTTCCATTTGTGTGCAGATCTTTTCTATTTATTTTTTCTCTATTGGGAAAATGAAGTAGCAATATCCATTGCATTATTTTATCAGGGAGACTATATTTGTCGGGAGAAGAAAAAAATCTTACAAAAAATCTCACCAAAAGAAGTACGTTTTCATAACCATGATATGTTGATAACATATAAAAACTAAGCCAAGTTGAAAACCAGTAAAGATACAAGGGGATGGGGTCATGGCATCCCAGTAAATTGAAGGCATTGCCAAATCAAGCATCCTCCACATTAAGAGAGAAATAAGAAAGTAAAAAAGAAAAAGGGAGAACAGTATTTACATTTTTGCTAACAATAAAATACATGCATGTGAGGGAGAAGCAAAAGTCGTGAGAGCTGAATTTACAGAACAGTGTTGATATGAAGTGCTTTAAGCAGTGCTGTGGCCATCTGTTTCACCAAGACTTGGCCTCCAGAGTGTTCTCTGCGCTCCTCAGTGAGGTTTTGAAGCTTCTGATGCAGATCATTCTCAACAATGAGTTGCTTTGGCCGTGGGTGGTGCTCATAAACAGCCTGCAACAGTTATGGTGAGCACATTGTCAGAAATGGACCAGATAGAAGCTCGGAAGACCATATTAAAATGTCATGTCATCACAAGGTTCCAAAATCATAAACATGGTACCAGGAAATTTTTGCTGTAGAAAGGATTTTCAATATTACAAACACTACAAAAAGGAATAAAGCAAGGTATGAGTAAAATGACATTCTTACACCCATAGCTGTCAAGGTGACCCAAGGTGGTGAGAGAGGTGCCTAAGCACTTAGGCACATGCCTAGGAGACTGAAGCACATTGTGTTATTTATTTATTTCCCCTCTTTTCTAACATTATTCAATATGCTACAATATATATCTTATATCAAAACAATCAACATTAAGCCACATCAAGTCATAAAAAATAAACATTAAGCCACATCAAGTCATCAAAAAATCAACATGGAACTAGAAGACGGTAGAACTGAAGAACCAAACTATTGAAAATTTGAAACAATCAAAAGATACATTTGGTTTATACTTTTCTTGCAAATGATCGTTGTCTTGGTATACCTAGTCTCACATTTGGTTTATATTGTTCTTGGAAAAATATGATCTTATCTTTAAGTAATTAAAATGCTCTCAATTTAGAGAAATGTTCTCGCTCTCTAATAAGTTTGACTGGACAAATGTTTTATTTTTACATGAGATTTTTTTTTAGGCAGAGCACAAAACTAGCTTTCCGACAAAAACAAGGTTGCTTAAATCTGGACTATTTTATAGGAGTAATGTTCTGGTCAAACCTTATTTTATGTGTGCAAATGCTAATTAAAATCACCTTGAGTGGAAATAAATTTTTTAAATATTACTTTGTCGCTCTTTTTGGTTTTTAGTGATGTTCTATCACAACAAGATTTATGAAATTTTTATATTTGATAAAAAACCTAGTTTTTGAAAGTTGAAAATCGCCACTACAACTGAAAATTCAGTTTTTTATTTGTGAATTGGGGAGTTTACTTTTTATCCTTTTGGAAGTAGAATATTATTTTTATTAGATTCATCTAGGGGGTGTTTGCTATTAATGGATAATATCTCAAGAAAATGGAGAGAAAATTACAAAGTCATTTACTTTTTCCCTAAAGTGACAATCACCTAGACCCAAAAAAACTGCTTGGATGCAAAGCTGGCGTCTAGGCAACATCTTGACAACTATGCTTACACCTAATACCAAAACACGCTTCAATAATAAACTCAAATTAGTATAAACCAACCCTATTCACAGTTTAAATTAGTAGCATTGATCCTATTCGAAAGCAAAGAATTTCAGATCTTTTGGGGGGTCCCAGTCTGCTCTTTTCTATTCTCCATCTGTGCGTAGAGATTTTCAAACACAAGGTGAGAAAGGAGCTTGTAGTCCCCATGATGGGTAAGACAAAAGGTCATATGATGGGTTGGAAGGGAATGCTATTGTCTATGCCTAGTAGGGTTGAGCTCGTTAATCAATGAGTTCGAGTATTCCAATTCATAATTTTTCCATCTACTGATGGCTGGAGTCGCTGGTAAAAACATCAAGAAATGGATGAGGAATTTCATCTGGATGGGGGACGTGGAGAAAATTTAAGTAAAATGGGAGGACGTCTGTGGGCATATGTCTGAAGCTGGCCTGGGAATTAGAAAATTAAGGGACGTCAACAAAGCTTTGATTAGAAAACTGGTGTGACGGATAAAGCATAAGAAGATGGTAGGAGTAGTTCTTTTCATGCTAGGTTCGTTAATAAAGATGGGTCAGTAAATAAAGGTTATAAATCATCTTCGGTTTGGCCTGGCATGAAGCGGATGTGGAAGTTTGTTCCTAGTAGGGAAAGGTGGACAGTGGGTAATGGTGAAAAAAATTAATTTTGGAGGGATAGATGGCTGGGGGATTCATCCATTATTGAGATGTCTAACCTGGAAGCATCAGTTTTTACAGGTTTTGAGGCACTCCTCAGATTTCATTCATGTTTCCAGTGGAACTTTCTGTAGGTGGAGTCTCAGCTTCTGAATGCGGTTTTCACTTCAGCTTCACCGATTAGGGTTCCCTCTTATCCTATAGAAGATGTGTGCTCTTGGAGTTTAAATCCTTCAGGGGGTTTCTCAGTCAAATGACTCAAATCTGTCTGGGAGGTGATGCGTGCAATGAAGCCAAAGGTCTCTTGGTCGTCGATAGTGTGGGAAAATTTCTTCAGCCTCTCCAATCAATTTTTAGATGAAGCTACACCATCAACAGATGAAAAAGTTAGGGCCAAGGGTGTCCCCTTGCTCTCAAGGTGCAATCTCTATTCTGCAGCGGAGGATTCTCTTGGCACGATCTTCCAATCAAGTAATAACAAAGGATGTGGCACGATCTTAAAGAAATTCACAGCATCATCCACCCACAATAAGTAGCCCCCAGCAAAACAGAATCACACAGAAGGAAAATGTCATACCACGTCTATACATATCATACTACTAATATAAACCAAGTGAGACATGAAGTACATGGCATACTGGGGCAAGAAAACCACAAATAGTGCCTAGGGAAAGAAGTGGAAAAAACCATCACCTTTATTAACCTGAGTAGATTAAGACGAGCTATAGCATCTTGATGGTCAAGCCTTGCAATAAGCAATGGTGTCAAACCATTAACAGCCAATGCTGTATTTATCCGGGATGATTTACTGTATTCCAAAAATAAATTGGTTAGTCAAAACATTAAAAGAGAAACAGAAATCAGTTCATGGTTGTAGGAGTAGCCCCTTGGCCTTGGATGAGATACAACACCACCTAGGGCTCCAATGCCAAAATTTGACATGACTAGATGTCAAAAGTTGAAGAAAAATCAGGAAGAGTACAATGATAGGTCAGGCTATAATAGCAGACTGGGAGAATAATTCACTAACTTTTTGCAGCAAAACATCTCCTAATTGCCTCTTCTAGTAGTTGGTCCATTGCTTTCCACATAGCCATAACCATAGTTCTAAATCTCAGAAATTTCGACCAACATTTTGCACATTTCAAAGGTTTCGACCCAACCTGAGACGAAGCCAGGTATTTGGGAAATTTTGGAAATTTAGGACATTTCGGCCCAAATCTTGGAATTTAGAAATTTTAGCCCAAATTTCTAGCAATAGCCAAGAAAAAACTCTCAAGCACAGGTTTAGGTTCGGCCTCAATGGGAAAATTGAGCACCTAACAACGCGAAGTTCGTTCAGTTCCTCCGTGCATCTCTGTGATGGGTAAATCCCCATGAAAAAGGGGCAAGTTTCTCACATGCTGAAATATTCTCTTGACAAGCTTGACTTGCAAGCAGAGAATGACGTATATGATGTATACCTGGTTTTGACCAGGTTTCGGAAATTTCGACCTAAATTTCGTCGATCGGTTGAAACCCGAGATTTACACTGTTAGTAATATTGGTTTACAGTGTATTCAATAAGTATATTAGATATCTTCACAAATAAACAAACATCTTTCGGATAAAAATGGTATATAGACATTTCAATATTGAGCCGACAAAGCGTAGGTTCCCCAATCAACTTGCTGGCAGGCATATATTTGGATATCTTAAGAAGAACACAATCTGGAGAGAGAGAGTGAGAGAGAGAGGCATACGTGATCATTTTCAAGAAGGGTTCCAATATGTGCACAAAATATTGTTGTGGACAGCCTTGGAAGAACTTCACTAATTTGTGGACAGCTTCCTTTCTCAGTAAAGCCTGTTCTACTTTTCTGTGGTCATTGTCATGGGCCAAGCAGACTGCAAGAGAATCCAATGCTGTCACTGACCATAGCTCATTATCCAATAGACTCAGGTACACATCCAATCCACCATGGGCTCTTAATTGCTCCCTGGAATTACGGGAAGCATGGGCCATATCACACAGTAAAGGTAGAGCATATTGTTTCAATGGTGAATCTGACATGATGAAACGCATCAAGTGTGGAATAATCCCACTTTCAGCAGCTTGTTCCTGTCTCCTCTTGTTTATCTTGCAGAGATTGAACAATGCCTTAAGGACCTTCAATAATGGGATTATTAGTCAGAAAGAATCATCAATCGGTAATCAAAAGATACCTTGAACTACTACCAAAGAGCTCGATTGCAGAGGCAGATTTCCACCTTGCTTTCCTATACTCTGATTAAACTTTAACTAAATGGAACGTAAGTAGGGCTAGACATCCCATACAAATATAAAAGCAGTGAAAGGGAGAGAGCTTTAGTTTAAATGCTTTTACATAATTAGTCAATAGACTGCAGTAAACTCTCACCATGACAACGTGGACCACTTTGTAGTTTTTAAGAGACTGATTTGCAAGTCAAGCTTAAACTATAACTAAATTAAAGAACATCATAGGCTTAAAGGAATAATAAAAGAAAACAATCTATTACTGTTCAACACAGGCATACTGAGGCAGTAAACTTTCATTAAAGCTGAAACTACAATACGGGACCAACTTCCCTTATTTTCTATATTCTGTAATGGGTTTAATAGGTTGTGAAAAAAAAGAAAGACAGAAGCTATTGGTTCAAAAGTATTTCAGGCTTAAGCTGTCTCAATGTTTGGCACCTTCTTCCTAAATAAGAGAAGATTTCACTGTACAGGCCTTATGATAACCAAATGAACTTTAGTATAACTCAGAAAGCAATCATGGTCCAGACCCTAAGAAAGATCATATTCTCGTTCAGTGATAGAGCTAAAGACTTAGTCTGTTCAAAGATGTCTGCAATAACTAATTATTTCTCCAAGTCCAAATCTCAATGCTATTCATATCCCAGAGGTGATAAAATCATCTTTTAGTGTTTTTCGGTTGCTAAGTCATGCTTCAACAGAGTGCAATTAACACATTGGGTTAGAAAATTAGCTGGTGAGGGCAGTGGCTAAATTCTGCAATGCCATGGGATGAAATACTGCCTCAGCCTCAGTAAAGCGGGTTTTCTTTAGAGGAGAAAAAAAGAATACAACCAGCACACATGCATCACCCCTGCTTCATGTTTTATTACTAAAATGTTATAAAACAAAGTAGAGATCAAAGTTGGAAATCAGAATAAGTAAATAGAATTTTTTTAAAGAGGCTTCAACCGTATTTACTAGCTTATACAGGGGTTTACCCCCATCAATAATTTCAGTTTCTTTCCAAAAATTCAAATTTCAGCTCAACAACATTGAAAATGTTGCATGCGTCAATCCAGTAATAATTGGTAGTACTCACTTCATGCTGTATTTGAGAAATAAGAAGCCCTTCTTGGAGTTCAAGGTTTGGAATCAAATGTCTGATTGCATCTGCCCGCTGAAGATTCTCTAAACAGTTTGCATCGGTAGACAAATGATTTATACACTTCAATAACTACAGTGGGAAAAAGAAATAGAGCTGCAATTTATATGCTGGCATCTAAAATATTTAAATGAGCTGAAAGCAATATTATCGAGTTAGATTTTGAACTAACCTTCAAAAGAACAGGAGTCTCTATTCTATTAAACATCTGGAAAAGACGGCTGAGCAAGCTTTGGCCACACATGTAGGATTTGACAGTTGTGTCTGCTTGAGCAAACTCAAGAAGCAAGTCAGCAACCTTCTCAAGATATTCCTTAGTCACATCAGTATTCAATGTTGATACCATATGAGAAAGTAAACCAGAAGATGTTGTGCTTCCTGGTCTAGCGTTTAAAACACCTGAGCCAGAGAGTATGCCTGACGCAGTCTGAGATGCAACCCCAGATATTGAGACAGCTCCCTCATTTGGTGTTGGTGGTCCTACCTTCTTAGTTACTGTTTTATGTGAAAGTTTTGGAGTACGGTCAATATTGCAACCTTCTTTTCCACGTCCAGAAACCTCTGCTAAACCACGAATGAATACTTTTACCAATATATAAAAGGTCCCCAAACTCCTTGCCTAATAAAGGAATGGCAAACAAATACTTGATTACAAAGATAAATAAGGGCATAACCAGTGCACGAGGCTCCCGCCACTGCAGGGTCTGGGGAGGGTCATAAAGTATGCAGCCTTAACCCCCACTTCTAGGAGAGGCTGTTTCCTGACTTGAACCGGTGACCACTGGGTCGCGATGGAGCAACCTTACCATTGCGCCAAGGTCCACCCTTCCTCAATTATGAATATATTTTAGTTAAACCATGAATAACAAGAAGTTCTATAAATTACTTTAAAAAATCTACTGCAATATAGGAAGCGTAAAACAAATTACCTGCAAATTCTGCCATCAGGAAATCTAGCTCACCATTTGGTTTCCTTTCGGTAGATGCATGTAGCAGAGGCAGTATACTTTCATGCCGGCCCAACCCAGAGAAGTGGCGCACATACTCAAGCTGACCAGATAAATGTTTAGATGGAGGTTCCTTCTCTAACAGGCTAAGAAGAGGTCGAACCTGGTCTCGCTGATCAGCTGATGTGGTGGGGGCCCTATTTGATGCATTTTCCAATTGTTTTAGAGGCTTATCAATAGATATTCTATTGATAGCACTATTGATTCGCTGTTGTCTAAGAAGGTCAGCTTCTGTCCAAGATTGATCAGATTTTTGTAGGTCCAAGTGTTCAAAGTCTTTCAAAGTGGAGTCCTTGATTGGTCGATTCCCAACATTCTCTATACCTGTTGGCTCCGGAGACTGAACTGAAGCTTCCATTATAACATTGATAGACTGGGGTTTATCAGTGTCCCCAGGAAAATATCCGGCATCAGATCGGTTGATATCTGATCTTTGAGACTGGGAAGTAGAAGCAAGTAATGGCTCTAATGTTCCAGATAGGGAAGAAGGATGATCAGTGATTCCATTCCGGAACTTCAGCATATCAGGTAGATCAGCACCAGAAGGTGGCATTTCACAGTGTGCAGAAACAGGATGATTAAAATCCAATGGAACAGAACGAGGTCGTTGAGCTGAACCATTGGCAGGAATAGACCCACTGGCACTAGAAACAAAAGCTAGCCGAGCTGCCTCATTCAAGCTGTGAAGGGTGTTAATAAGCCTAAAAAGTATACCATTCTTCGCAGCTATGCGACAGAAATCATTTCTGGGTGTTGAATGCTGGAGCATGAAGACCTGCCACATGCAATCAATAGCTAGATGAACCATTTCCCTGGATACGTAGAAGAAACTAATTAATACGGTTAGATAAAACAAATAATGAGGCAAAATTTCCAAATTCAACAACTGAAGAGTAATCTTACACTCTTACAAACATTAAGAGAAAACAAAAGAAACGCACAGCAGTTTAACCATCATATCATTGAAATTATTGTTGTTGTATAATTGAAATTGTTAAATACTGACAGTAAAGCAGTCCAGAACAAGTTAATAAATTAGAGCTAGTCCATAGGGTCCTATGCATTTTTCCTTTCCAGTTTGACAAGCAGCCAGCAGTCAGTCGTTGGTGGTTAGGAAGTGATGATGAGTTTCAGCCCGGTAAGTGATAAGAACCTCCAAAGACTTTCCAGCTTAACACATGCACCAAGGATAACCCCATAGTTGTCATCATGGCAAGGTGATCGAGTTGGAAGAAATTCAAGGTGGTACCAACAAGGTGCCAGACCAGGCGGAGCCACCTGGACACCTAGGCAACGCATGCAATTCCCATACGACCCACAGAAGGGCCAAATTGAAGGCCAGTCATTTGAGCATCTAGACCTTGAATGAGAAGAACATCCAACACATGATACGAATAAGTACAAACCTGTATTTTGCATAATCAGCTTCCAGAAAGCTCACCAAAACAGGAATTCCACGGCAAGCAATGAACATCTGCAGTGTCAATGAGCTGTACAACAAAATCTAGCAAGATTAATTCTAGATGACTAATCCAATAAAAACTGATGCACTGGAATGAGGGTAGACAAGAAGGAATGTAAGAGAAGATCCAAACCTAGACTGACAAAGCTGCTGCAAGAAATACGCAGCGTGCATACGAACTTCCCGAGGACGATCAGAAGCCGCAAAACTCATCACAACGGGTATCTGCAAATTTCACAATCACTATGGCATTGGCTACTCACACTAGAAGAATGTCTCAGTTCTTGAAGCAGAAAAAATTGTCAAGTGGAAGAGAAAGAGTAGATAGATAATGGCATTTGTCCTTCTCGTAGCCCAACAGTTTCAGGGTGCCCATGATGAGGTTAAGTCAAACCATTCACTGAGTTCCACAAGAAGGACATGAGTCCCAAACTGACGTATGATCCTGCCATCCTGTCTTTCAACACAAAATTCTATAAATCAAATGGCTAAAATCATACTCCACCAATATTTTCTTAGAAACCAATCCAACTTTTAGATTATTGACATGTCACAATTACAACACTAATGGGTCTCAATGAAGGTCCAACAGGAGATACTTACCAGGCCAATAAGACAAGCATTCTCTAGATAATCAGTATTGTCTTTGATTATATGATTTATCATTTGAAGCACAGAACATATAATCTGCAATTTCACAGAACATTCATAACCTCACACTTGGGCTCGTTACTGATTTAAATTGCAAAGTTCGATACTATTGCCAATGATTGAAAATAGGAGATAGAGCCCTCAGAAAGCATACTAACACGAGTTTTAGGAATTTCAAGCAGTTCCATCAGAGGAAGCAAACCATGTTGTGTAACATAAACAATTTTTTGCTCTGGGCGCACATGAAAAAAAGCAGTAAGCTTCTGACAGGCAGACACAATCACATCGTCGGGTTCTTCTGGCTTCAGTGAACCAACTAATCTGCTAAATTCGACAGCCTAAAATTAACAATGAAAACATAAGTTAACTTTGCTAGTGTTAGTAAATGCAGTTTGCGCTATCGAACTGTAGCAGAAGCTTTGAGAATTATCACAGTGATAGAAAATAGTCCAAGTAAATATGATTTCTGTTTAGATTTTCACAATATAGCATGAAAGAGGAAGATTTATAATGGGATGTGAGAGAAAGAGTAACATAGGTCAGCCCGTGAGCCACCATATTAATATGATAAGTATTACAAAGATCATGTTAGAGAATGTATACCAAATTTAAAAAATAAAACCCAAATAAAGATATACCACAAAATTCACATGTCATGTTTTTACTACACTTGCGCATTGGCTCCAAAACATTTGCATGAAATAACATTTGTTTTTCTAAACTTTCTCATGCAAATTGAGTTGTAATAATAGTTGTCACGGCACCAAGGTGAACCAAGGCGTTAGAGGGCTACCTAAGCATTTAGGCGCCTAAGGAGACCAAGTGTTATTTTTTATTTTCCCTCTTTTCTAACGTATGCTACATATACCTTGTATCATCAACATATCAACATTAAACCACATCTAGTCATCAAAACTCAACATTAAGCCACACAAATCATTAAAAATTAACATTAAGTCGTAAAAAATCAACATTTAAAGAAATGTGCTTATTCAATAATAAATTTGACTGGTCAAATAATTTTATTTTTACATGAAACATTTTGTATTAGGTAGAGTATAAAACCAATTTTCCAACAAGTCTAAGATTTACTTAAATCTGATTTTCAATGACAAAGTTATATTCTGGCCGAACTTATTTTAAAGTGCGTGAACACTGTTAAAATTACTTAAATGGAAATAATTTTATGGATATCAAAAAAATTATTATTTTAATGGACTATTAGTTTTTAGCAATGTTTACCATAATAAGATTAATGCAATTTTCAGAATTAAGAAAAACCTTAGGATTTGAAAGTTGAAATTTGCACATACAACCAAAAATTCAGTTATATTTCTTAGACCGGGTGTTGGACTAGGAGGTTGACTTTCTATCCTTTTAGAATTTGATCTTCAAACTATTTTTATTGGATTCAAATAGGGCTATTTTCTTATTTACGAATAATATCTTATGTAATTTAAATGATATGTGACATAAATAAGTATTGTGCCTTGCAGTAAGAAGCCAGTGCAATAAGGCGACAGTCACTCAGACTCCAACTAGGCTGCCCGGACGCCTAGGCGACGCCTTGACAACTATGGTTGTAATAGCTACATTTGGTGACTTTTTAAAAATGCATCAATTAGGAGCTACATGGACCTTCTTCTCACAAGGAGGGTCGCGTGAGAGCTGCATGCAACAACAGCTTCAAGTCTTTATAGTTTATACTACAACAAAGAGGGAAAAAATGTGAACTAGCATTCCATGCATTATGTACTGTAAAAGGCAAAAATTAAGTATCATTTAGAGTTTTTCAGAAAATCTAGAGGAGATAACCTATTGTTTAAAGAAACATAATGGTGGAATCATGAATTCCAATAGGCAGCAGAGGTTATAGCTTTAGTTAAATGGCATGTGAATAGGTAAGAAAAAAGAAGAATCTAGAAGAAGTTACCGAAAGTTAAAAGGAAACAGTTATCAGTTAACATCACTAGCACATTGATGTGCTTTTGTCACAAGTGAGGGTATCATGGATGGTAAGAAGATGCAAGAAAAAAATTACAGAAATAATATAAACTCAAAAGACAAATGGTTTGCTAAATGTGTTAAAGAATTAAGAGTGATGATGAAAGAGTTCTTCTGAAGGTAAGACCATCATGGAGAGATGAAAATCATCTTCAACAAGTATTAAATGAGAACCACAAAGGGGATGCTGGCTTAGGAGGAGTGAACAGCGCTAAGAAGATGGTAAATAAGGATACTTCCAATGAACTATGATCTCTACTCATATAAGGTTTAAGATACATTGAGAAAATTGAAATAGGGACAGCATTAGAACCAGATGGCATCCCGATTGAACTGTGGAAATGTATAACATGTTTGGATTACCTTGGCTTATCATTATTGTTAAAGCAAACCTAGCATACTTAATAACCAATGTTTTTCTTGGACCAACGTTTTAAGCATCTTATCAAATCTTTATGGAACAATACGATACAGTACTAATATAATACCTAAAAAAATTGGTATAATACATGTAATAAACCTCATCCTTCATACAAAATCAAATGAATGCACTTATTTCATCGTACTTTGCTCTCATTTTTATACATAATATAATATAGTGTTTTATGTTTCAAAACTGTATTTTGCATATATCCTGAACGTTTTCATACAAATCTTTAGAGTATCTTATATCTCTCTGATACGATATGATACATCTCTTAAAATCACCTTCCGATACGATAGCCGACACCGATACTTTAAACCTTGTGTGGCACCAATTTTGAATGAAACTCAATATTTATTTAACAATTGTTTAATCTAAAGAGATCTTTCAGTTGTATAGATATGTTTTGGATATGAAAACCATTGTTGATGTGATTGGATGTTCTAACATGTGTGTAAGGCATGTGCAGAGCAGTGGCAACTAATCTTTAGTTTTGAGTGTTCTAACATGTGTGTGAGACATGTGAAGAGCAGAGCAACCAATTCAATGAGGATATTCCCTGGAGTAAAGTGTTAAAGATATTAGTTATGTTACTCTAAGGGTAGTTTAATAATTTATCACGTTATGTTTTATTTTTTCCTTTTCCTCCTTAGGGAGATGTGTGTAATTCCCTCCTTAGGGAAGTACATGTAATATCTTGTAAAAATGTTAGTGAAGTAATATATTGGTGTTAGTGAGATTTTACTCACAACACACATTCTACCATCTTCCTTCTTCATCTTCTTCCTCTCCAACCCCTTCTTCTTCACTCACTCTTTCTCTCTTTCTCCCTTGGTTAATCACAAACCTTACATTCTAACTTGATATCAGAGCATAACATCTTGGTTTGAGAGTCAGATTACAAGTTCCCTCCTATTTTCTCTCTTTGGAACCCTAGGTTACAAAGGGGTTCCAAGGAAGAGATCACTATGTGAAAAGGCTTGAAGTATTTATGAGATGAGCTTGAAAGAAGGTCAAAGCAAACTCTTGAGGAGTTTTTTAGAAGGATTGAGGCAGTTGAGGAGCTGTTAGAACCAATTTCTGGGCAACCCATGGTTACTGCCCTCTCTTTTTTGTGAACCTTCTTTCTCTCTCATCTTGCCACCACTGGGGGTGGTGCATGCCCCATTTGAATCGCCCAAGGCCTCTTTACTAGGCCCCTAAGCTCTCGGTTCTAAAGGGAGGGAGTTGTGAGCTCACAACCTCTTTTTCTACTATGTTCAAGTATCGCCTCCCCTGTTTTTTTTTCCCTGCTGACTTCCAAATGTGTTTTATGACGGATTTCGGCTGTGTTGGAGCTGTATTTGTTAGGTCGTGTCGAGTGTTATGACATATCTTGCTTCTCTTAAAGTATGCCTTGATTTGTTTTTCCTTTAGCATAGTGTTTCTTCCCTTTGTGGGATTTATCTCTTTATAGTATCTGGGAAGGAATTTTTGGGTAGAGTTTGTACTCCCCATTGTGTTTGTGATTCCTTATCCACAACATGTCTGAAGAGAGTGGACATGGAGCTCTCTTTGGTGATGTTTCAGCCAGTGCATCGAGTAGTGCTCCTCCTACTCCTATGTTTTGTGATAACCCAATACTCAGATCTCTATTGTGAAGCTAGACAACACCAACTATTTGGATTGGGCTCAACTTGTGAAGCTTTCCTTGCGGAGTAGGGGAAAGCTAGGGTATGTTATAGGTACTATCAAGGCTTCTAACCCAGATGCCCTGACATATGCAAAGTGAGAGACTGAAAACTCCACTGTTATGACATGGCCATAGTTGTCAAGGCTAAGCGTCCAAGCGGTTTGCCTGGGGCCTAGGCGACAGTTGCCTTGTGTTTTGACACTTATTTATGCTAAATATCATTTTAGTAAATATTTTTTATATTTGTTATTTCATTTACTTAAGATATTATTCATAAATAAGCAAATACCCCCTATTTGAATCCAATAAAAATAGATTAAAAATCAAATTTCCAAAAAGATAAAAAGTCAACCACCCAGTCCAAGAACAAAAACTGGATTTTGGTTATAGGGGTGATTTTCAACTTTTAAATGCTGGGGTTTTTTTTAATTATGAAAATTTTATAAATTCTATCATGTTAAAACATTGTTAAAAACCAAAAGTCCGGTAAAATAATATTTTGTTTTGATATCCATAAAATTATTTTCATTCAGGCAATTTTAACAGTATTCGTGCCCTTAAAATTAAGTTTGACCAGAGCATAACTTTGTCATTACAACTCAAATTTAAGTAATGGTTTTATGTTTTAACTAACACAAAAAATCTCATGTAAAAATAAAATCATTTGACCAATCAAACTTATTATAGAACAAGAGCATTTCTCTACATGTTGATTTTTTATAACTTAATATGACTTAATGTTAATTTTTTATAATTTAATATAGCTAAATGTTGATTTTTAATGACTTGATGTTGCTTAATCTTGATTTTTTATGATATAAAGTATATATAGCTTACTAAATAGTGTTAGAAAATAGGAAAAATAAAAAATAATACTTGGTTGCCTTGTTCTCCTTAAGGCGGGCGCCTTCTCGCTTAAACGCTTAGACAACCCTCCACTGCCATGGTTTGCCTTGGTGCCGTGACAACTATGGACATGGCTGATTTTTTCCATGAACCATGAGATTAGAAGAATGTTTATGAGGAAAGAAACTGCCAAGGATGTTTAGGACAGTGTTACTAAAACTTTTAACCGAGTAGGTGACTCAGCCATAGTTTGTCAACTACTTCAGAAAGTCATTGGCATGAAGTAAGGGGATATGACCATTTCTGAGTGCTACAACATTATCATTAGTCTCTAGGAAGAGTATGATCACTATAGGGACCTCCAACTATTCAATCTTGAGGATGAAGCTAAGGTTTACCGGACACTTAAAAAGGAACGGGTTCTTATTCTGCTTGGTGAGTTGAATCCCAAGTATGAGCCGATCCGGATACAAATATTGGGCCGGTATCCACTTCCATCCCTTGATGAAATGTGTAGCTATTTGCAGAGTGAGGAGACTAGGCGGGTGGCTATGGAACATACCCTCCTCTTAAGCGGTCAGCTCTTACTATTAGCTCCCAGAGAGATTGGCGGGTGGCGGCAGCGGCCAAGGCCCACCTGGTGGAGATGACAGATGATGTGATCATTGTGGGAAGTCTGAGCACACCAAAGAGAGATGCCGAGTTCTTCATGATCATCGTCCTAGCATGCGTGGTGGTTCTAGTGGTGCTTGTGGTGGACATAGTGGGGGAGCTAGACCCCACAATGTTCAGGTTGATTATGCTACTACATGGTCTAGTCCTAGCACATAGGCAGAGCACAGTTCCCTTACTAGCGAGGATATTGCACCATTCCGCAAGGTCCTGTCTCAACTGGGAGGCTCATCATCTTCTTCACTTATAGTGCTACATTCCTCAGCTTCCGCCTTGCAAGCTTCCTCGTCTACCCCTTCCACAACTCCATCTTGGGTCATTGATTCCAATGCTACAGATCATATGACTGGTACGTCCCGTTATTATGATACTTATTCTATTTGTTCTGGTAAAGATAAGGTCACGGTTGCCGATGGCTCCCTCTCTTCCATTTCTGATAAAGGTAGCATTCCTATTACATCTTCCATTTTCCTTGATTATGTTCTTCATGTCCCTAATATTGCCACTAATCTCTTATCTGTGAGTCACCTAACAAAATCCCTAAACTGTTGTGTCACTTTTTTTCCTTCTCATTGTCTCTTTCAGGAATTGGTGATGAAGAGGATTATTGGCAGTGGGGGTGAGGAGAAAGGACTCTACCTACTTGAACCTCAATCACCTTTTTTGGTTACAAAACAATCTTATGTGTGCCGACATACTGATAGCAGTTCTGTGGATTCTATGATGTTGTGGCACCAACGTTTAGGACATCCATCTTTTATTGTTATGAGGAAACAGTTACCTCATTTATTTACTTCTTTTCCTAGTTCCCAAGTTTTTCATTATAAACTGTGTATTTTTGTTAAACATTTTCGTTCTTCTTATCCTTATCATGGTAATAGATCTAGTATTCCTTTTCACATTGTGCACTCTGATGTTTTGGGGCCTTCTACTACTACTTCATTACTTGGTTTTTGTTACTTTGTTTCATTTGTTGATGATTTTTCCCATGCTACTTGGACTGTTCTAATGAAGCACAAGAGATGTGTACGATGCCTTTGAAAATTTTTATCATATGATACGTACACAGTTTGACACTAAAATTAAAATTGTTGGTTCTGACAAAGGGGGGGAGTATATATATGGTGGTCTTCAAGACTTTTTTACTGATCATGGCATGATCCATCAGCTAGCTTATGTTGGTACACCCCAACAAAATGGGGTAGCTAAGAGGAAAAACTGCCACTTGTTGGAGGTCAGTAGGAGCCTTCTCTTTGGCATGCATGTTCCAAAAACTTTTTGGTTTGATGCTCTCCTTACTGTTACTTTTTTGATAAACCATATGCCAACACAACTCCTTAGCTCCAAAACTCCCTTGGACACCGTGTCTCCTCAGTCTCCTTCTCTCTTCACCCCCAAAGTGTTTGGGTGTATCTGTTATATCCATGTTAATAAGTCTTCTCGGACTAAACTGGACCCCAAGGCTCTTAAATGTATCTTTCTTGGCTATTCCTCTACTACCAAGGGATATAAGTGCTATCATCTTTCTTCTAAACGAAGGCTTCTCTCTGAAGATGTGACCTTCCTTGAGTCTGCACCTTTTTTTTCCCTTCATCAGCATCCTTTTCAGGGGGAGCATAATGGAGGTGAAAAGGCTACTGATGAGATCCCTTTTCATTCCCCATTGCCTCTCTCCTTTTATGATTGACATTGGGAAACACAAAGAGGTGGATATTACTGATGTTGGTGATCATTTAAGGGGTGGTTCAGGTTCAGATAATGAAAAAATAACTATTGTATAAGCAAGGAGAAACAAGAAGACCAACAAAGAGTTTTTTTAATCTAAATCCTGAGATCCACCCTCCTCAGTTAGGTAATATCCTTCCTTCCCCATCAGAGTTAGATCTTCCTATTGCTATTAGGAAGGGAAAGAGAGCTTATACTAATCCTATAGACTAGTTTGTTTCCTATGACTCTCTCTTCCGTACAAGTGTTGCATTTACCATTGCTCTCTCATCTGCTTCTATTCCAATGAATGGTTATGAAGCTTTGTTTGACCTTAAGTGGAAGTAAGCCATGACTAAGGAAATGATGGCCCTTGAAAAAAATTGTACTTGGAAATTGGTTGACCTTCCAAGGAGGAGAACTCTAGTTGGATGTAGGTGGGTCTACACAATCAAGTACCAGTCAGATGGTAATATTGAGAGGTATAAAGCAAGGCTAGTTGCAAAAGGATACAGTCAAGTGTATGGGATTGACTATCAAGAGACATTTGCTCTTGTGGCTGAGCATAACACCATAAGGGTCCTTTTATCTCTGGCAGGGAATAAGGATTGGCCATTGTATCAATTGGATGTGAAGAATGTCTTTCTACATGGCGACTTAGAAGAGGAGGTGTATATGAAAACTCCTCCTGCCTTTAAGTTCCCTTCAGTTGCAGGAAAGGTGTGTCTTCTCAAGAAGGCTCTATATGGTCTTAACAATCTCCAAATGCCTGGTTTGAAAGGTTCAAACGAGCCATCCTGAAGAATGGTTATTCCCAAAGTCAGGCTGACCACACTCTGTTCACTAAGTGTAGTAATGGCACCATTACAGCTCTGATTGTCTATGTTGATGACATTGTGGTAACTGGAGATGACAGAGCTGAGATAACCAATTTGAAGAACTACTTAGCCCAACAGTTTGAGATTAAGGATCTACGACCTATAAAGTATTTCCTGGGGATTGAAGTGTCTAGATCCAAGAAGGGCATAAATATATGCCAAAGAAAGTTTATTCTAGACCTACTAAAAGAAACAAAATGTTAGCCTGCAAACCTGTAAGTTCTCCTATTGAGCAGAATCATAAGCTAGGGGAAGATGTTGGCCTTTCTCTTGTTGATGCAAAGAAGTATCAAAGGCTAGTTGGGAAGCTTATCTATTTATCTTCGGCACGTCTAGACATTACTTATGCAGTGGGGGTGGTGAGTCAATTTATGCATGCTCCCAATAGTGGGCACTTGGATACGGTTTACCGCATTCTCCAGTACTTGAAGTCCTCTCCAAGAAAAGGACTACTTTTTCCAAGCATGACTACATGAGGATAGAAGGCTTCACTGATGTAGATTGGGCTAGCTGAGTCTTTGATAGGAGATCTACATCAGACTATTACACATTTGTAGATGGAAACCTAGTTACTTGGCGGAGAAAGAAACAATCTATGGTGGCTCGGTCTAGTGCAAAGGCAAAATTTAGAGCCATGGCTCATAGAGTGTGTGAGCTTCTCTGGTTGAGAAGGCTGGTCCAAGAGTTGAGATTTGGTACTAAGGCATCTATGAGGCTTTATTGTGTCAACAAGGCTGCCATAAGTATAGCCCACAACCCTGTATAATATGACAGGACAAAGCACATAAAGGTGGACAGACACTTCATTAAAGAGAAGATTGACATTTACTACATATGCACACCTTTTGTGAGGACTGGAGATCAGCTGGCTAATAACTTCACAAAGGGTTTTCTTCATCATCAGTTCAGTTCTATGCTGTCCAAGTTGGGAATGCATAATATTTATTCTCCAGCTTGAGGGGGAGTGTTAGAGATATTAGTTCTGTTACTCTAAGGGTAGTTTAGTAATTTTTCAAGTTATGTTTTATTTTTTCCTTTTCCTCCTTAGGGAGGTGTGTGTAATTCCCGCCTCAGGGAGGTATGAGTAATATCTTCTAAATATGTTAGTGAAGTAATATATTGGTGTTAGTGAGACTTTACTCACAACACACATTCTACCATCTTCCTTCTTCTTCTTCTTCCTCTCCAACCCTTTCTTCTTCTTCTCTCACTCTTTCTCTCTTTCTACCTTGGTTAATCACAAACCTTACATCCTAACTTAAGAAGCAAAGCATGTTGAAGAAGATGAAGAGTTGTTGAGGTCAATCAATCGTGAGAAACTACGATCATTCGCAACAACCATGAAGTGACCAAGTGAAGCTTCCGAGTTTACATCAGCACTAGAGGTGGTGTCCTTCATGAAGATCAAGATTAGAAGAGATTAAATTCAAATATCTACTGTAATTTTGATTTATGGATCTGATAAAGATCAGGAAAAGCACTTAAGGTAGTGAGACCTAAATGAAAACCCAAGTAGCTAGTATCATCCGTGTGAAGCTGCAGTTGATAAAGCTGAATGAAAAATCTCTAAGTATAAACCTACGAATGATAGTGGCGGTCAATTGTGCGATCATCTGTCTAGACAGAAGCTTAATTAGTTTAGCTTTGTGTTTTGCAGTCAGCCGTGGTGGTGCGTGGCGGTAAGCCTTGAACAGTGGTTTGGTGATTCAAAAGTGGTTATTTGAATCATTAAAATGAAAGGGCTTAGTGTATAATCAAATTATAAGTTATCAAGGCAACTTCATTGATGTCCAAAGAGCCTAACAACTAGTTCACCTTGGAACTTAGGGAAGTCTTGGTTAATGACGAAGTTTAATTACTTCCCATTAAGTTCTTGTGCTTGAAAATCAACATGAATTAAGCTTAACTCTAACAACTAGCTAAACGGATGGTTGGGTACTTATATAAATGCTTGAGTCACAGCTACAAGGACTTAAGTTTTCCAAACTAGATGGTAACTTCTCACAAGACAAAAAGCTTTATGGAAATATCATGCTGAAGATGAAAGGCAAAGGATGCGGCTGAGCTAAAGAAGAGCAGTTATCATACTTGAAGAAATAAGTCATTTGTTGCACTTGGTGATGAGCTTGGAGCTAGCTCACAATTGTACATGGACTACGTGGAAGAAATCCTTCGTAGTGTGCATGGCTAAAAATCCTCGGTCAAACCCTGGGTGCACAACCCGAAGGACTATGGTTGTGTTGGAAGAAATCCTCGGTCATGGACCAGGTGCACAATCTGAAGGGCTGTAGTTGTGTTAGAAAAAATCTTTAGTCATGGTAGGTCTGGGTCCCAATCCAAAGGACTGGGATGGTTCGGTATAAGGGCATGATTCTTGTCTGGGAAAAGAATCAAATAGTGGAGAAAATCCATGGTTAGGTGGATATGGTAGTGGACGTAGGATTGAGGAGGATCAGAACCACAATAAATCGATTTTGTCTTTCAGTTGCTCTCTACCTCCTTTTTGTGTAAGTTACTTTACTACCTTTCAGTATTTTACTTGCTTTACTAACATTTAAATTTTTACCTTAACCGCAACTAGTAGCACTAGTTCTTTATGCATATAAGCGTTTGCTTTTGCTTGTAAGCATGACTGGTAAAGTACTATGCAAGGATATTTGAAGATATTCAATCTACGCCTAGAAGAGGTGTTGGTACTCTGATCTCCTTTGGTACTTGAGTTCGAACATGAAGGAGTTTAACCACTCAAGGTATTGTTCATAGGAATTGATGTGATCATTGAAGAAACGATCGCTCAAAGTTATGAGCTTGTTTCGAAGGAAGAGAAAAGTCTCACAGCCAATTAACCTCCCCTAGTGGACGCGCCTCACCGCAAGTGCCACTTGTGTTGATGCCCTTTCCTCCACATCTCTTCTCTTTGAGGCATGGCTACTACTGATGCTGCCAGCAGTGGTCTCTACTCCGGGATGCAAGGTGGTCGTCATCCAGTCAACCAGCTCTCTCTCCAGCCTGGACCAATCAAGCTTAATAGTCAAAGCTATCTCACGTGGTCTCATGCTTGCCTGCTAACCATCGTGGGAACTACTTCTCTAGCTTTCTCACTGGGGACACATGCAAACCCACGGATACTGTCGTTGCTAGCACCTAGTTAGCTAATGATGCCATTTTCATGTCTTTGTTCAACTAAATGAAGCCTACTATCAGTCCCATCTTTGTTTTGCTCAACTCTGCTAAGGAATTATGGGATGCAGTACATCAGACCAATTCTTCAAGAGAACTATGCTCATATTCATAAGATTCATTGTATGGTTTCCACTATCCAAAAGGAATTGTCCCTTACTGCTAATTATTACACCTTACACACACCCTATGGCAACAATTGGAATTCTATCATCCAGTCCCTATGGTTGGCCCTGTTGATGCTGGTACTTTCCAAGAGGAAAGAGAGATGGAAAGGGTTTATGAATTTTTGACGGGTCTAAACCCTATGTATGATCAGGTAAAGGTGCAGATACTAGGCTGTGACACTTTTCTGACTCTCCTACAGGCATATAACATGGTTCAGTTTGAGGATCATCATATTTCTGTTATGATGCCCTCCCAAAGTTCATGTTCGTTTCGCATTACTGGCTACTCCAGCCAATAAGGACTCCTCTAAGGGCCAAGCCCTCCTCGTGAGACTGTTTAGTGTGATTATTGCAGTCACAACAGTGGTCGTAATAGAAAACCTACAAAACAAGGCTCCCATGCCCATCTATCCAAAACTGTTGACAGCATAGTTCGAAATCTCATCAATATCTCGGAATTCTCAGCTTTTCTTTTACCGAGTCAAAACAACCTACGAAATGCAAAAAGGGTTAAGTTTCGGTCAAAATTTCGGTATCTCGCCGAAATTTCATGTAACATTTCGGCGAGATATGTTACATCCATGTGTTATTTATACCCCATCTCGTGAGGAGTGGAAATTTTGACTCCAACTCAACTGTCTCAGCGAGATTTCAACTCCTCATTGCTGTAAGTTACAAAATCAGTGCATTGCCAAGTAGTTTGCCACATCATCACATCTATTCCATTAAAGATCACTCCAAGTGGAATATCTATACATTTCTAAGCCTTGAAAAGGTAAACCACTTTCTCCAAAACCATTTTTTTTTAAATAGTAACATATATACATGTTGGTTATGGATAGATTTTGATATGTTAGACACTAGAGGCTGATCTACGACCTCACAGAATCGATTTTTTTTTTTTTTTTTTGTTCATAAATATTTTTTATTTTTCTAGTTTAAAAAATACATATTCCATCAACATTAAATTGAAAAAATGGTGGTTAATATAGATTTGATGGAACTCAATTATATATATGTTACTCACCATTGGCTAATCACGACTCTATCGGATCGAAATTTTTTCCAACAGATATATATATATATTTATTTTAATTTTTGAAAAATAAGAATAAATAGATTAATCATTTTTTAAAATTATGAAAAAATAGGGAAAATATTCTGTTTTGATTTTAAAAATAATTGAAAAATATGAGACTAATTTTAAAGTGTTTTGAAGCGCAAATGATGCTTGTTATGTTATACCATATTTGATTTTGTTATATTATGTCATTAAAATATTTTCTAAAATTGATTAAACAATAACTTTATATAATAAAAAAACATAAGTAGCTACCATATACTCGTAAGTTAATAATGATATTCTTTTTTGTATGCATCAGTACTAGGGTGATATATAATGGCTAACAGAGGAGGCGATGAGAAGGGCGGGAGAAGAGGGAGAGAAGGTGGGAGACGTGATAGGAGTCGTGATAGTGGAGAGATTGCATGGAAACACGGAGTGCCGATTAATGGCGATAAGAAGAAAACAGAGTGCAACTAATATCATAAGAAGTTTATGGGTGATGAGGCCACAAGATTTAAGCAACATTTGGTTGAAAATTGCTCAGATATGGCTATATGCACTAAAGTGCCCGATCATATTGCTAAGGCCATAGCTGAAGACAAAAAGGGAGAAAATAAGAGGAAAGTTACGAAGGAAAAGGCAAGGATGGAATTTGAGGAGGCACTACATGCTCCTATGCAACGTTATGATGATGATAGTGATGATGATAGTCATGACCCTATCTATGTGTCTAATGATATACAGCTGAAGAATAGGGTAGAAATCGGTGGCGGGCCTAAGCATTGAGCTGACAAAGTCTTCATGAGGAGGAGGATAAAAGTAGACAAACTAGAGGAGTTGGACCATCTAGAGCAGGAGGTAGTCGATCTTCACAGCCTCCTTTTCCATTTAGAAGAACACAGAGTACAAGGGCTGCCCCACCTTCACCTCCACCTCTACCTCTAGTGATAACCACCTCGTGTGAACCCCGTTCTACAATAGGATCCCCATAGATACAAAAAAAAAAAAAGGGCATTAAGCAACGTAAAATAAAGGGATGTTGACTAATATGAAGGCTTATGTTAGGGAGGTTGTATCAAAGTGGATGTTATTTCATAGCATCCTAACAAATGCCAATGAAGGCTTATGTTAGGGAGGTTGTATCTGGGATAAAGGGGCCCACTACATACGAGGCGATGAATGTGTATTTGCCACAGGAGAAGAAAGAGTTGAAAGCATATATAGATGAATTAAAGGTTTTATGGGAGAGCTACGGGGTCACCATAATGTGTGATGGTTGGATAAGGCCCACGAGAAAGTCCATTTTCAACTTTATGGTTTATTGTGATGGCAGAATAATTTTTCTGAAATTTGTTGATGCATCCAAGGAAACAAAGGATGCAGAATACATCTATAAGCTTTGAAGGAGGTTGTGCAAGAAGTTGGGATAGAGAAAATTATTCAAATTGGGATGAACAATGGAAGCAACTAGAAGAAAGCCAGTCAGAAAATGATGAATAACAACATATTCCAACTCTTTTAGATTCTTTGTGCACCACACACTGCATTGATCTGATGTTGAAGGATATAGGGAAACTCAAAATTGTGAAGACTGTGGTTGAGAGGGCAAGGCAAGTGAGTACATTTGTATATAATCATAGGTTTTCATTGAACTTATTAAGAGAGCAGTGTGAGGGGGACTTGGTCAAGACCGGTCTCACAAGATTTGCTACCAACTATATTGCACTCAAGAGTTTTGAGTCAAAGAAAGTCAGTCTTCAATCCATGTTTACATCTGAGTGGTTTGGGTGGAGTGAAGTAGGATCACCTAGTGGTAGGGTGACGCAGGCAACAATTTCATCAGATGAGTTTTGGACACAACTGGGTAAATTGGTGAAAATCTTGTCACCAATTATTGGTGTGTTGAAGATGGTGGATTCTGTTTTCAAGCCCACCTTGTCAAGCCTGTGTGTGGCTATGGAAATAATGCAAGAATATGTCTATGCTGCCAATCCACACGGAAGTAAGAAATTTGTGAACATACTAGAAGAATGTTGGGAGCGCCAACTCAAGCATCCATTTCATAAGGCTGGCAAGCAAAGCTAAAGACATTCTTTTATATGATATATAAATGCATAAATGTTAACATTGAGTCATTGACAATAATATATATATATATATTTTTTTTTTTTGTCGAATTTCAACATACTGTTTAAACCCTAGGTATCAGTATAGCCATAGACTTGCATTGAATCCAGAGCTTCTCGAAGCAGTGAAGCAGGTGGTTGCCAAGTTGTAATGAAGGCCCGGTCTACAAGCCACAGCCAATTACTGAGGTGATTTTTGTAGTACTATAGGAATCTAAATTTCAGTACAATGGTTGTTAACTATTTCCTATTTGTAAATTTGTTATAGACGAAAGAATTGAGGGATGCATTCAGCAGTTTTGGAGCCCCCACACTCGCGGGTCGTACAAGTGCTGGTATGCAATCTAAATTTTAGTATGTTAATTATACAAGTGTTAAGTGTTTTGAAACAAAAATAATCTTTTGCAGTTGTTGTAACTTATAATGCAGCTGAATGGTGGGTGTTGTATGGGGGTTCGACATCGAATTCCGGAAGATTGCTATCAAAGTCTTCGCACAGACATCATCTGCATCTGGTTGTGAGAGAAATTGGAGTATATTTTCACTCATCCACTCGAAAAGGCGAAATGGATTAGGTTCAGAATGTCTCGATGACTTGGTGTATATGCACTACAATATGAGACTGAGGATACAGCACATACGTATGGTTATAGAGAATGATAGGCGCCAGATCGAGCTTGCTAATGTTTCTCAAATTGACTCAGATGAAGAGGATCCGCTAGTAGACTGGGTGAGGGACAAAGGCGAGCCGTTGATGGATCAGCCGCAAGGTAGGCCGGAGCCATATGTAGTGCAAAAGATGGCGGTCAATGTGGATGAGTATATGGCTACAGACGGAAGGATACATTCACAGACCCCTCAACCATTCAATCCCACACTTGGTAGGGATGATTCAGATGGGGATGATTGGTCCACTCCCTTGGGTGGTCGTACCCAGACTCATGCAGTAGGTAGTGATGAGGGTGGTGATGATAGTGATGGTGATGGTGGAAATGATAATGACAGCGATGATAGTAATGGGGGTGGGGGTGGTGATAGATTTAAAGGAGTTCAAGAGCAGTATGAATAGGTCGAGCTAGAGCTAGAGCTAGAGATAGAGCCAGAGCCAGAGCCGGTGCAATTCACTAGGGAGAGCCAGTTGAGTATGCCACACAAGATGTTGATCACGGTGCACGTCAACCAAGTGGCGAGAGGAGTTCAAGCTACACTAAAGGGCCTTGTCACCAATTCAGTGGAGATAGGTAATGAGATTGTATAGATGTTGATAGCCTATCTACATCTATTGGCGGAATGAGTTTGAGCAAAGGGGATAGTCATCTTCACAGTCATATAGTGGTTGCTTTGTGGACAGCTTATTCTTCTACCTAGCCCAGTTGTACATGCTATCGGAACCATCAGTTGATAATAGCTCAATGGCAGGTTCTTCATCCTATGGTGTTGACATATAACCTCGGACAGGTTACCTTCAGTATGTAGATGACTCAATTTTTTTGGCAGCTGTGGAGGGCTTCGTTCGATTCTTCTCTCACAATATGACGTGGCATGCATTTGTAGTGCAGTCAGAGAAAAATGCATATCAACTCCATCGTACTGGGCATGAAATCCAGCCAGGCCATCGTAGTTCTTTCCAGTAGACAGTCATTATGATTAGTGTTGTATATGTTTGGGACTTGGGATATTGCCATTTGGAGAATTCAGAGTAAGACAGGAGTGGAGGACTATAATTAGGACTTGGGAGCGAGGGAGTTGCATACTATATTACTCTAGTTCTCTAAATATTAGTTAATTAATGTTGAGGTATGTTTTAATCATGGTTTGGATGCATTATTTACTTGTTTTATTATAATATTATATCTTGTTCTAGCAATAGTTCATAAAATCTCTAGAACAGTTCTTCGGTTGCTGCCAAGCAAGGGTGCAACTCTAAAACACTAACATGTTCTAATATTTTTGCAAATTGAAGTTCTAAGCATGTTTATTAAGCTTAAAAAAAGCTCCCCACAAAGTTTCAAGTCATAATATAGCCGTTTGACCACCAAAACAGGCAATTGAGTAAAAACAATACACATAACTCGCCAAAATTTCGATAAACGAAACGAGATTTCCAACCTTGGTTGACAATACCCCTGCTACTGCACCATTCTCTCCATATCAAATGGCTGCTCTCAAGCTACTAATGACATAGTTAGGCACCACTCTTGTCCCCTCTCCTCTTTCCAATCTTACTCAATCAGGCATTATCAGGTAATACTTCTCCCATACTTGATATCATATCTGTGCTCCCTTAGAGTCTCAAATACTTGATATTGTATATGTTGCTCTGTTAGAGGACGTCCCATTGCTATTAGAAAGGGAGTTCATTCTTGTACCCAACACCCTATTTCCCATTTTGTTTCTTATGCATCAGCATCTCCCTCCTATAGGGCCCTTGTTTCTTCGTTGTCTTCTATGACTATTCCACGGGGTTGGAAAAAATCCATCAATGATCAAAAGTGGAAGGATGCTATAGTTGAGGAAATGTTGGCATTAGACAAAAATGGTACCTGGGAACTTGTCTCTCCTCCTCATGGGAAGAACTTAGTTGGGTGTAATGGGTCTTTACAGTAAAGCAAAGGCCAGATGGGACTGTTGAGAGGTACAAGGCACGCTTGGTGGCCAAAGGTTTCACCCGAACCTATGGCATTGATTACCAAGAGCCTTTTGCACCAGTTGTAAGGATGAATTCTATTAGGGCACCATTGTCCGTTGATGCCAATCTGGGGTGGAATCTTTAGCAATTGGATGTCAAGAATGCATTTCTCAATGGGGGTCTTGAAGAAAAAATCTATATAAATTTTCCCCCTGGATTTGCATTTCCATCTACTACTGGTCGTGTTTGTAAGTTGAAGAAGTCATTATATGGCAAAAAAAAAAATCCCTTAGCGCATGCTTTGGCGGGATCATGAGAGCTATGAAGAGCTTCGGATACAGATGGAGTCAAGCAGATCATACCCTATTTATTAAAGGAAAAGGTAACCAGATTACTGCTCTAATTGTTTATGTCGACAGTATAGCAATTAGTGGGATTTGGGAACAATGATGACAAGATTTCCAATCCCATGGCCTTATTAGTAGCAGAGTTTAAAACTAAACACTTAGGGTCTCTTTGGTATTTCCTTGGAATCGAAGTTTCCAGATCCAATAGAGGTATCTTCATCTCCCAACGTAAGTATATTTTAAATCTCCTTAGTAAGACTGCTATGCTTGAATGTAAGCCTACAGATGTTCCCATGGAGGTCAATCATCAACTCAACAATACAGTGGGTGAATCAGTTGATAAAGAACAGTGCCAAAGACTTGTTTGCCGACTGATCTATTTATCTCACACTAAGCCTGATATTACCTATGTTGTAGGGATTGTTAGCCGCCTTCGTTCATGATCCCTGGACATCTCATCTTAATGTTATGTACCAAATTTTGAGATATTAAAAGCCCACTCCTAGGAAAGGTATTCTCTTCTCTAATAATGGGCACCTGAAGAAAGAAGCTTTTACTCATACTGATGAGAAAGGATTTGTTGATAATTGGAGATCTATGTCTGGATATTGTTCCTTTTGGGGGGACAATCTAGTTACATGGCTAAGTAAAAAGTAACATGTTGTGTCTCATTCTAGTGCAGAAGCTGAGTATCGTGCAATTGACCTGAGGATTTGTGAACTGATGCAGCTTAAGAGTCTCTTGTGTGATCTAAGAGTTGTCTTTTAAGATCCTAGGAGGTTGTACAATGATAACAAGTTGCTTTCAGTATTACCAAAAATCTTGTCCAGCATGACAGAACGAAGCATATTGAGATTAATAGGCAGTTAATCAAAGAAAAGCTCAAACAAGGGGCGATCTACATACCCTTTATAAGTTTTGAAAGTCAGTTAGCTAATGTGTTTACCAAGGTTGTTCTCTGGAAGGTGTTTCATACTTTTGTCTCCAAGTTGGGCATGTACGATATATTTGCACCAACTTGAGGGGAATTGTAGATATTACCATAGTTAGTTTTACTATTTACCTTGGTTATTTACTAGTTACCATTGTAGTACTGTAGACATGGATGCTTAGTCAGCGATACCCTACTTTCCTTATTTGGTTGTAACCTCTTCTTATAAATAAGAATGAACTCTATCATTACTAACGAGTAAAACCATTCTCAAACCTCTGGTTCTCAACTGTTTCCTGCCATTCCAATCAATTGAATGCGATGTCCGTTGTTAACTTGTAAGAACACTTGGCTTCTCACCCTGCTGGGAGGCTCCCCTCCCCTGCCCCCCATCTGTCTGCCACCCTTTCTATCTCTCTTCCCTCGTCCCCCCTCTCCCCGCCAGAAAATGCCTAGAACTCCCCCTTCAAGCACTCATTTTCCCTCCCTGCTAGTGGATTGCATCTCCATTTTATCTCCTCTACCTCGGTGGGAGACTCGTTGATTGTCAGGTGTCTCGCCGATGCACTTGACTCTGAAGCTGCTTGCTGGTCTAAGTCCCTTATCGGCCAGTTCTTGGGGAAGAGACCTCCCTTCCACTTGGTTAAGATGTCCTTGTTGAAACAATGGAGGCCCGCTAGCACAGTCGAGACATTTCTAATGGACCATGGGTTCTTCTTGTTAACTTCTCTGATGAGAGTGATAAGGCTCGCTTCCTACAAGGTTGCCCTTAGTTAATTGGGAGAAAGCCCATTTTCCTCCGCCCTTCGAACTGCCGGCTCCTGCTTAATCGAGTAGATTACTCTACTATCCCTCTCTGCACATATTGCCCGGTCTCCCCCTCCATTTTTGGTGCTCTAAAGGCTTGTGCAGAATTGGCTTAGTCCTTGGTACTCCTCTTTGCACTGACGCTAAAACTAATCTGAAGGGCAGACTGGCATACACATGGATCTATGTGGAAGTTCCTGCCACTGCCGCTTTGCATTCCTTCATCGATGTTTAGCATAGGGACAATTATCTCTTCCAGCAGCCCATCGGTTACGATTGGAGTCCGCCCTAGTGCCTCTGCTGCTGTATTTTTGGGCATGATACTTCAATCTGTCGCCCTACTCCTTCGAGATAAGCTTCTGAGGATGAGAATCTAATGCAACCTCCTGGTCCCTCCTTTCTTTGGGAATGCTCCATCATGACCGATACCAATCGTCGACCACTCCAGCCTCCTCTAACAAGAGGCAAAAGACTCCAGGTGCCAGAACCGCTTTCGATCCTCTCAACCTGACGCTTCCCAGCATCCAACGGTCACTATTGACCCTTTTCCCATCGGACAGAACCATTTCTCAATCTTGGCTTTTGAAAGGGGAGATGATGTAGACCCTATCCCCTCGACTCCTGTTGTTGTCCCCTCGATCGAGTCGCTGGTTGATCCTGCAGCTGCCCACAGCTCCTCTGTAGTCTCTTCCTCTGATGAAGAGAACTCTTCATTGGATTTGTCCACTGATGAAGACTCCTCGCCCTTTGATGACTCTGGCGAGGAACCCCTATGTTCTGCTACTTCTGGTGACATCGCTCAACCTTTGGTAGAAAGTGAATCGAATAGAAAACCCCACCTTTTGTCATTACTTCTTCGACCAGGTGTCCCTTGGAGCTGGGGCTATGTGCCAGACGACTCCCAACTATCTCTGCTTGACCAACACCCTCTTTTGGGCCCATCCTCGACTGGTGACTCAGGCCTACACCACTTACCTATTGTTATCTCAGCCCACCCCACTCCTATTCAACCCATTTCTAAGCCCAACACCTTTGCCACTCAGAACCTCTCTTCTCCATCCTTACCCGACTCCGTGACCCTGACCCGCCAGCCTCTTTTGAACCCGTCTTCTTCACCTGCTCCTCCTGGTCACCTAAAGAAAGGCTTTGTTGCTTCCAAGAGACCCAAAAGGCCCCCTTCCTCCAAACCTTTTGACGTTCCAATCCCTTTAGCTGTTTCCTCCCCCCTAGATCCTACCAAAAGCGAAGTCTCGTCCCGTTGTTGCCCCTGTCAACTCCTCTATTGCGGAGCTTACGCTGCCCCCTCTCTGATTTCCTGATGTCTCATGGCCTAGTGTGGAATCTCATAGGCCCAAACTACCCTGCAAAGCAAGCCGTTATCTGCCTTCTCCTTAAAGAAATCAAGCCTGCCTTCTGTTGTATGTTGGAAACTCACCTTAAAGAGCTCTCTGTCTCTCATATTGTCTCATCCATTACCCCTGGTTGGTCTCACTTCTCTAACCATTCCCACCATCCAAATGGGCATATCTGCCTCCTTTAGGACCCTACAAAAGTTTCAATTTCCCTTATCTCTACAACCTCTCAGCTCCTGCACTTTTCCATTTCAGACCCATCTTGTAGTTTCTCCCTCTTGTTTTCTACCATTTATGCCTCCAACTGCTTGCTGGACAGAGACACTATTTGGAACGATCTTCACAACTTAACTGCCCAGGTTGGGTCCCATCCCTAAGGCATTTGCAGAGACTTCAATGTGGTCCGCTTCTCCCATAAAAAGCAGGGTGGTGGTCGTCTAAACCCTTCCAATATGGATGCTTTTAATGACTACATTGGGGATATTGGGGTTGATGATCTTCACTGGTCTGGCATAAAATTCACCTGGAACAGCAAAAGAACTGGATCCTCCAAAATTTCTTGTAAGTTGGGCAGAATACAAGTCAATGAAGCCTGGCTCTCCTCTTTCCCCACCTCCCATGCCACTTTTGAACCTCCATCCTCTTCTGATCATAGCCCCATTTCCATCATAATCCACCCCTACACCTCCTTTAGTCCTAAGCCTTTCAAATTTTTGACATGTGGTCTTCCCACCCTGACTTCCTATCAGTTGTCCAAACCACTTGGCTCAAGCCTGTCCAAACTCATTCTTCCCCTCTTATTGCTTTGTCCAGGAAGCTTAGAAATGTCAAAGCTGATCTTAAGCTTTGGAATGCTGACACCTTTGGGAACATCTCTTCTCTTGCTGCCGATTGCAGGAATAGGCTCTCTACCATCTAGGTTCAGCTTCAGGCCGACCACTAGAACCCCTTTTTGGCTGTGGAAGAAAAATTGGAATCTACAAAGCTTTTAAACCTTTTGTCCCAGGAAGAGAGCTTCTTAAGACAAAAGTCTAGAATCACTTGGTTGGAGCTTAGTGACTCTAACTCATCATACTTTCATCGCTCCTTGAAGGCTAGAAACAATTACAACTCCATCACCAGCTTATTTTCCCTAATGGTACCCAGGTCTCCACAGTGGATGAGAGTAAAGAGATGGTTGTGAACCACTTCAAGATTTGTTCAACCCTCCTCTTCCTTCGGCTTCCCCTATTTAAGAAGGTCATTTCAACAAATTTGTCCCCACCAACATGGGACAAATGCTTTGGTCAATCCCCTTGAACGAGGAAATCACATCTGCTATCCTCTCTCACAAAGCAAACAAAGCCCCTAGCCCTGATGGATTTAGTATGGGCTTCTTCAAAGCTACCTGGGATATCATCAAAGAGGATCTGATCAAGGTAGTCAAAAGCTTCTTCTTCAATCCAAGTTAGATCAAGGGAATCAGTCACACCTTTCTTTGCCTCATCCCCAAGCATGAAGGAGCCATCACTATGAATGACTTTAGGCCAATTTCTCTCTGCAACCTAATTTACAAGTTCATTACCAAAATCCTTTCCAGCAAACTCAAAAAAGTGATTGACTCCCTTGTCAATGACAATCAATCAGCATTCATCCCGAGAAGAAGCATAGGAGACAACATTCTCTTTTGTTATGAGATTGTCAGAGGTTTTGATAGGAAGGGCCACCCCCCAACTGCTCTCATAAAGATTGATATTCGCAAGGCTTTCAACTCTCTAAGATGGGACTTTATCATTTTTATCCTCAACAAGATGGGCTTTCCTCCCACATTCACAAACTGGATTTTCCATTACATTGCCTCCCCAAGATTCTTAATTTTGATCAATGGTACCTCGACTGGATTCTTCTCTCCTTCTGCAGGAATTAGACAGGGATGCCCTCTATCGCCTCATTTATTTTTCCTTGCTATGGAAGTCCTCTCTAGAAGTTTGCAAGCTACCTCGGATCAAAATTTTATTGCCCCCATCCATAAATGCAAAGCTTTAAGGCTCACCCACGTAGCTTTTGCTGATGATTTGATGATCTTCGCCAAAGTTGATGCCCCCTCTATTGATTTTATTATGCTTTGCCTAGACCTCTTTGCATCGATGTCTGGTCTTTGCATCAATCCAAGGAAATCTCTTATATTCCTCTCTGGGATTCTAGATGCTACAAAGGTCTACTTCCTTGAGAAAACTGGGTTCGATATAGGGTTTCTTCCAAGTATTTGGGGTTGCCTCTTATTCCATCAAAGCTCACAGCTCACCATTGTTCTCCCATATTGGATCTCATAAGAAAGTGCCTTCAATTATGGAAAGGCAAGCTTCTTTCTTTGTTGGGCGCCTTGAGCTCATTAGATCCGTTCTCCAAACCTCCTACATCTACTGGTACGGTATCTATGGGTTGCCCAAATCCATCTAACAAAATTGGAATCTATCTTTGCTGCCTTCCTTTGGAAAGGATAATGTAGGAGTAGATTACAAGAAACTAATCCCCACAATTTATAAAACACAAACAAGAGAACTAGGACCAGAAAACAAGGGAATAAGACCATCAAATGAACCCCCAAGGATACAATACCAATACAGGAGCAAAACCAGCCCAAAACCCAACCCGATAAAAGAGAGAAAGACCTGCCATAGAGCTGGAGAGAGAGAGAGAGGTGTGGCCAGTCTGTAGGGCTCCAATTGAGCTACAAATTTGGTCAATTGTAGGGCCTAGGGAGGGTACAAAAACCCCCAATTATGAAGAACTTCTGACGGCTGGTTTGAGAGTTATGCGCTTTCTTGATTTTCAGACCTAGGAGAGAGAAACTGAGAAATCTTCAAGAACTCTAATAGGGCTGCTTGGGCAGCAATGAGGAGAGGATCGAGTGCTCCTTAGATTGTCAGGAACAACCCCTGGAAAGGATGTAAGTCAAAGATCAGATGTGAGAATTATGGGGTTCGATTGGACCTCAAGTTTCCTCACTTTGACCTGGTCAATTCTGGTTTTAATGGCCTGAACAGATCTGAAAACTTCTTAAGGAATTCTCACAGCAACTAAAACAAGGAACAGAAAATAAAATAGAAAAGAAGAATGGAACAAATGGGGGGTTGAGAAGGGTGAAAGAGAATAAAGGAATGGGTATTTCACCCCCTCAGGTTTTGGGTATCGCACCCCTCAAAGGTTTAGGCATCTCACCACTCAATAACAGCTTTTAGCTAAACAGTAATCACTCAATAATTCATTCATCCAAATCTGAAATTATGAACACATAGGCTCCTCTATTTAAAGAAGGCAGAATAGCAATCCTATCATAACTAGGAGCTAGTTTCCAAATAGGACTAGACACTCCTAGCAGGACTTGGACTCATAATAGGACTCGAACTAGAACTCTAATCTGGAGTAGGACTAGAACTCCAACATGGAGTAGGTAATTAACTAGTCATTCACTAATAGGGAAACTTAAACTGACTAAAACTGAAATAACAAAGGAAATAGACTCAAAACAGGACTCTAACTAAGATAATGAATTAAATCACATTTTCCTACTTTCTACCCATATTCAAGGCTCAATAAAATGGCCCATTACAAAGAAAATCCATGGGATCAAAAGCCCAACACATACATAACCCAACATAAGGCTTATTTGCAATAAAATAAGCCCATTAAGTGACTTATCTGCATCAAAGGATGCGAATCTTCTAGATTTCTTCGTCCCCTAAGCTGGGCCGCGATTTGTCTTCTCAAAAAGGGGGATTGGGTTTAAGACGGATCATGGATGTTAACTGTGTTGGCATTCTAAAGTTGATCTGAAAAGTGGTTTCTAAGAAGAAAAGTATCTAGGTGGACTGGATTTACTTAAATATACTTAAGAATGACACCTTTTGATATGTGCACTCTCCCTCGATGCTTCATGGGTTTAGCATAAGATGATCTCTCTTCGAACCTTCGCCTCTAGAGCTATATCCTCTCAGATAGGAGATGGATCCTCCACTTATTTATGGCTTGACCCCTAGCACCCTATGGGGATCCTAGCTCATGTTCTCAGTGCCCGAAGCATTTATAGTTCAGGTCTTCCAAGACTCGCTAAGGTTGTTGATATAATTCCATTCAGATCTTGGTCCCCCCCCTTTTAGCTCCTCTCCGCAAATGGAAGATATTTAGAATGCTTTGTCTGTGTTTCCCTTTTCTGGCCACTTGAGGTGCAACACACTTCTTTGGACCCATTCTGCATCAGGGATTTTCGATGCAAAGGCTGCTTGGGATTACGTCTGATCTCGAAGCTCCTTCTCCCCTTGGCACAAGCTAATCTGGTTCAAGCGTTATATTCCTAAGCAAAGCTTCACAACCTAGAGAGTATTCACAAATTGCCTCCTCACTCAGGCCTTTCTCATTCATAGAAGGATCCCTGTCTCCCTGCTTTGTTATCTTTGTGGATCAAAGCCAGAGGACATAGAGTACCTCTTCTTTGCTTGCAATGTCTCCTCTTCCATTTGGAGTTTAGTCTTCTCTAAGTGCCTCTAAGTGCTGGCCTTCTTCGAGAAGAATTCTCCCTTTCCACAGGGAATGGATCTGGATGGACATGGTTATAGGGAAATACCATCTGTGACTTCGTGGGCAAGCGCGCCTTCTGTGCAACCATCAGTCAGATATGGATGGAGAGGAATCATATAAAATGGTCCTCCAACTCTCGGTCTCTTGGAAAGATTTGGAGCTCCATATTTTTTTACGTAAAAGCTAAAAATCTCAAAAGTCTCCTCTACTGCCCCCTAGAAATGACCATATGGTAACTTCCTAGCTCTGTGACTAGGCCCCTGGTTTCTCATTGAGATCCTCGTTTTGTCTCCTTTCTTCTCCCCCCCCCCTTTTCTAGGGGCTTGTATATTCTTTCTCTTTTGGTAACGAATTAAATTATTCACCCAAAAAAACACTTGGTGCTAATATATTTGAAGTATAATGTACCATAGTACAAAGAAACATGTTATAATTATTCATTTAAAGGAAAAGATTTATAACTTCATTTATAGTAGCAAGCAAGCAGAAAGGCTAAAAAGAAACAAAACCTCAACAATTGAACCTGCCTTTTCAACCCGAAGATTGAATTTCACCGCTAACCATAATCAAAGTTTTGATCTCCACTACCCAAAAGGAGATATTCTACGAGTCGCCAGCATTGAACCTTTAGATCGTCTACCCGAAACAGATACAGAAGTGGTTTCTGGCCTTGTTACCCATAACACTAGCTGTAATAAAGCACGCTACTCGATACCATTGATAGCTATTCACAGAAATTTCAAGAAACATCTTCAACGCAAAAAACTACACACATCTAGGGGGTGAAAGTATGGCCCTGTCAGCCCGAACCCTCCCTGAGCCAGAATAGGGCCTCGGTTAAGATTTCTGACCCTGAGGGCAGGTCAAGGTTGAAAAACTCTGACCCTGAGTCAGGGTTGGGCTGGGCCCAGTTTGAGCCTTAGGCTGAGCCCAGCCCAGCCCAGCCCAGCCCTGACTTTTTTTACCTTTGATTCATGTAAATATGCAACTTATTTTTTGAATAAAGCAAAATATAGTTAAGAAACCCTAAGGAACATAGGGAAGCTCTAATTTCATAATCTCCAATCTTTTCTCTGAAACCCCTTTGGCCACCGCACACTGCAACCTTCTCCATTTCTCCTATCTCCTTCTTCCCTGGTCCTCTACCTATGGCCGCCACTCCTATCTCCTTCTTCCTGGTCCAAGTACTGCAAAGAAAGGTGCAGCAACCTTGATTATTGATTTCCTGATGGGTGGAGTTTGCCACTTCAGTTCATCTCTTCCACCATCTCCTGCAAATGTTTCTGAATAATATGCAGCAATAATCACTCAGGCATCTCTGTCAAAGGTTTGGTGTTTCTGGTTTTACAAGTCCATCGAAGATCAAAACTCAGAACCGTTGGTGTGCCATGTAGATGAACGTCTTGGCCTTGGCATTGACAAATACGCATCTGATTTCGAGATTCCCAGGGCAGAAATTTGCGGGTTACCCCCTTTCCTATTGAGGGTGGTTCTCGTTGCCGGAGCAAACATATGATCCTTTGAGCGTGGCACGGTCTCTCACCTTCCCATTTTATTTTTCCCCTTTTTTTTTTCATTAACCGGTCTGTAATATACTTCCCCACTTCTTACTTTTGTTTCTCATTGTGTTGTTTCTCTAACAGTTGAAATTTTCTTTTTGGTTGATACATAGAAAAAAAATTCAGTAAAGAAGCCACAAAGAAATAAATTATAGGTGCGTAAAACGTGTTCGACATCTAAGTTAAGAATAATTATGGATTGGTAGTTGGAATCTCTATGTTTCTGTGGCTAGCTAGCTTTGATCAGCCACTATTTTCTTAAGTTTTCTTTATTAATTTAAGCTTCATTTATGTTCAGCTTTAAAGGAATTTTTCACCAAAGAGAATGAGATTCAGGCCCTGAGTCAGGGCCGGCCAGGCATGGGTTCAGCTATGGGGACTCAGGGTTGGTTTAGGGATTCAAAACACCCGGCCCTGTTTCACCCCCATGCTCATCCCACCTAGTAAACATGCTATTATTGTTGTTAACAAATTTTAACCTTTTATTCTCCCCTGGCACTATTAAAAACATGTATGTCATGGGGAACCAGTACCACTATTCCAATGATTTCTATTTCAGACTATATTCAAATAATATCAACCCTTCCCCAATATTTTGTACTTTTTTTGCATTTAAGATCTGAAAATGTTCCCTTCCTATAATCATAATTTTCTAAGTGAAGGATGAGTCTTTTCATGCTTATGACAGGTGTATGCATTCAAATAGTCACACAATATGCATTCCTTCAGTAAGTAGGATTTCTGACATAAATGGAAAGCATGTTAGCATCACGGAACCGCTCAAAATGGAAAAGAATAGAGAACACCTGTAATGGAAAAAGGCTTTCTCCAGGCAACTTTTCATCAAACACCTGTTCAATAAAGAACGCATCATATGTCAAGAATGAACCATAATGAAAAAAATCAGATGTACCTCATAATCCATAAAACATACCAAACTGTTGTCAATACCAATCACATCCTCCCTAAGCACACCCATCATAAGGCGCAACAGGCCTCCTCCATTTGCTTGCCCCATCCCATTCTCCAACCGTTTCTGAGCCATCCTAGCTTTGAGTTTTGCTGCCAGGTCATTTGATCCAGCACCATGTGAAGTTCCTTCATTCATATGCGATGAAGAAGCAGATTTTGAGGTTCCAGAGACACAATCTTCCCGGTTTCTGTCCAATGGCTGAAACAAATCATCCAAGGAAGCATCTCCTGGTGGATCACTAAATTTACTCAGTTCATTGCTTCCAGAACAAATTGATGCCTTCACAGCCTTCAAAAAGACAGTTCCTTACATCCATTAGATTGGCTGTTAACCAAATGAAAATGCATGAATATACATAAATTATCAAAGTATCCATTACTAGTATGTAGCACTTAAATAAGTAAATAAAATGTTCATGCCTTGATAACAAACAAACAACATTCACGATGTCACTTCCAAACCATCTTGTTTTAAACTATATCCCTAGGAAAGAAGACTAATAATAGGGAAACCATAATCATAGGCACAGTGAAAACAAGAAAAATCATTATCATCCGTGACATAAATTAATGTGTTGGTGGGAAAGACAGGACGATAGCATAAAATACATCATAAAATACAGAGAGGACAGATTATCCAACAACATAAAAGCAATTCGATGGTATAACTTCCAAAGATACATTTTCTGCAGCCTCACAACACTACATTTTTATTACCAAAATTGAATTCATTCAGCTACGCATTTTGTCTTGCACATAAAGGGCATTTCGGTTGACTCAAATCTTCTTCCCAAATCAATCCAACCCACAAAATTGTTTTTTATAAAGAACAATAACAAGATATTGAAGTCATTTCCTATGAGGTTCATGGTTCATCAATGGGAGAAGGCCCTCGTTTACCATCACCCTATAATTAACATTGTTGCCATTGCCATCCACAACCATCAAGCTGCCCATCATATAAGATCCGCATCTTTTAGCCCAAGAGTTTTAAATTAACAAAGAATTTTGAAATCCATGGAGAGTATCCTAACAGCTTATTATGTTTCATAAATTTTTCCAACATGTCCATGCAAATGTACAATTCATCTCTTAAAGCAGCCTTTAAAGGAACATTGAAAGAGAAATGAGGGACAGATCTGAAAAAAATAAATAAAACAAAGTGGCAGAGAGTAATGGAACTTACCTTTCCAGGACTAATCTTTCCAAAATTATGTGAACCATTCTCAAGCACAGAACTTCCTTTCCCTTCAATTTCTCCAGTTATCACATTTTTCTTCTTTGACTCTGGATATTCCACCTCACCATTCACTACTGTTTCATACCAATTACCCACACTTGATAGCTCCACTGTACAAGTGGAATTAGTAGAAGCCTCTTCTTGAGTGGACGGAAGCCTACCAGGACTAATTCTTTTGGGCAACCTGTCATACAAGGCTAAGGTGGTATCTGGATCTGAGACAACATCAACTCTTAGCTCAACATGCTCACAAACAAAATCACCCTTTGAATTCTGATATTTAGGAGACTTTCCCATACCAATTGCACTTTCCTCTAGCAGCTCTTTCATTGAATCCTCCTGACGCTAGAAAAATCAACAAAGTCAGAAATCTAAAATGTTCCATTATAAGTAACAATATTCTTGGAGGTTTAAACAGAAATTCAGATAAATAATGGTAAATGAGATGCCTGTTCCATTGAAATACCCAGTTTCCTAAAATACAAATTATCTCTGATTACAATGTTCTCACCAGTTTAAACACAAAGGCATCCTTTTTCATTTTCTCTCCAGATGGGGTTTCACCACTCCTCTGATCTCCATATGAAACTTCAGCAGCCATTGAAACATCTTCCTCAATATTTCTGCACGAAATTGGGAACTTTAGATATTTTTGCTCTTAGAATTTTAAAATTGAGAACGGTTCCCTTTATTTTTCTTTTTCCCCTTGTTGAAAGAACTTGACCTTAAAAAATAAGAAAATGACACTCCTCAGATGACAACTAAAATTTCGAGTGTCCAAATAGTTGGACAATTACGTTCTGGTTCTTAGATTCTTGACCAAAACCTGGTATCAAACAGAAACAAATTCTAGAAAAATATGTGATTCAATTACTGAGAACATCATTATTTTGTATCAATATCTCAAATTATGGAATGGATGTATTTCATTTTCATTTACACAGTTGCCAAAAGCCAAACAGAAGCAATCCTAGACAAAGAAATTGCCCACCCCTTCTTTTGTTATTTCTTTTTCTCCCTTCTGTCTCCAATTCACAATTGTCTATAGTGAACTAATTTCTTATATCCAAACTTTTTGAGTGGCTATACTGCAGAAAGATTTCAAATCAGGATTAATCAAGTTTAAATCTTAGCATTAGTCTATCACTCCAAATGATTTGTTAAAGCAAAATGTTCACCGAATGTGATTATGAACCATAAAGAAGGAGACAAAACCATGTGTGTGCGTGCATGCATGTGCATGTGCATGTGCATGTGCGCCTGTGTGCTAGTGTGTGTGTGTGTGTGTGTGAGAGAGAGAGAGAGAGAGAGTATTCCTACACTGGAAAATGAACCATCAACAAGAACATATAACTGCTCATTGACTACCTGATGGGTACACTGGACTCCCGAAGAGAAGGCTGCAAAGTAGGTCTTGAGTTTTGTATCCAAGGATGAAGAAGTAATGTTTTCGCATCTGGTCTCTGCCTAGCATCCTGAAATATTCCTCTCAGTGTCAAAAACTAAAAAATAAACTGAACCACATGCTCAGGCTAGCATCGTGAAGCATGCTTCTCACTGTTAAAAAACAAAATGAATGGCTACAATAAGCTGCAGACACGGTCCAGTGGAAATCATAACAGAAGAGGACTCAAACATGTAGCATCAATCCTTGGTAATTCAATATACATGTAATTTTTCCATTGTAATTAACTAATCATACACTGATAAGCACTCATGAATTACCTCTCCTTTTTGGGGGGAGGGGGATAAGTAATCATTTCATGAACTTTTTCAAAAGAGACACTGTCCTCAGATTCCACAGCTCCTTAACTTTCATGATTTTACTAAGAAAGTATTGTTAAAGTTAGTAATTAGATACTAAGATGTATGCCTAAAACCACGAGTCACATGAAAGCTTATAATAGTTTTACAAATATTTTTTTCTCCAAATAAAATATCAATTTCTTGTGAAATATCTCATTCCCCTAAAAAAATTCGAGTTCTGCAGCATTTAGAAACATGCAAAACTGATGCAGATTTGCCGACCCCATTTAGTTGTGATAAGGCGGAGTTGTGTAGTCGAGTAGAACTGACGCAAATTCATGGTTGAACCGGCTTGTCCAGTCTGACTATCCAGACCACAGTTGTCAAAAGTGTCACTGGGCGACAATGCTTTCTTTTTTTTCGGACCTAGGCGTTCCACCGCTTTATTGTGTTGAATAGTGGTATTTTTTTTTTATTAATATATATGATTAAATGTCTTTTCTAACGTTTTGATTGGCTTTGTATAGAATGTTTATATATAGTGTGATGTATGGGAACATGCCTGTGCATTTAAAAAAGAACAAAAGAAAGAAAGAAGGGTCTTCACTGATTACCTCCCAACCCAATCCTTCTTCGTTCACATTCAGGTCTCCCCTTCCTCTTGTCTCTACTGGAACAACATTGAAGACACCAACCACCTCTTTTTCAATCTGGAAGAAAATCCTCAGTCGTTGCCAGCTGTCCAGAAGATCCATTCTCCCCTTCTGTAGAGAGTGGATCTGGAAAGAAATGACCTTTTCAGGTTCCTCCATTTGCGACATTGCTGGAAAACTTGCCTTCTATGACACTATCAACCATCTTTGGATGGAGCGCAATCTACGTAGATGGACATCCAAATCTCGGTCTTATGATCAAATTTGGAATGCCATCTATTTTGATATTCACTCCAAGCTCACTTCCCTCAGGCCTAACTCGGTTAGAAACACCCCAAGGAATAGGCTTATTGTTGTTGCCTGGGGTCTCTCTTCTTCGATCTTAGCCTCCACCCATCCCCATGACGATTTTTACATCTTAACCCCTCTTTTATTGTTCCTTCCTAAGATGGTAGTCTCTCTGAGCTAGCTCTTGCTTTGTCCCCCCCCCCTTTGTATTCCCCTTTTCGGGTTTACCCAGCTGGGCTGTGTGCCCCCCTCCCTTTTTCCTCCCTTGTATATTCATTCCCCTGTTTTAATGCATTTTTTATTCATCCAAAAATAAAAAAATAAAATAAAAAGGAGAAGAAGATTTCATCGCGGGACGAAGGAACCAAAGTCAAAATGCTTCTCTACTACTTCGGCGGTGCCTCTCCAATCGCCTTGGCCAACAACGTAAGTCATCTTCTTCTACTTCTTGTTTCTCTGTTTTTTTTTTTTCCATATACTTTCTCTTTTTCTTTTCTTCTTTTTTTTTCTCCCTTTGTTATAGCGCCAAAGGCACTGAGATGCAATGGTAGTGAAATCAATTGTGAACTCCATGTAATCTACCAGAATCGTGGTCCCTTTGCCTATGAAGTCTAAAAACCGACTCTTAAGCCTCACTCATATATCTTTATCTCTCATTTCCTTTGAAAGTTTACACCTCAGCCCACAGAATCAAAGAAGAGAGCAAATAGGGGAAACTCACCCTTCACAAATTTGATCCGTTATATCAATAACAATCAACATGGTCGCCGTGGACTCGGCTTACTTGGTTTTTTTCTTTTTCTTTTTTTTTTTTTTGGGTGGGGGGGGGGGGGTGTGATAGAAAGCACGCTTGTTTCCTTGGTTAGTTGGTTGTTTTACCTAAATTATTTGTCTTTAATATAATGTTGCAAATTACAAACAATGGGATAAGGAAAAGAGAAAATAGAGTATAGCTAGTGGGTGATATTTATCCAATTGTGCCCACATGTCCTTTTCAAACTGGCTGTCTTAAGAATGTCTCCATGTGACTCCTCGTCTCCTCCGCTCCACTACCCCTATGATTAGCGTGCATTTTAACAAACCAATTATATATATATTGGGTGAACTTGTTTGTCCTTATGTTAAAGAGTCATAGTTCATCAAAGGGACTTTAGGGTGGACAGTTGTGTCCTTGAACCCTGCCACATGATCTATGTCCCTTCGAGTTTGATAAGTGGGAATGGAACTGTATCCATGTTTATAATTACTCATCCATGCTTGGGTCACCTAAGAGCTGCCTAGCAGCCGCCTAATTGCTAAGCGCTTAGGAAGCCCTCCAACACCTTGAGTCACCAAGCGCTTTGACAATGTGATCAACACCAAGATGAACCGGGTCCCAACCTTGTTCTGGTTTAGTAGGATATCTAGAATATTAATTTATTATGAATTTATTTCCTTTATCTTGTTGGGTAATTTTATTAGAGTCCAATTTGTAACTGGTTACTCCCATTACAGCATGCATAGGGGGGGTTCCTTAGTTGAGTTAATTGGTTTTGTCAGTTCCTCAATTCAGTTAATTTCTGTTTCAGGCTTTAGTTTCTTATTTATATAGAAGCAACTCAATTGAGAATCTTTCAGATTTGAAGAATGGAATATTATCTTTAGAGCTTGCCTGCGTGTCCTGTGTTTGTGCACCCTCCCCTCCCCTCTCTCTTCCCTCTCTCCTCTTTGACAAAATCCTCTCTCCTTCTTCCCTTCCTAAGGTAAAATATCTTCCCTTCTCTGTTTCTTCTTTTCTTCCTATTAAAAGTCTGCCATGTTATTGTTCCTGTAACTAACAATAGTTTCAGGCTTGCAGCCCAATAGCCAAGTATCAATCTCCCTTGTCTCACTTCTGCTCACTTTCAGATTTGGGATTTAGATAACTCACCCCCAAGACCCAGACCAGGAAGCCTCTTTGATCTTGGTAACCACATCTGCAGCCGAGAAAAGTTCTTGAACTTCTACCAGGTTCAATCTCCAACACTTTCTACTAATTCCATGGATGCTGGTTTGATTGAATGTTGGTTGGAGTTTGGCGATTGGTAAGTTCATAAACGCCTCCTAAATTTTAGGGTTGATTGGACCTCATTTGAAAGAAATCTCTCAACCGCAAGTGGGAACCCGTCTCTGATGTATATGTTTCTATCGTGGGTAGATTATGGGTTGAAGATACTGTTCATCAATATTACAAGTATCCCTTAGTGCCAATTTTACTATGATACTATTTCTTTATTAAACTGTTCCAGTTTCATCCCAACGTTTATGAATTACAAATAATCTCTTGGTGCCAATTGAGTTCTATTATTCAGGGTGGGCCCTTAGCAACCCTAAACTGGGTTTGGGAATCACGTCACATCAAGAACGTTGAGACTTTCAAACAAATACTGGTTACAGGACTCCAACAGAAGCACAAATCTCCTAGGTGTGAAGATAATTTATCTACTCGCACAAAGAACAGCCCCGCCCAAAAGTCCACAGGCTCAAAGTGTTAATCTAGGAATACTGAAACCAAATCTTAAATAACAAAAGCAAAGGGATAAAAGGATTGAAAAATATCAATTTTTTTATACTTCATATCACCTTCTTAAAGCACTGACGCAGGAAATCTGTAATTTCAGGAGAAAGATGATCAGGTATTGGCGGATGCTCATCCTGCAATGTGTAAAGCTAATTCATTCAACTGAGAATTCATATAAAATATCCAATATGCTGATTATAGCACCGAAGCAGGAAACCTGTGATCTAAGGGGGAAAGATGATTTGGTATTGGCGGATGCTCATCCTGCTAAGCATAAAGCTAATTCATTCAATTGAGTCCATAACATTATGCAATATGCAGATAATAGAAAAATAATAGAAACTCTTTCCCAAATAATTTCAGAAAAATAGAAAATAGGAACAGATAGAAAAGTCCAAGAGTGACAACAAAGATCCTCTTATTTTTTGACAGGAAACATTAGGGCGGGAGAGAGAGAGAGAGAGAGAGAGAGTTCAGTATAGTGAGTACTGAGTACACAAAAAAAAATTCATGGTTCCTGGCAATCTTGGTATTAAAATCTTAAAGATAGAAACAAATCATCCAGAATAGACCAAAACAAGAAAAAAGCTGGCATTTCTAAACAGCAAAGACCTGGACAATCCGCCAAAGTGCTGGCATTGGCTGGAGGTCATAGTAAGGAGGAACACACGTGAGAAGCTCTATCACAGTGCAACCAACACTCCAAATATCTGATGCAGCTGAAACACCTGACATTTCGATCACCTGCATTGAATAAAATAGTTCAATAACGCTAGCAATATTATTTACCTACAGATCTTTTTTTCTTTTGTTGGAGAAATCCATGAACCTGCATTCCCTTGCAGTGAATTTTGATTGTTCTTTTCCTTTTAATTTTATGGGTCAAATGATATTTTCATGATTTTTTAACCTTTACACTAACCTTAGCAAATCAAGAGGGTTGCCTGGTTTTTATATCATAGACCTATGCAAAATCTCCCAGATTATTAGTCTTGCAATATAGTTGACAAAAATATATATGAACTTTCTTTTAATAGAAAATATATATATATATAATATTTAATTTGAGAAAATTTCCAACTTCAATCTAAGTAAACGTTTCTTTGATCACTCTAACCAACAACTAATCCTAGGTTATAGTACCTGAACAGGTAGCCTGTGCAGATGGAAACCTGGGCAAAGTGAGTATCACCTCAAGGCAGAAGGCCACCTGTATAAGAGGCTAGGATGAATGCAGCTGCAATGTGAACTGCTGGGATGTCTAATGCAGGACCATGGTGGATTCTTCTGACCCCAAATGGTATGGCTCAGAAAAGTGATTTTTTCCTGTTGATGCAACCCTGGGTTCCAAAACCCTAAATTTGGGTCATATGGGCCCACTTAAATGAGAAAAATTCCAAATTAAGAAGCAGTGGCAATTTCATAAATTTTGAGACAAATTAGGTCCTTAAGAGTAAGATAACAGGTGGGACCAATCAGGAATTAATTCTAAAAGAAAGAGGGAAATTCTAAAAACTAATACAAGGAGGGGCCAAAAACAGAAACAAACTTAAGGGAACAAAGCTTTTGTGGGATTTTGAGACAATCAGAAAACTGTCTTCATTTGTAATAAACATAGTTTTTAAGGCGGTAAGGCGACGGAGGCGTTTGAGGGTCTTTCGGAGCGCCTTAGTGATAAGGCGGGCATAAAGCATCGCCTTATCGACTAAAGCGTTCCTGTGTAATTTTTTTATAGAACCAATCTATTTGCCTCAAATCCTAGCTGAATCCTATTACTCATATGTTAAATAAATATTAAATGTTCATATTCATACCAAAGTAAGATATTCATCAAGAAAACAAATCAATAAAGTGAATAAACTAAGTTCATCTTCATCAATCATCAATCATCAATCATCAACAATATAAATACATAATTATGAAACAAAATTATAAATATAAAGAAAAGAAGACATAAAAAATACAAGTATTTATTATACTTACCTTTATGATGCCAAAATGAGTACCTAAGCCCTAAGGTCATCCACTATATTTCTACTCCTGTCAAAGAAGAATGATGCTCACTGCTGCCAGAGCAAAATGGTCGCCTGGATCAGTGATTCTTCCTTATTCCTTGATCCTTCTCAAAGCCCTTTCTTAAAACCCTTGACAAAATCCAAACCCTGTTTGTGAATCGGGTTTTTATTTTGTTTGTTTTGGTTATTTTTGGTGGAGTAAAGTTGATTCCATACATCTCAAGTGTTAACAAAACTATACACCTACCAATAAAAAATCTATATTTGGAATCTTCATCAAGTAATTTTAAAATGTGTTAAAAAATAAATAAATAAATAAATAAATAAATAAAAACCCATAAGGCACCACTTCACATAAGGCGGAGCACTGCCTTACCATCTCTAGACCGCATCAGCGCCTTAAAAACTATGGTAATAAATAAGTGTTGTAAATTTCAACCCTTGAAACAAAACAGAACCTGCGGTGATTTTCCATAGTTGCATGGGATAAATCTCATCAATATGGATTCCAAACGTCTTGAAATTTCAGTGGGTGAATCATTTCCCACTACCCTCTAGTATCCAGCTAATGGACTACCAAAATCATACATAACGAAAGAATATCTTCTAACTGAAGCTGAATCTGGCAGAAGGGGAAGAACAAATGAACTGCATCGCCCCAATGTAGCAAACTGGTTCACAGAGTTTCAGATCGAATGGGCTCTTATAGTGGGTGAGCCTGTGACACAACGGTTAAATTGCACTATTGCAACATATAGGTCACAGGTTCAAAACTTGGAAACAGCCTCTCCTGCAAAGCAGCAGGTAAGGCTACATACATTTGCCCCTCCCAGACCCTGCAGTTGCAGGAGCCTCGTGCACTGGGTTGCTCTTTTTCTTTCTAATGGATCTTTTTTTCAAATCCCAAATACCATTAACAGCATGAGAAAAGGACAGAAAAGCAACAATAACAGAGAAAAAATAAGGAATAAACACAATAGGTTAACAGAAGGAAGTAAGGAAAGGGCTAACAGAGGGGGTAGGAACTAGGAACCAGAAAATTGTACCTAATAAGGGAAAGCTTATTTGAGGCAAGAAACAGACGAAAGAAGGCCACAGCCTGCAATCGCACCACACCGATAACGGTAACAAAGACCCAATTTTAATTTTCATTCAATCCATCACCATCATTGGGTTATATATATATATATATATAGGAATTATGAAGAAATCTCAACTCAAAATAGAAACCGACTCTTAACTAGGAAACTTCAAAACTAACTCCTATGTATCTATCTATTCCCCAACAAAAATAAAATATAATAATATCATTCCATACCAACCCTTTTTATTTTTGGGATGGGTAAATAAATGTTTTAAAGAAAAGGGGGAGGGAGATTACAACCCTGAAAGGGGATACAAACCTTAAAAGAGTAACAAAAGCCCAAATGGGCTAAAAGACAAGAGCTAAGAAGCCCATTCAACTTAAAGGACTGCATCCAAGGCCCGAAGGGCTACAAGACTCACAAGTCCAATACATCACAAAAGCCCACATGGGCTGAAAACAAAGCAAGGAAGACCACCAAGGGAAACTAAGTCAAATCCAGTTGGGGTTTATGGAAACCCTAACGAACTTCTCTTCTTCATCTATCCAGCCGCCAAGGGAGCATCGCCAGAGAGAGGGTTGCCGCTTTGGAGGGCGCTGGCCTTACGGAGACAGCCATGACTGTGTGCCGAACTTACAGAGGGCAGCGCAAAGCGGCTGCTGGCCAAGCATAGGTGGCAGCCAAACGGCAACGTGCCATGCAGCTGGCAGCAAAATGGTAGAAGCCGAACAAGCCAGGCAGATCGGGTGGCCGGCCAAGCAGGGTTGGCGGCAAATGGCTGCAAACCATGTGGGTTGGCAGGAGACCAAGCGGCGGCAGAACAAAACAGCCACTGGCTCGAGAGTAGGCAAACGGGATCGGAGGCAAAGAGGTAGCTGGCCCAGCGGAAATCCAAACGAGTATAAGATCCAGCAGGGATTGTGACCTATGGGGCTGGCGGCCAAGAGGAAGCAGCTGGCCGAGTGGGAACCCAAACAAGCATAAGATCCAGCTGAGAAGGTAACCCACAAGGCTGGAGGCTAAGATGTGACTCCAACCGAGATGAAGCCCCAGCAGTGAACGAACAGAGAAAGGAAGGAGAGGAGCAAGAAGAAAGAAGGATAGAGTAAGGGAGCGAGGGAGAGGATGAAAGATAGAGAAGGGAGGAAGAGAGGGGAGGCGGCAACCGAAAGAGAGTTTTCTTTGGTTAGGGTTTACGAGAGGGGGATGAATTCCATACCAACCCTTATTAGACCAAAATGTTAGTTTGGATTGGGTTTGTCTCGAACTGGGTTTCCAAATCGGGGCATGCCGGACTAACTAATCCAGTCTGGTTTGATGTTTGAGAATTATTTAAATTCTTATTCGATGTGCTAGAAATTCATATGTGCTTTTAATGCTCTCCTCTGATTTACATTAATAAATTATCTAATCATCCAAATAAATATGTAGATAAAAATATTAAAAATCTGAAATTACACAATCTTTTTTAGGTACCTCAGGGGCCATCCAGTATGGTGTTCCCACAACAGCAGAATGCGTATAAATATCAGCCTCAGTTAGCTTCGTTGCGACCCCAAAATCAGCAAGTTTAACAAGACCCTGAAGGATACATCAAATAAAGAAGTTATATTCAATAAGTATCTGGAAGACAACAATACCTCCTGCCATGTTTTTTTTTTTTTTTTTTTTTTTTTTTTTTTTGGGGGAGGAGGGGGGGGGTGGTGTGGGAACCAACTAAGAAGAACCCAAGTCTGCAAAATATAATGGCCCAATATAGGCCTGTACATGGCTTGGATTCAGAGCAGACGTATGCCTGTCTCCATGTCCAGTCCATTTAGGAAAATAAGTCAACTGTACATGGTTAGAGATCCAGTGGATTGCAAACAATGACTTCACACATGAAATGGATAGATTATTTCCTAATATCTCTTACTCATATTTATGAGATGAATAAATATGACAGAACACTTGCCACGAATTGATTCACGTAGGAATGGACATAGGAAAAAAAAAAAGAACTAGACGTACCTGGTCCAGCATTCAGTTATTAATTTGATATCCGGATATAGATATGGACACCTGTTTAATTTTAGACTTTCAACAATAATGAAATGAGTATGGTGTTTTCAATATTTTCTTTACAAACCCTTTACATAGAACATTAGAATGCTGTGAGTGGATGTATGAAAAGTAACTTACAATGCAGATGATGCAGTACAAGGCCAGCATAGGAGGAGAAAGAACCAAAATGGTCAGCCCAATCAGGCCCCTATTTAGGCCCAACAACTTATGTTATAACCAGCCACATTAGGCCATGATGTAAGTTATAGTAGGGCCAATACACTGTTTATAACTTAAGCCCATAAAACATTCATGTTGCTGCCACATGTGAAGGATATTTAGTTTTTTTTTTTTTTTTTTTTTTTTTGGATGAATAAAATACCATTGCCAAAAGGAAGAAAAGAATATACAACGGGGAGAAAAGGGGGGAGAGGGCATGGCCCAACAAACTGAAGAAGCAAGCAGAGGCCAAAACAAACTAGCACTAGGCCATTACAACAAAGCACCTAAAGAGGGGGGGAATATATCAAAAAGGTTGGGACAGGTCTTTTGGGGGGGGGGTGCCCAGGTAGCAACCATAAGCCTATTCCTAGGAATATCTCTAACAGAGCGGTGACGAAGGCAACCGAGTTTGGAGCTTGTTACAATCCCAGATACCTATGATCAAACCAGAGAAAGAGAAAGAGAAGAAGAAAAGAAGAGAGAGAGGCAAGATCTAGATACTCCCAAGAGAGGGGAATAACCTGCAATCAGACCAGAATAATCCGCCGCAGGCTAGACCCTAATATTTATATATTAGAAACAAATAAACAGGTACAAAAATACCCTTAAACATCTAGTCATCCCTAATACAGAGACAGGGATCGATAGGACATAATTGCCCCTACCGCCCCTGTCATTGATTAAGCTAACGCCTCAATCTTAACACTCCCCCTCAAGCTGGAGCATATACATCACCCATGCTCAACTTGGTACCATTACAAAAACTAGGAGCAAATAGCGACTTAGTGAACATGTCTGTCAACTGATCTGAGTAAGGAACAAATGGGATCTTGACCAACTTCTTCAGAACAGCATCACGAACAAAGTGGAAGTCCACCTCGATGTGCTTGGTCCTCTCATGGAAGACCGGGTTACTAGCAATGTACACAGCAGCTTGGTTGTCACAATACATCTTCATAGGCTTGGTTACTGGAAAACCCAACTCCAGAAATAACAACCGTAACCATATCAACTCAACAGTGGTGTGAGCCATAGCTCTGCATTTTGCTTCAACACTAGACAAGGCAATGGTAGTCTGCTTCTTACTTCGCCATGTAATCAGATTACCTCCAACAAATGTGCAATACCCTGTAATGGACCTACGATCATTAGCAGAGCCGGCCCAATCAGCATTAGAGTAGCCAACTAGTTCCATATGCCAACTAAGACGATAGATCAGTTCTTTTCCAGGAGCACCCTTTAAATATCGAAAAACACGAACAACAGCGTCCCAATGAGCTTTCAGACGAGACTGCATGAACTGACTAAGGACCCTAAACAGCATAAGAAATGTCAGGTCGTGTGACAGTAAGATATATCAACTTACCAACCAAACCCCTGTACTGATGCACATCCTTGAGAGGTTCGCCATCACTAACACCAAACTTTTGGTGAGGATCCATAGGGATATCTACAGGCCTGGATGCAAGCATACCAGTATCAGATAAAAGGTCTAGCACATACTTCCTTTGAGACAAACTGATCCCCTTCTTACATCGAACCACTTCAATCCCAAGGAAATAGTGAAGCTAACCTAAGTCCTTAGTCTGAAAGTGTTGTTGTAGGTAGTTCTTCACTTCAGAGATTCCTGCCTCATCATTACCAGTAAGAATAATATCATCCACATAAACAACCCAGACAACCAGCTTATTACTTCTGCAACGGACAAAGACAAAGAGATCAGAGTAACACTGAGAAAATCCATAAGTTACTATGGTAGTACTGAACTTGTCAAACCATGGCCAAGCGAACTGTTTAAGTCCATAGATAGCCTTGTGTAAACGACACACACAGCCTCTATTCTCCCCCTGAGCAACATAACTAGGAGGTTGCTCCATATACACCTCTTCCTGTAGATCACCATATAAGAAGGCATTCTTGATGTCCAACTGAAACAATGGCCAATCAAAGTTGACAGCAAGAGAAATAAGTAGGCGAACAGAATTCAGCCTAGCAACTGGGGAGAATGTCCCAAAAGAATCAACCCCATATGTTTGAGTATACCCCTTGGCAACCAGATGGGCTTTCAACCACTCAACAGAGCCATCAGAATGATACTTAAATGGTGTAAACCCAGCAACACTTCACCAAGTCCTTACCCGGAGGTAAATCTACCAGACTCTAGGTAGCACGAATCAAGAGAGCATCCATTTGAGATCAAGGAATGGTGTTAGTAGAAAGAGACATCCATGGCCATCCAGGGTTACGCAAGGCGTCAATATGAGATCGGGGAATGGTTTTAGTAGAAAGAGACAGGGCAAGACCATGGATGGTTGATGGGAGATGAGACAAGGAAACAAAGTTATCAATAACATACACAGCCATAGATTTTTGTGTAAGTGCGTATACCTTTACGTTGAGCAATTGGTAAGTCATCAAGCATAGGAGGAAGAGGAGCTTCACCATAGGAAGGCGGCAATGGAGGGAGCAAATCATCTGGAGTATTGGTATCAACACTAGGCTGTCCAAGCATCTTCTTGTGCTGATAAACCTATAGGGGAGGCGTGTCGCTGGCACTAGGAACATCTGGAAAAGGAATAAGAGACGGGATGGTGGAGGAGTTGGAGAGTTCCACTCCATCCCAGACTGAGACACCTGAGGAGAAAAGAATGATGTGCCTTTAGAAAAAGTCACATCAGCACTGACAAATTGTCGGTGAGTAACAAGATCACAGCACTTGTACCCTTTCTGAGTACGTGAATAACCCAAAAAAATGTACTTATTGGACCGAGGAGATAATTTATCTGTCTGTGCATGCAAATTATGAACAAAACACACACACCCAAAGACACGAGGAGGAATAGGAAAACTCTGCAGATTAGGGAACATAATAGAAAAGGGAGACCTATCAGAAAGAATCGAGGAAGGCATGCGATTAATCAAGTGACATGCAGCTAAAACCCCATCACACAAAAAAGTTTTTGGAACATGCATATGTATCATAATAGCTCGAGTTACCTCAAGAAGATGCCGATTTTTGCGCTCAGCTACCCCATTTTGCTGTGGGGTATAAGCACAACTAGTTTGGTGTATCATCCCACGATTGGCACAAAAATCAGAAATATCATTTTGGGCATACACATTATCAGATCGAAAAATCTTAGTTAAAATGCCAAACTGAGTTTTTATTTCATTATAAAAATTCTGAAATACAAATAAAAAATCAGATCGTTCCTTTAGCAGATACAGCCATGTAAAACGAAAATGATCATCCAACAAAGGTCATAAAATATTGAAATCCAAACCTATTGCTGACTCTGCAAGAGCCCCAAACATTAGAATGGACTAAAGAAAATAAAGAGGAACTACGAGACACAAAGCGAGATGGGAAGGACACACAGTGATGCTTTTCCAACTCACAGGCTTTACACTCTAACTTGAGCACAGACTTAAAACTAGGAAATAAAAGTTTCAACCTAGACAAAGAGAAGTGTCCATAGTTGTCAAGGCGTCGCCAAGGCGACGACTAGGCGTCCAGGCGGTTTGCCTGGGGCCTAGGCGACAGCCGCCTTGTTGCACTGCATGTTGCCTTCTGTTTCGGCACTTATTTATGCCAAATATCATTCAAGTAAATGTTTTTAATATTTGTTATTTCATTTACTTAAGATATTATTCATAAATAAGCAAATACCCCCTATTTGAATCCAATAAAAATAGTTTAAAAATCAAATTCCAAAAGGATAAAAAGTCAACCCCCCAGTCCAAGAACAAAAACTGAATTTTGGTTATAGGGACGATTTTCAACTTTTAAATGCTAGGGTTTTTCTCAATTATGAAAATTTTATAAATTCTATCATGTTAAAACATTGCTAAAAACCAAAAGTCCGGTAAAAAAATATTTTGTTTTGATGTTCATAAAATTATTTTCATTCAGACGATTTTAACAGTATTTGCGCACTTAAAAATAAGTTTGACTGAAGCATTACTTTGTCATTGTAACTCAAATTTAAGTAATCTTAGACTTGTTAGAAAGCTGGTTTTATATTATAACTAATACAAAAAGTCTCATGTAAAAATAAAATCATTTGACCAGTCAAACTTATTATAGAATAAGAGCATTTCTCTAAATGTTGATTTTTTATAACTTAATGACTTAATGTTAATTTTTTATGATTTGATGTGGCTAAATATTGATTTTTAATGACTTGATGTGGCTTAATCTTGATTTTTTATGATACAAGGTATATATAACTTACTAAATAATGTTAGAAAATAGGAAAAATAAAAAATAACACTTGTTCGCCTAGTTCGCCTTAAGGCGGGCGCCTTCTCGCCCAAGCGCTTAGACAACCCTCCACCGCCTTGGTTCGCCTTGGCGCCGTGACAACTATGGACTAGAAATCCAATTCTCATCTAACTAAAACTGTTACAAGCATAACTGAATTGGGAAATTAACTACTTAGCTTGTACAACTTAAGTTTGAAGACATGTGCTTAATTAATAACTTAAATAACCAAATAATTAAAAGATGTGCTTAATTAAACAACTTAAAATAGCTAAATACTCCTAAAACACATGTGCTGTAAAAAGAAATTAAGATTCCCTAAGCCTAATTACTTCATGCGAGCTACGTAAATAACCAGCCCAACTGGCTGGTTCAGCTGCTTCCCTTCTTCATGATATCACTGTTCAAGATCTCGGTGAGATCTCGCCGCAATATCTCGTTTTTTCAAAAAGGTGAGATGAGATGCATGGCGAGATGTAAATTGTACAAGAACTGGACCGAGATCTTGCTAAATCTCACCAAGATCTTGTCAAATTTCGCCAGGATCTTGCCAAATCTCGCCTCTCTCTACTTTTTTGAAGAAAAAAAACCAAGGACAAGGATTTTGGTGCTTTTGCTTGACGATCTCCATTCCTACACTCATTGAAGCTTAAAGAGTAGAGAATATTACCTCCTCATCCACATTTGGAGTTATCTTTCTTATATATGATGTGTTTTAAATTCTTATGATTATGATTGTGTCATATGTTGATTGTGGCATAGAGCATACTAGCCCAAGGTCCGAAGAGTTGGAGACTACTTAAATAGGGTACGAAGTCAAAGTACAAGTTTAGGTTTGATTTTTAAAAAGCTGATGTTTTCATTGTGTTTAAAAGGGCTAAAATAGGGTAAATAGTAAATACCAACTTTCAGGGGCTACAAAGACCATATAGCCACCGAGACCAACCACCGAGTCGACTGGAAAAAAGTACATGATCTCAGCGAGATCTTTCTTTTTTGGATTAGTGAGATGGGGGGCGAGAGCGAGATCTTAAACCTTGCGTGATATCCCTTTCGCTTGTCTAAACTCTAGGTATCTCAATGAGCAAAATTGTGCACAACAAGCATTTGGAACTCAGTCATTAAAAGGATGGAGAAGAGACCTTAATGGTGAAAGTCAAGATAGTCTAATTGAGTGGGCATATCACATATTAATGCCTACTAGCTAGCATGCCATTATGTCTTTTCTGTGATGATTTTTTCAATATTGGTGGCAAGGAATATAAAAAAAAAAGTCCAAAAGGACATTTTTTTTTGGGTATTTTTGTGGGGGGGGGGGGTGGAGAATGGAAGAAAAAAAGTTCCACATAATTAAGTGGAAATAGATATGCAGGTGTAAGGATTTGTTACTTTTGTACAAAAGGCAGTGTCATCTATTGATTTCATGACTTAGACTAGGATTTAGAGCTCGAGATTGGGGAACAAAAGAATTAAAAAACAAAAGTTTCACATAATCATGTGAAAATAATTATGCAGGTTTGAAAATTTGCTCTATTCTTCTGATGTTGCAATTCAGGGCTTCTGATTGAATTCAACTCCAGCCTGCTGCCCCAGGGACCATGTGAAAGCGGGACTTGTGACAGTTTATAACAATGTTTGATTTCAAAATTTATTGGCCAATAGAGGTGGGTTCAATAGAAACGGTATCATATGTCCAAATTAGAAGAAAAGAGACTGTGATTGGCAAAAAGGAACTCTAATGGAGATCGAAATCAGAAAAAGGATTACGGATTAAATTTAAAAAATACAATGAAATGGACTGAATATCATAAGAAATACATAAGATATGCATATCATGGTTCGAGACTTCGAGGTCTTGGTTTCTGGCATGGTTTCGCCCAAGCTTGAAACCAAGATTTGGCGAGATCTCGGCAAAACCTATTATATTTTTCTAGGAAGTTTCGATGGCCATATGGCCAAGCTAGAGACTAAAACTTGTCAACCCAACCTATTTTAGGTCTTCTAAACATAGTGGAAATATTAGATTTTTAAAAATCAAACCCAAAAATGGTACTTTGACTTCGGACCCTAGGTTGGAAGTCTATGACGTAAGTGAGCTTTACCCTATTCCACACAATATCTAGAACTACTAGAACAGATAAGTTAAGTAAAAGTGTAAAACAACTTAAATAAGAAGAATGAATTGAAAGAACTTGAACATGGTTTGTTAGTAATTGTTAAAAAGAGTCACATATATGAGAGTGAACAATAGTAGTATATGACAGTACAAGTGGATGACTATAGAATGTAATATGATTTTTTGGTGAATTGTGGATTCCCTCCAATGACCTGACTTGACTACTTGCCCCCTCCCTCTGTTGTTGGGAGGCCATGGTCGGTGGCGTCCTCTGCCTGCTACTAATCCTTCCCTACCTCCCTCTCCTCCCCCTCCTCCCCCTCCCTTCCGTGCTACTGTTCCATCCATTCCTCCCTCTCCTTTCGGCAAAACCTCTACAACCCTCTTACCCAATATCTCATCTAAACCTGACCCATCCTCTCCCAGCTCCCAACCTCCCTCCCCCTCTAACCGCAAAAGATGGTCCTTCGTCCTTTACCATTCTTCATTTGACTGCCTTGCTCTTCACTTCGTTCCCCCTTCCATCCTTGGTGACAAGAAGATAGGGGCTCAGTCCTACTGGATCGTTGGACTTTGAAATCTCAAAGTGGAGATATTGCTTGGTGGGGCACTTTATTAGTAGTGGACCTCCCTACCCTATTGTCAAACACTCCCTCTGCAATCAATGGTGCACTCACGAGTCCAAGGATTAATTAAAGTATCGGTATTGGTCGCCATATCGGTCGGCCAAAATTACGATACGTATCGGAGGGTATCGTATCGTATCGGAGATACACTAAAGATACACACATAAATGGATAGAAAACATTTTTTTTAAACACTTTTGCGTAAAGAATTTGTTAAAAAAGGCTATTGATAACATGTATTATGCATAAACACTAAATTGAGGGTATCGCACTAAGAATTCAAGGTTTGTAGTTGTCCTATAAATGTAAAATCCTTGTTCCCAATCTTGATTTCTACTTTAGTTAGAGAGAAATATGGTTGACAGCAACTTTGGAACAAAAACCTCTCAAAAAATCGTGTTTTTCTGAAAAATTACCCATCTTGGCCATTATATGACCATAGTGCACTGTATTGGTACATACCGATACTCACCGATATGTACCGATCGATACATATGAATACTCACTTATACGTACCGATACTCACCGATACGTACCGATTAATACATATTGATACTCACCGATACATACCGAAACGTACATTTCACTTTGATTTTATATTTTTCATAGTCATATCGATGCATATCGTATAGTATTGATGTGTATCAGTGGTGTATTGATGCATATCGGTATGTATCGTAGGATATATATCGATACAAAGGATTTAAAAAATTTTATGTATCGTATCGGTGTGTATCGTATCGGTCGGCTAAATTTAAGATACGTATCGGTATCGGAGATACTTTAAACCATGTCACGACTCGATGGAATGATGGATAACCCCATCTTGGAAAATGGTGTTTTTTTATTCAACTTCTCAAATGAACAATGTATGCTTAGAGCCCTTGAGGGCGGTCCTTGGTAAGTAGGAAAGAAGTAAATTTTTCTCCAGCAATGGAACCAATTTATGCACCTTCACAAGCTGGATTAGCACTCCATCCCTCTCTGGATTGCTCTCCCCAACCTTCCCCTGCATTTTTAGGGTGAAAAGTGCTTGAGCATCATCGGATCTATATTCGGAACTCATCTTTTCTCGGATTCCAAAACTAAGAAGAAGCAACATCTCCCTTATGCTAGAATATGCATCAAAGTGAGAGGCCATCCCTCCCTCCTCTGTTATCATTGTGGACGAAGGTCATTCTTTTCATCAAAGGATCTACTACGACTGGATCCCCCCCACTGCCTAGCTTTCTATGTGTTTGGTCATCACTCGGAAGACTGCTTGAAGCTTAAGGCCTCTAAGTTGATGATATGATGGATTTGCGCTCGAATTCTTAGTCCTAGCCCTTCCTGCTGAGGTCGATGGTTCCATCCTCTCTGCTAACTCGGCCGACCTTTGGCCTAGGAGTCGTGGTCTGAGCCGGTCTTGGCGAACTCACTCTCGAAGAAGCTCTAGCCCTTAGGTCAACCCTATTTGGCAACACACTTCACGTCACTAGCAAGGATCTCTGTCTTTTGCACCGACTCCCTTGACATTGAAAACTCTTGCCAATCTCTATCGCTTGACACTTCTTGACCCTCCTCCTCTCTCTCCCCTTCTCTAGCCGTCCAATCTGCCTCTCTACGAACACGGCAATTCCTTTGGTCACTCCTCTCGAAGAATCTATCACTGAAAGCACCTGCCCCCTTTTACCTCTCATATGCTCTCTGTTCCTAGTCATACCACCTCATCTCCCTCTCCTCTTATCCCTTCTTTAAGTCAACCACTCCTACCGACACCCCTGGCCCAACCCACCTTACTGTGGCCCATTAAACTAGGTCTCTTCCAATCACTCCAACTCGACCTGCGTTTCCTCAATCCATGTCTCAACCCATCATCTGGCTTACCTGCCTAATTCTTCTAACCATCTATCTACCCAAGCTCCCATATTTTCCACCCGACTCCCCCATCAGTTCCTTGAAGGCTCTCCCCTGCCCATGGTTTAAAGTATCGGTATGTATCGCACCTTATCAACCCTTACAGATATGATACATGAAAATTTCAAAATCCTTTTGTATCAATGTATGATAGATATCGATATGCACTGATACATATACCGATGTGTACCTATACATACCGATACTTTCCAATATGTACTGATACTCTATGGAAAGTAAAAAATTGAGGTGAAATGTACCGATACATACCGATATGTACTGATACGGTGCATTACGGTCATATAATAGCCAAGATGGGATTTTTTTCAGAAAAACACGATTTTTTGGGAGGGTTTTTGTTCCAAAGTTGCTTCAAACCATTTTTCTCTCTAACTAAAGTGCAAATCAAGGTTAGGAACAAGGAATACACCCATGAACAACTACAAACCTTGGATTCTCAGTGCGGTACTCTCAATTTTGTGTTTATGTATGTTAAGATATGTACCACGATATGGGGAGTGTCCCTATTGTGGATGAGTTTTACTTCCTTGCTTAAGTTTATTTCCTTCCTCAGTTTGGATATATCTCTACTTACTAATTAGGATAGACTTCCTATTTTATCTTGCTTGTGGCACAAGGACTTAGTTTCCTAGTTTGATTGTACAACTTTGGGTGTTAATAAATATTGATGGTAGGGGGGACTAGGAAATACAATCGGCTGCTCCCCTCTTGCAGTCTCTCTTCTCTTCTTCTCTCTCAATCTCTTTCTCTCTTCTTTTACTCTCTCAAGTTACTGGTTATAGATCTTGGGTTTGTTACATAGTATCAGAGTTTTAACCAGTAGCAGTTTTGAGAGTCGTTCCAAGGTCTTTTGCATCTGATGAAACCCTAGTTCTTATAAAAAAAGAACTAGGGTTTCCATGAAGATTATTTGTATAAATAACCTATCTACTGCTAATGCTACTGCTACTGATCCCCATGGTTGCTGATTTCTGCTATCGTTTCTGTTCCAAGCCTCCATCTGCTGCTGCGATTTTATTATTAGTTGCTGGAATATTGATATCGATTTGCTGCTCTTATGCCTTCTCTCTTGCAGGCTGTTGTGCTGATCCCAAATCTGAGTTGTACGCTGCTGAATATATTTGCTGCTGGGATTTTCCACTTCTTCCAATCGATTTCTACTTGATGTGGTTTCGATTGCTGCTTGCCTACCTTCCGTAATTGATTTTCTGCAGTAATTGCTGCTATCGATTTGGTTCTTCATCTCCCACCAGGTTTTGCTTGCAGAATTTATATTTCTCTATTAGATTGTCTTTGGGGCCTGCGATTGTGTGCTTTCAAGAGTCCTTGCGTGAGGATCTTAACCCCTAAATTTCAGTTGGATTGATTGATATTTGGGTGAGATTTCTCACCTGGAGTAAGGCAGGATTTTCGCTGGTCGTGGTTTTTGTGAGGTTGAAGATAACCTAATATGTTAATTTCTGAAATCTCTGGTCATTATGTTGTTGATCCTGGTTTCTCCTCTCTCGATTCAGGCTCAGGCGAAGTCCTCTATCACTGGTTTCATTTGTGTGACTGTGACTACCAAAGTCTCTTTCCTTCTTCATTGCGTACAAGTTGAGTCGGTGAAGTTTGAGAGATATTTGTCTCATTTTTTTCTTTTATTTATTGCTACACTCCATATTACCCCTCACTATCTCATTATTTACCACTTACCCTTACTTTATGGCCACCCAAGCTGTGAATCAGTGAAGTTTCTTTTTCTTTATTTATTGCTGCCCCCCACTAACATTCCACAACTGGTTGCCATAAAGACACCCATCTCCTCATATTACCTTTTTTTAATGCTTCACTCCTATTGCCATAATTAATGCCCCTCTTATTTACATCCTGCCAGTGAATTATTGTGCCTTCCAAGTTTGCCTTTATTCAATAAATATTAATCCCCTTTGTGTCCCACTTTCTTTGCTCTCACCTTCTTTGCTTCCAAGTTTACCCCTTCTTTGATTTTGGTTTTGCCTATAATTGAAATTCAATTATTTACCGGCATTCCATTCCTGCTTTTTCTTTACCAACAGCCCCTTGCAAATTCTGGTTTATTACCAATTACAAAATTACCACTACTTCAATGGAATTGGGTTCTATTTCTCTTGGCTGGGACCATAGTTGGGTTCAAAACCGAGATTGCGGGGATTAATTACAGATTTGCCATTTTTGGGCACATAGCACCCAATTTAGGGTCTTGGACCCCTAGATTGCATCAGTTTGGGTTATAATGTTTTGGAAAATTGGTACTTGCATGGAGATAATTTGCTGTATTGCAAGGGAGATTGGAAATTATTTTTTGCTCCTCATTATGAGATTATATGTACTGCTCATCCTTTGAGATGCTAAGTATTGGATATTGTATGTCCACGTGTAATGCTACACATGAGAGGGAGATTGGAATTATTATAATCAATTGGGGTTTTTATATTATCTGCTTTATTCTGGTACTTGTTACCTTGGCACTTGATGCTGCTATTTGCTTACCTTGGCACCTGATGCTGCTACTAGCTTACCCTAGCACCTAATGTTGCTACTTGCTTACCTCGGCACTTAATGCTGTTACTTGCTTATCTCGGCACCCTAATATTGCTACTTGTACTTTGGCACCCTATTGATGTACTTGCTTACCCCGACATCTGATGTTGCTACTTGCTTACCCCGAAACCTGATGCTACTACTTGGTCCCCGACAACCTGATGTCGATATATGCTTACCCCCGCAATCTGTTTGTTGCTACTTCCTTGGGAAGTGCCTTTAATACTACTGACTTTATGATGTGGATGATTGGTGTTCTCTATGTGCTCTCTAGCGTCTACCATTGCTACTCAAGACCTGTGTTATGTTTAATTTTCTGTTCTTGTTGGTCCAAGCTGAAAGTTTTCTTTTGATATATATGTATACTCCAGCTTGAGAGGGAGTGTTAAGATATGTACCACAATATGGGGAGTGTCCCTATTGTGGATGAGTTTTACTTCCTTGCTTTAGTTTATTTCCTTCTCTAGTTAGGATAGATCTCTACTTACTAATTAGGATAGACTTCCTATTTTATCTTGCTTGTGGCACAAGGACTTAGTTTCCTAGTTTGATTGTACTACTTTGGGTGTTAATAAATATTGATGATAGGGGGGACTGGGAAATACAATCGGCTCCTCCCCTCTTGTAGTCTCTCTTCTCTTCTTCTATCTCAATCTCTTTCTCTCTTCTCTTACTCTCTCAAGTTACTGGTTATAGATCTTGGGTTTGTTATAATGCATAATACATATTATATATAGCATTTTTTTTTTCGTATACAAAAGTGTTTCCTATCCATTCATGTGTGTATCTTTAGCATTTCTTCGATACGTATCTTAATTTTGGCTGGCCTATATAGTGACCGATATCAATACTTTAATCCTTGCCCCTGCCTCTCGTCGGTCTTCCTCTGCCCCTCCCTTACTTTCAACCACAATCGCTCTTCTAACCCTTTCTTTCAGGCCCTTCCTCCGCCCAATCCTATCCCCCTGCTCTCGGCCAGGTTGTCTTACTCCTCTTCCTTTCAGCCTTCCTCTGTCCTGCACCCGTCGGCTGCTCCTTTACCTGCGATGAATCATCACTTGGCTTCCTCCCTTCGTACTCTGACCTATGCATCTCCTACTCTTTTGCTTTCCCCTGTCGTGGGCTCCCTCTGGCAGGGCCATGCCACGTCTTCTCCAGCGTCTTCATCTGTTGTGAGCCTCATCCAGCAGGGCCATGCCATGAGTTGTATAACCTCTTCTCCCCAACTATGCATTACCAGCAGGGCCATGCCATGTCTTCCCCAACTTCCCCTGCAGTATCTCCCTACCGGCAGGGCCTTGCCATGACTAAGCCCTCTTCCAAGAAGCAGAGTCAAGTCATGTCATCCTCTTCCAAAAAGGTCTCTCCCCAAAGCCTCCACCAAAAAGAAATCTGCTGCTTCTAAATCCTTGCCCTATAAAACCAAGCCTTCTCCCCCCACTCCTTGGCATGCTTGCAGAGGAGTTGAGGCCTCTGAAATTCCAGATGATCCAAGGAATCATCTAGAACAGTTAGGCGAGGGCTTCAAGAGCTCCTTAAGCTTGAAGAAGATTTGGCAGGGAGGGGCTTCTGCCGAGGCCGACGGTCTGATATTCTTGGGGTGAAGGCTGGGGGACAGTGGGGGAAGACCTGTTGTTTCCTTTAGAGAGAGAAATGGATTTGGACGATGTTGTCTTCTTGGAGGGGATGCCATGAGTGGGATCCGTTTCAGGAGGCTTAGAGGGAGCCAAAAACCAATGGCTAGAAGCAATACCAGAACTGAGGGAGTCGTCAACAGTATCAATTCCTGGCAGATGCCCAGGGGCAGAATCATCCATAGTATCAGGTCCTCGTGATGAGAGTCCTGAGGCAAAATTCTGGATGACTATAGGGCGTGGCAGAGGGCTAGGGCCAGATCCATTCATCGGTAGCAGGAACTGGCGGAATGCCAGGGTAGGAATCACCATAGGGGGTTGAGACTGATTGGAAATATAGTTTGAGTTGGGCCTACTGTGAAAGATATTTTTTTTTTTTGTTATTTCAACCGCTCATTATTTCAAGTCAATGGAGTTCCATATTGTTTGAGGAATGAAGAAGTTTGATATTTAGGCTGTGTTTGGTATGCATTTCCATTATGAGAATGTGCATTTCCATTCTGAAATTCGGAATGTGTTCTTAACTGAGAATGGAAACATTGTTTGGATAAAATGTTTGTTTAAAATGCATTCTTGATGTTAGAATGCTCAGACATTTTAGCAAACACCTCATGGGTGGAATCCCTTTGATGAAAATCCTAGACAACATTACATCTAAAACGCAAATAAAAATCTAAAATTTTTAATGGTTCCTTAGATAGTATTGCTTAAATCGATCTTCAAGTCCCAGGGGATGGTGAAAATGAAGATCCCTGTGCAAAGGCATCAAATCAAACCCAAGCTCTGCTGGAAACTCAGAACATTAAGAAGAACCAATTTCGCCACTTAGCACAACATCTTCAACAATTCAAGTAGCTGGAGCAAAAAGAAATGATTCCATTGATATCAAAGCATTTCAGATATGCTTCGATGCCAAGGAAGCAATTGAATCTGACTTCCTAATCAAGCAATTCTTCTTGTGCTCTAGACATTTTCTTCCTCTGACCCTGCTATTGAGATTCTCACATGTTGAAGCTGGTTTCCCTTCACAAAGCTTCCATGAGAACCAAAGGGCTGAAGCTAGAGAAGCCTGAAAAGGCAAAACCATCAATTTTCTCAAGTACACACCGAAAGCGCGGTGGGAAGTGGCACATTACAGTTTATCTTAAGCCCCAGTTTCTCCATTACAAAGCTCGCAAACCCTCAGTTTCATCTCCAGAAGAACCACAAAAAAACCTATACAGATTGTGAGGAAAACAGAAGATTCTAGGATTTTTGGATTTGAGAGGAGATCTTAAGAAGGAGAAAAAGAGAGATTTGGGGTAAGAGAAGCGGTTTTTAGAGAGAGAGAGAGAGAGAGAGAGAGAGAGAGAAATAGTTTTTGGAGATTTGAAAGAATGATATGCTATTACTTGGAAGAGAACGTGCCTTTCATAAGATTAGTAGCAGAGCTCTTTTCATTGTGCTGTGCCGAGAGCTGGGGAATGGAGATGCAGAATGGCAAAATATCCTATTCCAGAATGGGCTGCATTCTTGATTGTGTTCTAGAATTTTGAGAATGGAATGCTTACCAAACATTGTTTTTAACAGTCCAGGATGTGTTCTTGTCCAGAATGCATTCCAAAAATGCATACCAAACACAGCCTATGTACAACAGTCTAGGGATTCAGATTTCTAGGGTTGAACTAAGGAAAGGTGGTGGGGAAAAGGATTAGGATTCATTTGCGTTTTAAGAAATAGAAGGAATTAGGGGAAGAATAAGAAATCGAGTATGGTTATGAGATTGTGAGTGTTACCAGTGAAGCACTCCTCCTAACTTGGATTTTCTCTTAAAAGAAAAACATTTATGATATCTGTTTATGTTTGGAATCCATTTGTCCGACTTCATCTCTAAGAAATGTTCCAGCATATGAGGTAAATTACCTTAGAAAAATGCTATTCAGTTCTTCAAGAGATCTAATTCCTAGCTGTTCTTTCTAGATGTGTTAGTACTAGCTGTTGTGTCTGTTATTGTATTTTGAGATCCTGTTTTTGTATGTATCTGTTATTTTATTTTGGGATCCTGATGTGTTTAGTTTTTATTCTGTATTGTGTTTTCAGTCTCTGCTCTCAATGTGATGTATAGCAGCTTAAATTCTCCGCAACAATTGACTGGTTGGAAATCAAGTGGAGGTGATCCTTGTGGTCAGTCTTGGAAAGGAATCAAGTGCTCCGGCTCATCTGTGACAGAAATGTTTGTGCTACAGTCATTATTCATTTACTTTTAGAATTTAATTTCTAGGAAATTGCAAAATGGAGATAATAATTTGAGTCACTCAACAGAAACAGGAACATTTAGAAATGATAGCTATATGTTTCTCCTTTCAAGAATAAATAAACCTCACCAATTATTAGTGAGTACTGGTAAAGTCATTTCTGACGGTAAACAACTGACACTCTCTCTTGGACTGTGCAGAAAGCTATCTGGTCTTGGATTAACTGGATCTATGGGCTACCAGCTGTCAAGCTTGACATCCGTAACCTACTTGTGAGGCCTAGCTTTTGTACATTACCAATTATGTTTTTATTTCTTAACCTCCCCTGAAAGGATTTCTACTGAAGGCAATGAGTTTATTTGTCATAGTACAGTGATTTAAGTAAGAACAACCTCAAGGGTAATGTACCATATCAGCTTCCACCCAATGCTGTTCACATGTAAGTCTCTACCAAATAAATGCATGTCATATACAATATAAGAATGTATATAGAGTTCTGGTAAACCATATGGGGCATCAGAGTTTAATTGGCTTATACACTGTTCTTCTGTGGAAAAATCTTATCATATAGATACCAAGTAAGTGTTCTGAAACCCCATCCATCAACTGGGCCATATTGGGGTTGATGCCTGGTCACTGGTTCAATCATCCTGGCCGGTCAGGGGGAAATAAATGTAGTCAGCTTGTAATACATGTTGAACTGGTGGCGTATTAGCAGAGCATGCGTTCAGCTAAGTTTAAAAGAGAGGTTAAGTGGTCATATTTTTGTTTTTTTTGAAAAGTCTGTACAGAATATACGCAGCATAAGCATGTGCTTGGTTTTGGGTTTGTGACAGTCGATTAGTCGAATTGTCCAGGTCAGATGGTTCATTCTGTTAGTTAAACAAGTTCTTGCAAAAAAGGGTCGTACGGTTGATCCATACATTTTGAGGATTGGGGCAGTAGTTGACTGATTCTACTGGTCAGCCGGGATGGGTTTCAAAACTCTGCTAATTGTTTTATTTTTTTTTACTTCTCTTTTTTAAATATTACTAGCATATATATTATGCCAATTTATGGCTTGACCAATCCCTAGATATCTTTTATTCTCTATGCATGCTAGTGTGCATTTGCTCTCCTAAAGGTTTACCCAATGGTTAGTAGTTAGTTGGTTACCCCCTGCGGGGTTCCTCATTGATATATTTCTTGGGTGGAATTTTATATTCATCTCATCCATCATGTATGTGAAAACATAAAAAGTATAGACAAGAGTTTTTGTTGAAACAAACATCTTTATCTCAGCTTATTTTTTGAGCTGACTGATCTTTCATAAATTTATTCAAATTGAATTTCATCAATTGGAAAAATGTTATTTGAATGATTCTATGAACTTAACAGTAATAAAATGAGCTGTGATGTGCAGAAACCTTGCTGGAAATGGCTTTACTGGCAGTGTGCCTTATTCTACTTCTCAAATGGCGGATCTTAAAGAACTGTAAGTGTTGTTCATTTCATTGTGGCATATGCATCTTTCTGACTTTCCTTTCAGTTGGTTCTTTTCATCAGTGACCTTTTAGAGTGCATGCAGAAATCTTGGTCACAATCAGCTCAATGGCCAGTTAAGTGATATGTTTGGCAAACTCTCTAAGCTCACTCAGCTGTAAGTATTACTCATATTTTGGAGAAAAATAAGTTCAGTGGTGTTTGTATGCCTTTGAGGAAACATGTAGAAAATTAAAACTATAAATTTTTTTTTTTTGGGTGAATAAATAATTTCATAAACAAGAAGAGAGAATACTAAGGAGGGGGGGGGGGAGCCAAAAGGACCAGATCTTAGGGGAGGGAGCACAACAAGGGGGCAGAAGGCCCAGCTAAGAGAAGGGATACATCAGGTGGGGGGAGATGATAGACGGAGAAAGGCCCCAAGAGGAAACAATACATTGGGAATCATGAACAGGACGATGACGAAGGCAACTGATCTTAGAGCTGACATCAAATAGATGGCTTTCCAAATCTTATCGAATGATCGGGAGTTGGAAGTCCATCTATGGAGATTGCACTCCATCCAAATATGATTAATTTTGGCACCAAATGCTAGCTTCCCAATTGTGTCGCAAATAGAATGACCTCAAAAAGTCATGCCTATCCAGATTCATTCTCTTGACAAAGGAAGGATTCTTCTGCTGGAGGGCCAAAAGGTTTGAGAACTCTTTTCCGGATGGAGGAGAAGGGGCAGGAAAAGAATAAATGGTTTACAATTTTAGAGCCATTCCAATAGAGACAACAAGAGGGTGGAAATAGATGTGCCTGTAGGGAGGAAGGACTGGGTTGGGGAGACAGTTGGAGATTGCGCACCAAGTTGTGAAGTTGTGGTAAGGGATGTGGCCTTTGAACCAGATAATCCTGTGCCATGACACAAGGGGACTTTTCGAGTAGATGTAGTTCTAGGCCTAGGCAGAGGTGAACGATCCCTGGAAGGAGGGAAGCCAAAGGATCTTATCCTCTCTTCCACAGTGACCAGGGGGATAAGAGGGAGGGAAGACTAGAGATCAGAGAGGGGAGGGGGAGGGAGGAGCAGACCAGCTATTGGTGGACATGATGGAATCAACTTTGGAAGATTTACTCAAACTCAAGGAATAGATTAATCAGGGCGAGATCAAGGAAAGGAGGATGCCCGACGGGAGCCAAGGGTTCATTCAAAAAGAGGTAGAGGAACCATTTCCATTAACATAAGAGATTGTTCTAAGAGCAGCAGAAGTCCTAGAGCTGAGGATTTTGTGCTATATCCAGGAGGCATCACTTGAGGGAGCCACAATCTAGAGGAAGTCTTTCTTGAAAGGAAAGGAATAAACCCAGGAGACCCAAATATTGTTATGCTCAAGATAGGGATAAACCTAGGAGACCCAAATATTGCTATGCTTGGAGGCAATTTTCCAGCTAAGCTTTAAAATGCCAACTGAATTGACATCTTTGATTTGCCTAAAACCTAACCCCCCTTCAACCTTGGGGCTGCAAACCTTGAACCAACTCATAGGATGGAGGAATCTTGAGGATTCAATTCCTTTCCAAAGGAAGGAATAAAAGGAGGGAAACAATAGCTTTGGATGTGGCAGAGGGGAGGACAAAGATTCCAGACCAATAAAGATACATAGATTGGAGGACAGATTTGTTGAAAACCAGCTGACCTGCATAAGAAAGAAGCTTCCCTTTCTAGAGTTGAAGGTTTTTCCTAAGGAGATCAAGAAGGGGGTGCAGTGGTGGGATGAGAGTCTGGAGGTGATTAAAGCCAGACCCAAATACTTAACCGGAAGGGATTCAATGGAAAACACGGTGATGCCATGGAGTTGGGCTATGACAAGGTCAGAAACACCAGATAGGAAGAGGTTGGATTTGAGGAGGTTAATTCTAAGCACAGAGAGGGCTTCGAAGAAATGAAGGGAGGATATACTGTTGGAGATGGAGGACTCAGCTTTGGAGAAAATCATAAGGTCATCCGCAAATGCAAGGTGAGTGAGTATGAGACCTTTGCATTTGGGGATGGGGTATATAAGATGCTGGTCAATGAAGAATTGGATGGAGCAGGAGAAGGAGAGAACCTCAAGCGCAAGGGGAAAAAAGAAAGGGGGAAAGCGGGAAACCCTGTTTGATACTAACCAAGGAGAAGTATCCCGCTGAGCTAACATTGACAAAAACAGATAAGCGGGAGGGGGGAGGAGATGTAAGAGTGAATCCAATGGACAAAGGAGAGGGAAAAGACATATTGGGAAAGACTTTGGAGATGATTCCCAACTGATGAAGTCAAAAGCCTCTAACAATATTGAGAAGACCAACAGGAAAGTGGGATTTCGGTCGAAGCCTCTAACAATCTCATGACAGAGAATGATGCTGTCAACTATACTTCTTCCAGCTACGAAAGCCAATTGATTTTGCATTGATAAGTGAGTCCATGACAACTTGAATTTTATTAGCTAAAATTTTGGTAATAAATTTATACAGCATATTGCAGGGCAGATGGGTCTAAAGTCAGACATGACATGAGCACCCTCTTTCTTAGGAATGAGGCACAAATAGGTATGGTTAATACCCTTAACCTGGGAGCGGTTGAGGAAGAAGCTTTTGATGTTAAGGATGAGGTCATCTCTAATGATGTGCCAGCAAGCTGAGAAGAAGTCCATGCTAAAGCCCATTGGGACCTGGGGCTTTGTTGGCTTTATGGGAGAGATGGCAGCAGGAATTTCATCCTTAGAGGGAATAACCTGGAGGGAAGGGTGGAGATGGTCAGTATTGAATTTATTAAGGAGGTTGGAGGGAAGGGTAGAGATGGTCAATATTGAATTTATTAAGGAGGTTGGGGGGAAGAGGGGATGGGAGGAGGGAGGAGGGAGGAGGGAGGAGGGAGGAGGGTGTAAGAGGTTATTAAAATAGGAAACAACCTCCGACTTAATGTCAGCCGGAGAAGAAAGCTTAATGCCAGATTTAGAAAGGAGATTGGGGATGGAATTAGCGTTGGTTTTAGCCTTGATCGATATGTGGAAATAGGCGGAGTTACTATCCCCCATCCCAAGCCATATGATTCTTATTTTTTATATAGAAAGCTTTTTCTTGCGCAAGGAGTTCAGAAAGCTCTGAGGCGACCAACTTTTCCTCATCTGCTAGCAATTGATTATGGAGATCAATTGAGAGTCTAGATTGAATGAGGTCTCGCTTGAGCTAGTAACAGGTAACGCAATCAGAAATATTTTCGAAAGTGCTGGAGTTCCAAGCTTTGAGAGCAGCTTTGGTATTCTTGAGCTTTTTGAAAAAGCAAGGAGGGGGAGAGAAAGGGGATTGGACAACGATATTCCAAGCATCACTCATAAGGGAGAGGAAGTCTTGATGTTGGGTCCACATGTCGAAGAATTTGAACGGTTTGGGGCTAGAGGAGGATAAGGATGGACAAAAAGGGAAATGGGAGAGTGATCAGAAATACCTGGGAGGTTAAAGTAAGCATGGGAGAAGTGGAAGATGTTAAGCCAGGATTCGTTGATAAGGATTCTATCCAACTTGCAAGCAACTCTGTCAAAAGACTCAAAACCACCTGAATTTTTAACCAGACCATCTTAGATCATTCAAACCAATGTCTTTAATATAGACATTAAAGGCATTAACAAAGGTAGTAGGGTCAATTGGGAGACCTCCCTGTTTTTCATGGGAAGCATGGACCACATTGAAATCACCACCTATGCCCCAGGGGAGGCCAGTTGTCGAGGAGGCAAAGGACCTGAGGTCATCCCAGAGGGTTAACCTATCAAGAGCCCGATTAAGGGCGTAAATAACAGAGAAGAAGCAAGGGGAAGGCCAGAGGAAGAAGAGAGGGAAAGGTGAATGGGTTGGGAGGAAGAGGAAATAGATGTGACATGGAGAGAATTGAGATTCCAAAGAACCCAAATACGACCATTAGGAGAGTGGCCATAATTAGAGAGGAAAGACCAAAAAGTAGCTATTGATGCGACTCTGGAGGCATTAGGCTCAAGGATTCTGGTCTCAAGGAGGAGACAATGGGTGGCTTTGGAGGACTTGAGGCAGGAACAGATGACAACATGTTTAGCAGAGGATTCAGACCTTTAACGTTCTAGATGATCCCTTGAACCCGGAGGGATCATCTGGAACAAGATGTGGTTGGCTGCAAGAACTCTGGAGAGCTAAGGGGCTTAAAGGAAGAAATGGGAAAGTTCAGTTTAGCCTTATGCCGGTATTCTCTAAGGGGGGAGGGATGGAGGTTTTGAGAATCGTAGCTTTCTCATCTCCTTGAAGGAGAGAAGAGGATCTAGATGACTTTTCCTTTATCAAAGGGACAGTAGCTTGGGGAGCCAGCAATTGAGGAAGGTGAGAAGCCAAAAACCGCTTGAGCAGGGGGAGATTGTCTGGACCTGTGAGAGGTATGAGAGGTGATCATAGGGCTAGAGTTGTGAACAACTATAATGTGCTTAGGAGGGGCCTGAGCAGACTTGAGAGACAAGAGAGACATCATCTTAGGCGGTCAGTACATCATTAGAGGAGTGGTAGGCAGTAGTAAGCCTTGGCAGAAGGCTAGGGGGGAACATCAGCTTGCCCTGGTAGAGGGCTAGGGGAAGGAGGATCAGCAGGCCCTGGCGAAAGGCCTGGGGGAGGCAATAGGCTTAGGCGAGTGGCGGCAGTCAAGAAGTTGTCGCCTTCCAAGGTAGAGAGACCATGGACAACCTTAACTGAATCTTGGCAGGGATTAGGTAGGTTGGTGTTGACGCCTTCTAAGGCAGCTGGGATGGAACTGGAGAGGAGAGGCCCTTACTGAAGGCCAGGGGAAGGACCAACAGGAGTCACAATTACATCGGCTAGAGAAATAGGGGAAGAAGAGTCGATGATGATGCCTTCCAAGGCATTTGCAGACGTGGTAGAATGGTGCGAGGAGGTAAGTAAAGGATTAGAGGGGGAGGCTAGGTTGTAAGCAGGAGAAGAAGAAGAGGATACATGCATAGTTTAAACTATCTCCAATACGTATCTGTTAAGTTTGTCTCGAATTCTTGACCCGTTTTGAAGAATGACTCACTCAATCATATTTTGGTGGCAACTCTAATGAGAAGTTTTCTGAGATCTATGATGGAAGCAGAGGGGTTTGACCCGATCGACAGTGACCCAATGGATTGACCCGCGACTTGGAGGAGTATATAACATACTATCGTCTTGTTGAGCAGTCATTGTAATTTGGGGGGTTTTTTGAGCTAGGGTTTCAGAGCAAGCTTTCTCGCTGCTGCTTGGGTGTAATCTCTCTTCTACATAGTGAAACATCTTCTTCTTCACCCGAGGATGTAGCACACCACATCATTGTCTGAACCTCGTTAAATATTTGTGTTGTGCGGATTTGTTTTTGTTTATTTTCGTATTTGGTGGTGTTTGCTATAGCAATATCTTTAATTTAGCTGATTTATATGGAAATCGATATGGCGATCGGTACAAATACTTTAATCCTTGATCTTCAGCATATCTTAACATATCTCCAATATGATACTATGCCATCTGCTACGTATCATAAATTTAGCCGATCGATATGACGACCAATATCGATACTTTAATCCTTGGATACAGGGAGAAGAAAACCCGAAAGAGGAAGGTGATGGGTATGAGTAGTGAATAGGTTGTGCGGGTTAAGAGTATAGTATCAATGGGTTAGAAGAGGAGGGTGGAGCCAGTTTGTGGGTGTCAGTAAGGCGCTCAGGTTTAAAAGGGTAGATGGGTCAGGTTGAAAGTCAGATGGATAAGAGGAGGAGGATGGGGCTAGGACTGAAGAAGAACCTAGCCGAAGCAGGTGAGGGCTAGAGATGGGTAGTGGGAGGAGAGGAGGAAGATTGGCAGTGGTGGTAGTTTGGTTAGAAGGTCTCAAAATGGGATTAAGAAGGGGGGAGGACAATTGAGGCATTACTTGTCGAGGAGGAAGGGGAACCAGAAGGGGGTTGACAGAGAAATGCAGCAATAGGACATCAAAGCTGGCAGGCAATGGAGATTGATGGGTTTGGACTGAGAGTAGGATCGATTGGACAGGGAGTCCTCGTCAGAGCAGTTGGTGGAATTGGACAAGAGCTCAAATCGATTGAAGCTGATAGAGTGCAATGAAGCGTCCAATGGTCCAATGGAAGAGGGCCTGGCATTTGGGGAGTTGGGATCTTCGAGGGGGTTGGGGTCGGCCGTGCGACTTCTACCCCACTAGGGTTCTAGAGGCACCTCAGGAACCGTGGAGACTTGAGCTTCAGTTTGAGCATTCTTGGGGGCACAGATGGCAGTCTTGTGGCCAAATTATTTGCAAAAGGAGCATATGGGAGGCATCCATTCGTAGTGGATCAGTTGGGCAAAGGAGAATCCATTCTCATCATGAGTGGCGACAGTGGATGGTGGCGATATCTACAAAGCTTCTTGCAAAAGCCAATCTATCTTGAACACGGGTTCTGTGATCAGAGTATAAAGGCTTTCCTATCACAGAGCCAATGACGTTAAGGCCTTAAGCACACCAGTAATGGAGAGGTAGCTTCTGTAGGGAGATCCAGACCGCAATGGTTTTCAAATCCACTTTGCTTAGGGAAAGCTGTAATTATTATTAGAACCTTCTTTACTAAGGTATCGATGTGAATAGGGTTTGTGATAATTTGGTTGCAACATAATGGTGCTGTTTTCAATTCTTCTTTCATTAACTCAATTGTAACTACAACTTCTACAAGAACTTCTCTGATATGGAAATTGTATTTCTTGATTTGGTTTTGTAATTCAGGGATCTCTCATACAATAGCCTGTCTGGAAACCTACCTCAGAGTATTGGAAAGCTCTCCAGTCTCACTACATTGTAAGGGCCAAAGTTTAACTGTGAGATCTGCTGATCTCCTTCTAGCTAATAATGTTTGTCTTTGTACAGGTATTTGCAGAACAATCAGTTCACTGGTCCAATAACTGTCCTTGCAGGACTTCCCCTTGATGACCTGTAAGTGTGCTGTACAATTGAAGCTCAGAATTAGTAATTGGTTCATGCTTTGGGACCTGAAATATGAAACATAAGAAATATAACTGTTCTTCTTGTTCTCGGGGAGAATAAAATGACCAAATTAACTTCCCTTCTCTGTACTCCGGTTTGTTGCACTAAAATAACATTGAATCATTGATATTGAGGTAATTTCCAACTTAATAAAAATTCTTTGTTGGAGGATTTCTTCTTAAAATCGTTTGCTAACTCAAAATATATGGAGCAGATCTATTAACACTGACATTAACCTTGGGTCCCCCCCCCCCCAAAACCCGCCCTGGTTCTTGTATAGTGTCTATTACATCCATTGCTGAGAAACATTAACTGTAGAATTCTGCTGATTGGTCACAGGAATGTTGCAAATAACCAGTTTCGTGGCTGGATCCCTAATGAATTGAAGGATATAAACAGTATTGAGTGAGTTTCTCATAAGAAAAGTTGTCGTTCTTTATTCCGTCAGACTGAGTGAGGTTGTAATTGATCTCTGCTTTGACATTGCACTTGTCTCTTTGCAAGAACTGGAGGAAACTCTTGGTCTTCGGGGTCTGCTCCTCCACCTCCGCCAGGTACACCTGCAATTCCCATCCGTCATAAACATTCATCCGAAGGTGGAAAGAAGTCAGGTTTGAGTGGATTAGCTATTGGAGGGATAGTGATGGGCGTATTGGTGGCAGTTGTTATTCTGATCGCTTTATTTTCACGGAAATCTTCTTCATCTTCACATTATCTCGATGATGAGAAGCTTAGCCAGCGGAGATCGTTTACCCCCTTGGTATCGCAGGAATTATCTTACTCAAGGCGCTATCCCCCTGATCCCAAGAGCTTCAAAGGTAATTTTGTTGCATATCTTTGATTGAAAAACTTCTTTAAAATCAATGCAATTGATGCCATGGATCCTTAATTTTAATGCAAGCATGCGATTTTGGTTTGAAGGATCCTAAATGGGGAATATACAGGACAGCTGCGGAATAAACATATGAAACTTCAGTAGACAATGACTTGTTTGTCACTCTTATTGGTTTGCAAGTTACTTATTAGTCATTTTGGGAATAGTTTTTGCAAGAAACAATACTAAAAGGATTAGTATTGCTGATAATGGCATATCTTCTCTCCTATCAGAGGGGCTTTTGCATCTGCTTTTTTTGACTCGATAAAATGGGCACATCTGGGAAATATATATGATAAACGTAATTTCTGTAGAGATAGGCCATGATGTCCACAATCTGGAGAGTTAGTTCCATCTCAAATTTGTTTTATGGCTATGACTTAACAAGAGTGGCCCAAGGGTCAGATGTCCAGATACTATGAATGCCATGTTTATTAAGGATGAGGTAGTTGGGTCAGTCATACATAATATTGTTTCATTATTTTAAAACTGACAGAATTTTTCTGGTATGGGCTGTTTCAATATGTTGGGTCTATCATAAATGTATCAGTCCTTTAATGCCAAACTAATTTTAGTAGATTTTTTTTTAAAGTGCTACAACATGTATCTGATCTTTTTTCCCTCTTAATTCACTGTGGTGATTACTATGTTCTGTGAACTCCATGTGTTTTGATTAATCAAGTGCTAGATCTGCTACAGAACTCAGGTCCCTGGATTCATCTTCTTCAATAGATGTGAAGTCTTTACAAACATCTCCTTCAATTCATCTGAAGCCACCAGGCCCACCACCTTCAGATTGGATGGAATCATATAATGAAACCGAATCCACAAGCAGACTTGGCAGAAGAAGCACATCTGTTCGCACTACAACAGCTTTTACCTTGGCAGATCTGCAGGCTGCAACCGGTAGCTTTGCTGCAGGCCGCCTTCTGGGTGAAGGAAACATAGGACGCGTTTATAGGGCAAAATATGCAGATGGGAAGGTACATGTTCTCTCCGGTGTTTCCTATTGAATTTATTAAGTTGACGAAGTTATTGCTTATGAATGATTTTTCCTATCAACATTCTTTTGGTTCACAAGCTGCTTGTGTATTTAATTTATTTTGGTGTCTTGGGCTGGGCTGATGGTTACTGGGGGCTGGGGATCACCACCAGATCTTCAAGAGTACACTCTGATTCCTTCACTGCTTCCCCTTTTCTTTCAGCAGTCCCAATGGGTCAAAAAATGTTTCAATAGAAGGTGTAACATAAGGGATGATTATGAACAAATGGATCTATACTTGACATGAAAAATCTATTGGGGAGTACCCATTGAAAGGTGTCTTCTTGTAGTCTCATTTGGGTGCATATGATGATGTGAGACAGAAGCTTAAGAACTAGATCTCCTTTTTCTTCAATGTCAGGGTTCCAAAGAAGCTAAGGCTAAGGAACAGTTAATCTTTGATTTGGTTCTAGAGTTCATTTTTTCTAGAGGATTTTTTGTAGGAACTAAAGTGATCTTTGGATTATGGGTATATTAATATAAATTAGCAGATATATTGGAATCATCTAGTTGCAAACTTGATTGAATTGAGTTCATTCCATGAAATGTGAGATCTTTGGCCTAAACCAGAGACAAATTGTGGTATATTGATGCGTGCACAAGAGAAGGAGAGATATAATAGGGTAGGAGATAAATGAGATAAAATAGGGATATTTGGATAGAATCGCTTTACAGATGAAGCTCGGTATCATTGGTTCTATTTCCTCCTACTCGTTATAGCATTGTTTATCCTTTCAAGTCTTCCTTCTTTTTCCTTCCATTCCTTCTCCATATAAATAACAATAAATAACAATTACAGTAAGTTGTAACCTCTCAAAACTACTAGGCCCATTACTTGAAAAACTTTCTACTACTTTTTAACTACTAGATAACCATATAACTCACTCCCTACATACTAGTAAATACCCCATACAGATAACAACTATTAAATAATGCTACTAATAAGGAACCTAGCCCATATTAAATAACTCATACAAATAATGTACATAGCATACATATCAACTCCTTCCCCTTTAGAATGGGCTCTTGTCCTCAAGAGCGAATTATGGAAACTGATTCAAATCTCTCCCTCGCACCATCCCAAGTTGCTTTCATCGCTTATGGCTTAGGATGGAGAGTTTCCTTGTCAACATGTGCTACTAGAAGGTTGCCTTTAACAAGGTGGTGGATACTAATCAACTTCTTCAATAAGGAGACATGAAAAATGAAGAAATGTGGCAGTCTCCATGCTTGAAAATTAGGCTATAATACTAGATGATGCATGCACATGAGAGGGAAGAGATAAGATGAGAAGGAGAGTCAATAGGGTAGGGGATAAAGAAGATAAAATGGGGATAATTTGGATATAATCGCTTTATAGACGAAGCTCGACATCATTGGTTTCATTGAGGAAACTGCCTCCTACTCATTAGAGCGTTGTTTATCCTTTCCTTCCATTCCTTATCATATGAATAACAATTACAATAAGTTGTAATCTCTCAAAACTACTCGACTCTTAACCAGAATAACTTCCCACTACTTGTTAACTACTAGATGACCATAAAACTCACTCCCTATCATAGATGTTAAGGCACTACCTAGGCATCTAGGTGGTTTAGTTGGGGTTTGGGCGACTATCGCCTAGTGCAAGGTGCATCACTTATTTATGACAAGTAAATGCTTTCACATCCCTTGTCATGGCTTCCCTGTTTGGCAAGCCCTTTCTAACTGCCTCCCAATGCAGTCGTTCCTCATCCACTGTCAGATTACGGTCTCTCCCTTGTATGCTCTTTGTGGTGCTGAGCCAACAGATATAAACCACTTGCTCTTCGACTGCCCCCTTTCTGCCTCTTTATGGAAAGGTGTCCTTGCAAAGTGCTAGCCAAGAAGTGGAAGGATTCTCCCCTTTCACAGGGAATCGATTTGGATCAACATGACTCTTGCTGGGTCTTTAGTCCGTGATTCTATAGGAAAGCTTGCATTTTGTGCCACCGCTTGCATTCTTGCCTCTTTAAGGAAATGGACCTCCAAATCTCGCCCTTTGAGGCAGATTTGGAATCCATCTATTTTGACGTAAAAGGAAAGATTTTTGGTGTTTCTTCCACTCCTATTACCTCCCATAGGAATAGTCATATCATTTTGTCTTGGGCCCTCTTCCCCTTATTACTTCGGACACCTCTCTTGTCTCTTGAGGGATTGTTCTTTGTTTTTTGTTTTTCTTTCTCTCCCCTTTGGGAGCTGATGTATTCTTTATTTTTCCTTTGGTAATGAATTTTCTTATTCACCAAAAAAAAAAAAAAAAGTTTTTATATTTTTTCGTTTAAATAAGAAATTATTCATAATAAACAAATATCCCCTATTTAAAGCCAATAAAAATAGTTTAAAAATCAAATTGCAAAAGGATAAAAAGTCAACCCCCAGTCCAAGAACAAAATTGAATTTTTTTGTTGTACGGGCGATTTTCAACTATCAAATGCTTTTTTTTTTTTTTCAATTCTGAAAGTTTTCATTTTACCATAGTAAAACATTGCTAAAAACAGAAAATGCGGTAAAATTATTTTTTATTTTGATGTCCATAAAATTATATCATTCTGGCGATTGTAACATCATTTTTGCACTTTAAAATAAGTTTGATCGGGACATAACTTATGCAAAGCATATGCTCTAAAATCTATTTGTGTGGGTATCAAGGATAGTTATCAATCTCCCTTATTTGTTGGGATTTATTTCCAGAATTAAAGAGGATTATTTCCAAATAAAGAGGAGGATTTAGCACCGAACTCCATTTTCTCCCCCTTAGGCCTGTTCGAGACTCCCCAAGGAACAGGCTCATTGTAGTCTCCTGGGACCTCCCTCTCTCTTCTCTCTCCCCCCCTTGGGGCCTGTTGCCCCAGGTTTGGTGTTCTTCTCTTTTTTTTTCCCTGTATATTCTGCCTTGTTTCTTTCTTCTTGGCAATGAATTTATTATTCACCCCCCAAAAAAAGAGGATTTATTTTTAAATAAAAAGAATAATGATAGATCTAATTGAGGGATGCTATAGTTATCAAGATTGTTGATCTGTAGGAGATTTTAAAAGATATCATGGGTGTAGGAGGACAGCTATCGACAACTTGTTATGATCAAAGGTTGGCTGATTGATCGGGAGGAAATCAAGTGGGTCCCATGGCTAGCTGACTGAATACAAATTGGAGACTAGTTGCCAATACGTGAAGGACTCATATGGCAACTAATTAGATATGTTTCTATTTAGGATTTATTTAATTATGTAATTGGAAGGCATAAGATTAATTTCCATTATTATTGGGATTTTATTTTGAATTGTTTCCAGAAAATTTGTCTTAGGATGTAATGGATTATAAATAAAGCAAAGGCTGTATTCAGCCTAGAATGATTTGATAAAAATAAACAAACAATGGCTTTAAGCTGTGACTCTAAGAGACAGATATATGGGATGCAAAAACCCTAGTAGGAGGCTAGGTTGGAGTTAGGTTAGAGGCCTATCCTGTAGTTCAGGTGGGAGGCTTGAACATATCTTTTCTTCTTTATCCCTTTCTTCTATCTTCTATTTTTTCTTTTCTTTCAGTTTCAAATTCATTATTCAGTGAGCGAAAGATCCTACTGTGGAATTAGTCCCTAGTTTCCTAGTTGTGGATTGGTTCTACATTAATTGGTATCAAAGCAAGTCTCTATCTATGCTTTTATACATGCTGTCCAGCAACTATCTAAGAAGATGGAATTGGTGGATTGAAAAAACTCACGAAGTTTAAGGAGATGTAGCTCAAAAGAGAGGATAACAACTTAGCAATGTTCCCAGGCCTCCTCTTCAACCAACCTGACAAGTAATACAAGTAGCCACCTATGATTATGGTGAGTATGATGGCAACCCACGATATAATTATGAGAAGCATTAGGTGAAGCTCAAGTTGAAGGGGTACAATGGATGACATGACTCAACCATCTTCTATAATTGGTTGTATGCCCTAGATGATTACTTTGATCGGTTCACACAGTCAGAGGAGCAAAAGATAAGGATAGCTTGATACAAGCTAATCGGGGTAGCAAAGGCGTGGTGACATACTTGTAAAGATAAGATGTACCGTCATCCACAAGAGCGTACCACATGGGAGGAGATGAAGGAGATCCTCGTGGAGAAATATCTGCCTCCTACTTTTTTACAAAGGTTATATGATCAGCTTCACCCCATTGACAAGATTACCACCAATTGGCAATTAAAGCTGAAAAGAATTGGAAGCAACCATCTAAAACTTTCAATTCACAATCCGGAGAGTGGTGGAAGTATCCAACCAACAATGTTCAAGTGAAGGCTGAACTCAAATTTACACTACCGAAGGGAATTGAGAAAGCACCAATCAAAGAAAGGGAGCATAAAGTTGAAGATAAAGCTAAAGTAATCACAGTAATCTATGATGATGAGGGAGAGATGACAATGCATGAAGCTTAAAAAACAGAAGAGCAGCGATTAGAAGATTTCATTGAAGAGGCTTATGTTGAAGAGTTTGAAACTACCGAAGTTCCAACAATGGACAATGATGAGGTCAAGACCAAGGAACTTGGCACTACAACAATTGTGGCGATTGTGAACAACCAAGAAGAAGTTGTAAGGGGCTTAAGATTGAAGGTGTGGATGTCAAGAACACAAAGGAAGAAGACACATATGTAGATGACCTTCTAGATACATCCGATGATGTTGAAGTTGAGCAATTGGAATTCGTCATCCCCTTAAAGTACCTTGAGGAGCAACGTCCTTGTCTCTATGACTACATCCGTACATTCAAGCATTCACCTGAATTTTTCTATGGGTTGAAGATCAATTAATATAGAACCAATCCACAACTAGGAAACTAGGGATTAATTCCACAGTAAGATCTTTCACTCACTAAATAATAAATCTGAAACTAAAAGAAAAGAAAATAGAAGATAAACGACAGGGGTAAAGAAGAAAAGATATGTTCAAGCCTCCCACCTGAACTACAGAGCAAGCCTCTCACCTAACTCTAACCTAGCCTCCCACTAGGGTTTCTGCATCCCATAGATTTGTCCCTCATTTCCTCCCACTAGGGTTTCTGCATCCCACAGATTTGTCCCTCATAGTCATAGATTAAAGCCATTGTTTTTTTAATCAAATCATTTTATGTTAAATGATTTGATTAAAAATAAAATCCCAACACAAATCTTCTAGAAACACTTTAAAATAAAATCCCAATAATAATGGAAACTAATCCTATGCCATCCGATTACATAATTAAATAAAACCTAAATAAGAACATATCTAATTATCTGCCATGGGAGTTCTTCACGTATTCGCAACTCGTTTTCAATTTGTATTCACTTAGCTAACCGTGAGACCACTTGATTTTTAAACTATTTTTATTGGATTTAAATAGGGGTATTTTGCTTATTTATGATTAATATCTTATTTAAATGAAATAACAAATATAAAAATTTACTTGTCATAAATAAGTGATGCACCTTGAATTAGGCGACAGTCGCCTAGACCCCAACTAAACCACCTGGATGCCTAGGCAGTGCTTAGGAGGGTGCCTAGGCGGGCACCTTGTCGCCTAAATGCTTAGGCACTCTCCACTGTCTTGGTCAACTTATCGCCAAGACAGTTATGCTCCCTACATACTAGTAACTACCCCATGCAGATAACAACTATTAAATAATGCTATTGATGTGGATCCGGGGTTTAATAACCTTAAATTGGATCACTATGGGTCTATCAAAGGATAAATAATTCAAGTTTAAAAGACCAGTGGCAAACTTGTAATTTTAGAAGCCAGGATGCACACTATTTGTAAAATTATAACCGAAGGGGTCAAACTGGAATAGAATATTAAAAGAGAAGGGCTTGGCTGTAATTCTAGAAAAAGGTTAAAGAATTAAGAAGTAAAACTAAAATAAGGACTTATTTGTTAATGCGCAAAGCTCTTGGGAGCAAGGTATTAACAATAAACTTCATTCTATTTTAAATCTCAAATCTGTCCAACGAGGGACTGCAAGCTGGTATTTAAAGAGTTAAAAAAAAATCTTAATCCTACTTTGAAACTCCACACTTTGAATCTGACTTGGACTCTTTACTGAAAACAAACTATAACTCCAACTAACAACAACTGTAAGAAGATGGAAACTAATAAAAATAAATAAATAGATAAAGATAAATCTTATGTTAAACTCAATGTGTAATTGTATTTGCTCTCTTAGTCTTAAAAGAACTTGACTCCATTGAGTTCGGACATGCTCCCAAAATATCCTTGTAAATATTTTTTCAATTAGGTGACACATATATCAAGGTAGATGATGGGAATGTCACTCCAGGAGGAATGAGAGTAGGTTGATGTGTCACTGGAGCAAGAGACTATCAATGATGTTGCATGTCTATTAATGCGTGTGGCATCGTTAAGTATGTACGACATCCTGGCTTCACCTTGATGGTGTTCCGTGCACCATTGTAGAGGATATCAGCATGTCGTTGCCAAGGTCATCCTAGCATAATACATAGTGCACCAATGAGGTGACTAAGCAAGACACATGGTACTGTAATGATCCAAACTGTAGATGTATTTAAATAGATGCAGTGGCCTATTCTTGAGTTGTAGGTCCAAAACTTCGCACATGAATCTTTTTCAAGAGTTGCTACCGTGGAAGGTTATGTGCTCGAACAAATTCAGCAGAGATGAAATTTGCTTCTGCTTTGTTATTTATAACTGTTTGAACATTTATAGAATTAGCATCGTGCAAAAGAGTACCCTTTTGTTTGAAAAGGGGAGCTTTATCAAATAGCTTGTTTGAGAATGATTTAAGACTAGTGAGTGAGCTTCAACTTCGTTATCCAAAGGATAAGGTTATAAATTAACATCATCATTCTTCCCTGTTGGTTGCTTCTCTACTATATTCACAGAACGAGTCCTATTGGGATATTTGTTGACAAAGTGACCCTTCTCGCCAAAATTACGACATATGATATCTTCACCCAATCATTACTTCTATTAACTTCTAGCTTCTTTTCTTCCCCTTTGTGAGATTTAGGCTTTTTTCTTCAGTATGTGGTGGGGGCCTGTAAACTAAAGGAGTTTTGAGCACATTATTCCAATAACTAGACTTCTCTTCAATTGTCTTGGCATGTTGCTGCCACATCAATGGACCTGAAAGTAGTGTTAGCCAACTCTAGTCGAATCTCAGCAGTTAGCGTATTGATATATATCATAACCCGTTGTTGGTCCGTCTCTTGAAGTCGGCCCTTGGAAGATAATTTTTGGAACTCTATCGTATAGGTATTCATATCCTTGTTGCTTTGCTGCGACTTGAGCAGTTTATGAAATAGTAAATTCTCATAATGAGGAGGAACGCCCTTCTTGTTCAAAATTTATTTTATGACCTCCTAATTGTAATGGGTTCTAGTCGCTTGATAAGCCTTGAATGTGGTATATCATCCCACCATGAACATGCATACCCAATAAACTTTGTGAGGATGAGTTCACATTTTTTCTTGTCCGGAAATGGTTTAGAAGAGAAAATCCTTTCAACCTTGGTAATCAAGAAATTCCTCGGGTCCCTTTACACCAATGAACTTTGCAACCTCAACCTATCTCTGTCGGAAAATTTCCATGTGACATCCTAGGGTATAGTTGGATCAAGTTATGCCTAAGAGGTATATCTTCGATCCGTAAGGTGTGAAACTGGAGAGCTGGCATAGACAATCCCGCTTCATCTTGTTTTTCATCCATCGACCTTCTTAACAAGGGCAAGAATCTAAGTGAGAGCATCTTAAGTTTCTTCCATGAACTTATCATATTTTTCCTCGATCTTCTTCTAGTCTTCCTGTAATTCCTTTTACAACGTATAGAGTACAGGATTGGTGAGTTGAGAGGGTTCTGTCATGATTAGAAAATTGCAGGAAATTCGGTTATGATACTATTGTTGTAATATAATGTAATGAGGAGTGAGTAGTTTATATCTAGTGGATTTTGCCTCTTTTTTGATTTACAACTATATAATTGAATTTTAACAACGATGAGGAATTATAATTAAGATCAATTCACAAACAAAAGCACGCACAATGTGGAGACAAAAGATTTATAGTGGTTTGACTCCTTGAGTCTATTCCACTCCACTCAAGATCAGCTTAAGTAGTTCTATTAGTATTTTCCTTTCAATATAATGGACAGAGAAATTCACCTTTACAATTTTTTTTTCAGAGGATGAGAAAGTCCTTACAAAAGTCTATATATAATCTGGACTAATGCACAACAGAAATGCTCAACCCAGAGCAATAAACAAATTACAATAATTAGTAATTGGAAGAGGTTACCTAGCAAGGGGTGTGCCAATACCCCTTGTGTGAGTGCAAGATGATATGAGTGACAAATGAATGCTCTTGAAGTCCTCGTACTCTTCTCATGATGAGGATGAGTTGGTGAGAAGGTGAGGAGAACCAACCTTGAGCTTACTTAAATGTGTTTAGAGTAGGATGAATTAGAAAGCTCTAGGAGGCTCCAGCCGGGGCTGATAAGGGCTGCATTGGGACTGATTCGATGGGCCAAGAGGGCTGGAAATCTGGCTGCAAAGCAGCCCAGAATGGACCAGATCTGGAGCTGGTTCTTTGGGTGGCTCAATCCATCTGCATCAATCCATCTGCATCAGAAGCTGAGAGATGAGTTCATCCCTTCTTCTTCTTCATCCTTTCTTTTCCATTATTCTTCAAACGAGTCCAGTTTCTGCTTCTATTTTACAGCATTCCAAATTTTTGAAGCTATTCAGTTTCGCGGCATTGTAACAGCTGAGAATCAAATTCTGACCTTGGATTCAGAAACTGCAGACCAATCTAAGCTTACCTATGGCTTTAGTTTTCAGATCAGAGGTCCGTTCAGTGGAGTCCCATAAATCTGAAACTCCTTGGTTCTTGAGCTACAATTGAGAATACAAATCTGATTTCAGATTTAGTAACCACAGGATATTCTAAGGAGCCCTTTGGTTTCAGACCTTGAATCTGAGTTCAACTAAACAGAGTCCCATCAAGTTGGAACTCACATTGCTTAACCATTAATCTACTGATTTTCTGCTGTGATTACCTATTAGTTTCAGTGATTATCAACCGATCTGTTACCGTTTTATAATTGATTTTAGCACTTTGAAATCTAATCTGTTTTAGTTATACTGTTAGCTGTCAAACTCCATCGATCTCAGGGAAAAAGATGTGAGATCACAGGAGAGGGGAAGGGAAGAGAACCACTATCGTGGAGAGAGAGAGAATTCAGTTTTGAGAGACCCAATTCAGTTTTCAATTGAAAAATTTAGAATTCATTCACTGCTGATCAATTGGGGCTTACATGCTTTATAGAAAAACAGAACCAGAATTCTAATTAAGCTCAACTTCTTCCTAACATATATAATAAAGCTTCCTAAATGACTTAATCAACTTAAATAACTCTTCTAAATGGATCCAACGACTATAATGGGGCCACAGTACAGCTGGCTAATATAATTTTTAGGGTAAATGACACCTAGGGTACCCAACATTTGGTGAAATTGTACGTTGGGTACCTAGCATTTAGAATCTTATCATTTGGGGTGCTTCACGTTTCATAAAATGAATGGTGGAGGTACCTCACGTTTCACCACATTTAGTTTGAGGTTCCTCTATTTTTTTTTTTTAAATCCCAATTTTACACCTCTACAACCCTGCACCATCCTCACCCAGCAAACCCAACACGTATCACCACTGCCACCACTCACCCCCTCCCTCCCTCTCCTTGCATTCCCGCCCCACCCTCCCCCTGCAACAGTGCAACCACCCATGTCACACCCTACCTCCAATAGGCTAAGGTATGCGGCACTGGTCATCTCACCGTATCCAGTCAGCCTGTTTCTCCAAGATCTAGACTAGGGCAGATCATAACACCACCACTACGCTACGGAAGATAAGAGTTTGTTTTATTTTATTTTATTTTATTTTACATATGCACAGTCCAGCAAACAAAATATCTTACCTAAGCTCTAGTGCCAACTAAGTGATAAGATATCTTTACAATTATGCAGATGGGAGTTACATACCTTACAAAAAGAGAATATTCACAGTTTACAGTATCTCAGTAATAGACTATATACATCAGAACAAGAATATATACATAAAAAGATATAGGAATAGTCCATCCTACTCCTCAGAAGTACTGGCCTCTATAGGCGCAGTCGTCACATTCACAGGCGGGTCCATAATCGAGTTCATCTTCTGGAATATGGGCCATGTGATCTATGGACATTGTCTCATAATCAATGCCGGGAGTCGGCAGAATACCACCTTCGTCATCTATAGGATCAAAGGAAAGGGGGTGAGCACCGGTAATGCTCAGTGAGGGGTGGGGGAGAACAAGCACACACATTCATATGCAATGCATGCTCCACACATAGAGAACGATACTCATGAGTCCATTTAATTAACTATACAAAATTCATAATCCGTTACTAGGTCTCATCACCTATGGGTATAAGTGCTACCAACGTAGGTGGCATACCCTACCCTGTACGTTGGGCCTCAGGTATACAAGCTACGCAGTATGCAGGAGCCAGCCAGTGCCGGTACGGGTCCCAGGCCACACCGGCTAACCCCTAAAAGGTAACCCTGTATCATGAATATATTCACAGGCATACAATACGTCGTATCCTGTCTCACATCCTTAACTAATACCCCACAACTCATCACAAGTGCACTGCTGATCAGGCAGCCACATAATTCGGGATTAGTCCATACCTAACCCCCTACGGACAAGGGGTGTAGCACATGGGGTTGTGATACTTAACCCAGCATTCTAAATGATGCACAACCAATCATTTCAATCACATATACAAACATGGGCACCTGCATGTGACCCATCTCACCTGCCTTACCTTTCTCATTTCCATTCCGTCCCATTCCATCACAATAGTACCATCAAAGAATAAATGCAGGTAAATGTAAATGCACATACACAAGCAATTTAATGCATAAACAAGATTAAACAAACACACCAAAAGAATGGGGGATTGAGAAGGGCACCCACTCACCTTGGTATTCAATTTTGGCAAGTTCACTTCTTGGATTCAAGAAAATTGCCACACTATCACTTATGTTCCCTATTCAACAGATATTTAAATCATTAGGTACATCACAAATTCCTACATTTTATCCACTTGCCTTAAGTATAGCATTCCCATACCCAACCTATAGAGGTCTTTGGCTGTTCCTTCCTATATATATTGATTCATTGACTTCTTACACCTTTTCTATAGTAGAATTAGATATAGAGAATCACTAATAGATCCTCATTGGATGAAGGGGTTTCATCCATACTTACAGTCCTCGAGGTTATATGAAATTCCAAACATTGGACTCTACAGTCATGGGTTATGTTTCTCATTAATTCTTATATAAACAAATTCAAACTTATGTCCAAAGGTTTAGTAACCTGTTACACAGCCCATCTGGCATCAGGAACCTAAATCGGTGGGTTACCTGGGTCAAAACCGGTACCATGTTTGCTGTAGTGCCCAAATTGCATCCTTTTTTCATTTTAAATTTCCAATACTTATCTTAGGTCAGTAAGGAAAAAGGTTAAATGCCAAGTTGACCCAATTTTGGGTTTCAATTTATTACACCCACAACTAATATAGTCTAATTCTGCAGGCATAGTGTAGGAATTTAAAGAGAACTGCAGAATTAGAGTATTTCTCATGCCTTGGCCATCAATTTGAGATGAACATTTATAAGTACTAACCTAACCTAATTAATTCAGCCCCTATTGCATAATTTCAGCTTGAATAAAATTATGTTCCTAGGGTTTTGGCAGAATTTCCACTAAATCAACCCTATTCCAGCCCTTATTGCATAATCCCTACTGAAAAAGAAGTAGTCCTATATTCTATGGTTTAGCAGGGATAGGGTTTTTTTTACCAGTTGGGTCCCCACTAGCCCATAGAAATTACGACTTTCTTTATTGGGCAGCTATTCTACTTACAGGGATTCCCTGGCAGTTAACAATTGGGTAAAACCCTAACCCTAGCTGCCCAATCTACATGAAATTACCTAATTAACCTTACTGCAGTAGTAAGTTCACTTACCTGGGTGTAGAGTTGATCTAAGAGCAGCCTGAGGTGAGTGAGTTCCCTCCTTACTCCTCTTTCTTCCTCTTCTTCCTTCTCTTTCCTTCTTCTTCTTCTCCTTTCTTTCTTTTTCTCCTTACTGTTATAGCAGTCACGTTTGATGCAATCTCAGCCCATTATCCCTTATATATAAGGCAGGCCCAGGGGTCTGTTTGGCTGGACCTCTTCAAGTATTGCGAAGGTCTATTTGGTTGCCCTCTTAAATCCTTATAACTAAGGTTTGTTTGGCTGCCTTCTTAAGTTGGCTGCCCTCTTTTATTTCCATATAATTTACATACATACTATATATATATATAATACCTAGTAGTCTATAAATTCATTTCTTCTAAAGTATGCATTTCATGCCTCATTTAAGTCTCTTCCTACAGGGGTATAATGGGAATTTTGCACAACAGAGGTGGGCTCCACAGTGTAAAAACCCAAAAATTACATTCTGCTAGGCAAAATTGGCTGGCCAGTTTTGGACCTACCAGTGTGGGTGCGATCATACCAGCACTAATGCACCAAATCCCATAAAACTCCGTAGTTAAGTGTGCTTGAGTGAGAGTAGTATTAGGATGGGTGACCCCCTGGGAAGTCCTCATGTCGCATTTTTTTTTCTTCGTTTTTTTTTTCCTACTATTCTTAGTCTTGCACTTAAACTTACCTCTTTGTCCACCCCTCCTTATGAGTTTCCCAATGATATTGGCAAGCTGAACAGGAGCAGGTGGGGTCACTTCTGCTTTCTTGGCACTCCACAACTGCCAATCATGCCAGCATTGGCTTCCTCTACTCTTTCTTCTTGCCTGTCCACAAGTAAGGGTATAAATATCACATTAGGGTGTTACAATTTCCCCCTCCCTTACAAAAATTTCGTCCTCGGAATTTTTGAGACATACCTTGTAACCCAAACAATTCTGGATATTTCTCTTTAACCTCATATTCCCTTTCCCAAGAGGCTTCTTGCTCTGGGTGGTTTCTCCATTTCACCTTCACATAAGAGATAGTACGATTCCGGAGCTGATGTTCTTTTCTATCAAAGATTCCTTCAGGATGTTCTTCATAACTCAAATCATTATTAAGGTCCAATGTTTCAATAGTCAGCAGTACATGCGAAGAGTCTGGAATATACTTCTTCAGCATTGATACATGAAAAACATTGTGAAACCTTTCCAACTCTGGGGGCAATGCTAATCTGTAAGCTGTCTGGCCAATCCGATCCAGAATCTCGAATGGTCCCACATACCGGGGACTCAATTTTCCTCCTTTTCCAAATCTTCATATGCCCTTTACTGGTGAGAGTTTTAGAAATACTTTATTGCCCACATCAAATTCTAGAGGTTTTCTTCTACTATCTGCATAGCTCTTTTGTCTGGATTGAGCTGCCTTGATTCTTTCTCTAATTATATCAACCTTCTCAAAGGTAGTCTATATCAGTTCTGGCCCCAACATTCTTCTTTCTCCAACTTCATCCCAATATAATGGAGTTCTGCATTTCTTTCCATATAAAGCTTCAAATGGCACCATACCAATTGTTGTTTGGTAACTATTATTATATGCAAATTCAACCAAAGGCACATGCTCATCCCAACTATAACTCATATCTATAGCACAGGCTCTCAACATATCTTCCAAAATTTGGATAGTCCTTTCTGATTGTCCATCAGTTTGTGGATGAA
>NC_056560.1:12580178-12608743 GCF_013358625.1 Macadamia integrifolia
GTGTTTTACTTATAAGGGTTAAAATGTCATTTCATAGCATCACTTAACAGAGACTGACGGTAGGGGGTCTGAGTTTAATTTGGTGAAAGAGAGGGGGTGTCCCTATAATAATGGCATTCTCCAAGGGGTGGCGCTGTAAATTACCCTTTATTTTATGCAGGATGTGGAGTACTTTTATTTTCTGCAGGATGTTTAATTTGAATTGATGCTATCTTTTCGGAACAGTTTTGGGAACAGTTGTATTGAAGTTTCTTGTTTGAATAACTGACAATGTGTCGGTAAAGAAACGTCAGATCAGAATTAATTTCCATTTACACAAAGCCTTCAAAGGAGAATTTAATGAATGATAGAACAACTGACAATGTGTTGGTGAAGAAACGTCAGATCATAATTAATTTCCATCTACACAAGGCCTTTAAGGAGATTTGTTTTCCAAGAAAAGATAGACAGGTGATCCCTAAAGTTGCATGTCAGGAAGGAAATTCCTTTATTATCATTCAGCGTACTATTGTCAGTTTTCAGAAGTCGAGATCACTTGGCATTTATTATTGATTTATTGTCTTGTCCTTGTCCTAAGAGAGCATGGTTTTCGAGAGTATTGACCATGGACCGATTACGTTGAATCTGATTTTAAAATAATATTATTTATTAAGAAACCCGATATCACTATGGATCAAATCGGAATGCATAGCATAGATATTTATTTTTTAAAATCAATTTATCTTTAAATCATACATGTGTATTGAGATTGTAAAGATTAGAATTGAGAATTGAGAATTTGTCAAGGCGGATATCATTTTGTTCCAAACGATATTGACTGATATATCCAAGTTTTAGAAGCTGTGCTCAGTTGTTAATTAACATACTTGTTGTATCACTTTAACAAAACAAAATGTCATGTTTATATCCATGAGTATGTGTATCACTGATTATTTTGTGTATACTAGAAATTAGTGTCTAAAGGTGAACAGAAACCCATGAGTGATATGAGTAATGTTAATTGATGGTCTCCCTTATATGGTGGGTTTTGAGGATTGAATTCTTGGTTTTCAGATTTTAAGGATAATTTTATATTTTTCGAGACTGGTTTTGATCAATTCCAATCTGATCTTCAATTTGAATAATTATTGATTCCGAGTTTGGACTGCTCACAACTGATTGAATTGAAATCTATTGTGATGGATTCAATATTTCACTCTGAGTTGAAAATCCTTGGTTGAGTTACACAATTTGGATCAGAATTAATTGTGACCGATCCAAATTCCAATCATTTCAGGATAATTGATTCTTGACTTTAAGTTTTTGAGTTTGGATTGCCTGGTTTTTAGATTTGAGAGCCAATTCTAGGGTTTTTGACTAGGATCAAAATCGACAATAATTGATTATAATTTTGGGCTCCATAATTTTGATTTGAAGTTTAAAATTGTCGACCAAGTCTATTGATTCAGATTGGAATCGATTATGTCCAATCTCAACTCCAGTATAAATGATATGGTTGATTCCCGGGTTCTTAAGATTGGATACTTGGGTTTTTAAATTTGATGGTTGATTTTAGGGTCTTTTAGGGTTGATTCCGGTAAATTTTTATCCAATCCAGATCAAAATTGAAAAGGCTCATTCGATCTATGATTTCGAGTTTAAAATCTTTAGTTGAATCGATTGAATTGAACTGATCCTAATGATGGCCGTTTGAAGTGGTCTATGAATTCCTATCATAGGGACCAATTTGATCTTGTTAGAAATATTAAACTGAATTAAAACGGTTTGGCTATGATTTCAAGAGTGTGAATCAGAATGTAAAATGTTACAACCCAAAAAAAAAAATCAGAATGTCATATTATTCAGTTTCTGATTCCAATGTTGACAATCTCAAACAGAAGTGGATATGAACCAAATTATAAATGAACCGATTTACACCGTTAGGCCAATCTCAACCTAGCTTCCCCACAGCTGAAGCTGCAAACGAAAACCCTAAGACGTCCTCCTCTTCTTCAGCTCCTCATTTCATAGTCCCTCACTACCTCTCCTTTTCTCCCAACGTCTGGAGTGTAGCATACGTTGTGCATCTACGTGTGGCTTCGGTCGATGTCAATGTGCCTTCAAAGCGAAGCAGAGGACCTCGCGAAGTTACTGATGAAAATTGTCGATTATAGTTATGGGTGGAGTTGGGAAAAAAATAAATTAGTCAAAGTTAAGCCTATCTGATGTTAAAATACCCTGCACTCATTCCTCCACTTAATTGAAATATCCGTCCTCAATGTGGACAATTCAAACTACTGTTGCCGGAGGATTTCCTAAACTCGAGTATTTAGAGAAAGGAGCATTGCCTAATATGAGGATCTTACGGATTGATCACATTTTTGGATTAAAATGGATTCCCAAAATAGAGTTCAGAACGAGAAAGGTGGAGAGGCTTAAATAAGATGGAAAATTACTAATAACTACGAGAAGAGATCAAACATATACAAACCCCAAAATGAAAAACATGTACAAAAGTATTTATGATGTTATATTGCTATGTATTGCTTTAGGTTGGGAGGGATCAAACATGTAGAGTCATTATGATATGATACTATGTATTGATTTGATATCCAAACATCGGGATGTATTGCCTTGAAGAGATGGATGCGAGAGAAGTGGCTGAATTACTTCAGTCCATATTGGCTGTGGGAATGCCTATATTATATCTTAGAAATGAAGTTAATGTCACAAGTTGAATAATGTTCAATGTCATGTAATTCCAGGTCATCTAATATGTTAGCTTATGATACTGTCCTCACATGTTTTACGTTTAATGGAATCGGGGAATTTCAATTCATGAATGTCTTATTGTGAGCTAATTGAGTCTAACGAATGTGTATTTTTTTTTTTTTTGTTTTTTTTGTCGGTAACTAATAATTATAATAAAGTCGTCTTATTGTGAATCTAATTAAGTCTACAATTTTTTTTTTTTTTTGGTGGTACTTCAAAGTATAAAGTCTTTGATTACTTATAATATGGCTGGTATAATTTCTTGTTGATTCTAGAAATAGAAAATGTGATCCTTTTATCCCCAAAAATGCTATATGCACTTGCCTTATTTGTCTATCTATTAATCCTCAATTTGTTAAATTACTTGAGGGAGGGTACGTAGCTACGTAGTGTCTATCGCAGGATAATGCTTCATATAGAGAGGGAAAACTGCTCAGATTAGGGTAATATATTTTACATTTGTTTCCAAGTTAGCACCTAGATTAGGGTTAGCTTTTGTTTTTTACCATACATTTTAGTGTCTACTCAGAGATATGGGCAAACAGCCGTCTTTCATTGAAGTTCATATAGTACTTCCTTTGAATAGGGAGACATTTATGGGTTATAGAACATTAATAATTTACCCTCTTTCGGCATGAGTGAATATGGGAAAGAAACTTATCCACCCCTAGGTACTAGTTTGCTCTCATTGGAATTTTATACCTACACTTATTTGAAATCCCTCTACAAATTGGCAGAAGCCCCAAAGATGATTAAAGAAGTTTTAGATAGACGATTTGGCCATCCTTTGTTGCTTACTCTATGGCTAATGTTGTCCTCTCTTCCCTTACTTCCATTTGATCAGACCATAAATCTGTAATTCTTAGTACTAATTTTTGAAATAATACTTAGAAGAAGGTATTCCATTTTTAAGTATTCCATATTGTCATTCGTAGTTTTTTTTTTAATCTAAATGGGTTGCATTAGGTTATTCTAATTTAATAGTAAAGAACTAAAGATTAGTGGAGCTACGCAGTTTAAAAAAAAAAAAAATTGGAATAAAAAGGTATTTGGGTATTTACCTCTTTTTAAAGTCCTTTACCTAAATAGAGTTAATCAACATATGAGGTCTATGCACTGTATTAAGGATTCTATTAGGAGTATTGTTTTTTTATGTTTTGAAGATTGCTAATGTGTTATCAGTTATCACAACATTTTAATACCATCTTTACCACTTCTAATCCATGAGACCTACACATTTTGGAGACCCTATTTGGTTTTTTTTTTTTTTTTTTTTTTGGGGGGGGGGGGGGGTGGGGTTGTTGTGGAAATGAGACCCTTTTAGGTCATGTCATTACTATGACATGAAAATCAAATGTTAACCTCTTTACACTCTGTTGAGGGGGTGAAGGATTCAATTTTTATTATTGCAAAAGTAAACAGTAATCAATTGGATAGGGAGCAGCATATTAGACCCAGAAGTACCTAGCCAATTGGACCCAAAAGAACATGAACGGTCAGTTGGGCAAAAGCTCAAAATTGATGGGACTTGAATTTCTAGCGCAATGAGGAAGGGAAAGAAGAGAAGGTTGTGAGTGATTGCAAATTTGCAATGTGAGAAAGAGAGTAGTTGTTGATTGCCATCTCCATCTTAGTCTCTACTGCCAAAAAAAATCCACAACAAAACAGTTGAACAGGTCACTAGCTACAAAGAGAATCACATTATTTAAAAATAAAATGTTGACAGTATACAAAACAGAATCATCCCTTTAAAACATTGGAAGATCAAAGCACTCATTAGTACTACATAATCCCTTATACTTCACATACTCGTGAACTTTACTTTTGAACATAGCTAGATTAGCGTTGTTTGATGATAGACTAGACATCCCTTTTGATAGTCAAATGAGGTTGGGTTTTCTTTGTTTGCTTTATATTTTGGGAGCGTAGCATATATTAGTGCTCTTTCAGTCTATCTAAGGTAAATATGTCATTCATAGGAGGAGAGAGAGAAATCCTGAGATGCACTACTGCTACGCTTCAGGTAAATATGTTGAAGCACTGCAACTATTGGTTGCTTTTTTTTTTTTCTGAGAAAGAGATCAAGAAGGATAAAGCTTATGATTATAAAGTGTGTGCGGTTTGTTTACATATATTATCTTCTTTAAGAAGGAAAAAAAAATCTTTACAAATTAGAGAGAGAGAGAGAGAGAGAGAGAGAGAGAGAGAGAGAGAGAGAGAGAGAAAACCAAAATAATGAACAATTGTCATATTTGGAATCCAATATTTGTATTTCTACTTTTGAGAATATCATGTTGCACCACATTTTTGACAAGAAAACCTTGGCTTTCATTTTTCTACTAGGAAATTTGATGTGGTAAATTTTATCGTTGGGTATCTAGGAAATTCTTGGGATAGTCCTACATCAAATTTCAGCTTCATTTTATCATTTCTTGTCCATTTAATACAATGACATATCCTTCTATGTATGTCTATGCATTCCTATAGTCCCGTGCAAATTTTTTCTACTCCTAAAAATTTTACATTATTTTTGTCATGTGGCTGACTCCATAATGAGACTGAAACTTGACATGAAAACAAGTGACCATGAGATCTTTTTTTCCATAAAATTTCTATCCAACCTAAGTTGCCATGCATTAAAAACAATACATCATTACAAAAATCAAATTTCACAAGCGTGGTGACAAAAAACTTCTATAACATACAAACTCTCAATCTATACAAAGCTAAGATTGTATCTATCCTCGTTGAAATATTTAAGTATGTCAAATTAAAGTAATTAGTATATTGTAACAGAAATATAAGATAGCTTTTATATGCTTATAAAAACATTAACTGGATACATAATGATTCCATCCTTGAAAGTGCTAGATGTATCGACTAAGTAAGGGATCTCCAAACACTTTGCATTCATACAGGTAGTTGGATTGAGGGTGGCCTCCAAACGCTGACCCACGATCCCATGACAAGAGTCAGAGCAGTGTCTGAAGACCCATATGGGCAGGAGTCAACCCATCCCTTTAGCCAAGTGTCCACCCCATTTGGGAGATGGGGCAAACACGCGCCAAAGGGATGGGGCGGAGGCTGGTTGATAGGATAAGGGGGATGGAGGGTGAGAGATGGGGTGAACATTTGCCAAAATAGTGTGGCTTACCATGTGGACAAGAATCTATCTCATCGGAAGCGCCCTTGTTTCAAAGAAAGGAGTACGGATTATTCACATTCCATTTGGTGATCAGAGGCCCCACTCTCCATCCTAGGGCAATGTCAGGCGATGGAGGGTGGGAGTTGGAGTGGCCACCTAACCATACAGGCAGATGATCCGGACTCTTTAAAAAAACTCACAAAATTGCTGATCAAAGAGGAGTCTAGTGTGTCATTTAGTGTTGTTTCAATTACATTTATGGGTGGATTGGAAAAAACCAAATTTTCTTGAAAATCTAAAATATTGTTGATGTGAAAAGAAACTTTGATTTTCAAGGCCTAGGTTTATCAGTCAAAAGAACATACAACGGAAGGTATTTTGTTAAATATCATGAAGCAAGTTAAGCTACTCCCATAACAGAGAAAGAAATATTGGTGACAATAAAACTTGAAAGTTTGAAAAAAAAAATCATTTTCAATGTGTAAAGTAAATTGTAATATATGATATATGGAGGACAGAAGATTGGGATAAACTGAAAGCCAATTTTCATATTCTACAGAATAATCAGAATATTACTAAGAACTTGTGATGATAGTGTACTAAGGTATACCGACTGAATTGCTCCTCCGCACAATCTAAAATTTTTTTATATCTCTTTTTAAGGTGGTCTTCCTATCCCCAATTTATAGAAATGCAGAAGCACGTCTTGACAAGGAGATGAACAATCTTTGCAAAGAAAATTATTGTCAAATGCGATTGGTTACCACTAGCTATTGTAGTGTTTGAACGTCTTTTATTAAAAAAATACCAACTATTGACACATGGAAGAATGTGTTTAACAATGTAAATTATAAGTAGGTGATATGGATCATATACCCATTTAGTACCAGAGAGGGATGTTGGGTGGGAGATAAGTTCTGGGGATTGAGGGGGGAGTGGTCAACATCTGCCAAAAGAGTGTGGCTTACTTGCCATATGGGCGGGTGATCCAAACTCTGAAAGATCAGCTCAGAAAGTTACTGATAAAAGAAGAGCCTAATGTGTTGTTTGGTGTTATTTCAAATAACATCTATGATGAATTTGAGAAAACACTCTCTACGGTCAAAGGTTATTAAGGCACCTTCAACTTCACATCCACCATATTTAAAGATGCATATTAGTGGTAATGGTGTTGATGATGAAAAGTTTTTTCACCAATCAAAATGCTAAGTTTATGCTTAAATTTGCATATGATGAAGCCCAAATGTTGAGTTTTAATGAAAATAGTGAATATGTATTTTGTACTGAGGGATGTTGGAGACAATCTTGATATAATTCTTCATGATCCCTTGTTTATTGTTTTGGATCTTAGATAGGCCCTCAAATCTTATTGGAGTTTTTTTTTTTTTTAATTTGTGGTAAACTGGAGAAGAGTGAATGAGGGTTGTAGAGGCCCAAAAAATTTACTATTTTTAATGTTGTTCTGACACCAAAACCCTGTACCATAATGTGTTATATCAGTATATTCCTTCAAATTGAAAGTGGACTAAAATCAAGTTATATAACTTAATTCCCACCTATTTAATCAATCAATATTTAGAGATCCAAATAAGAAGGTGATTCGGACCATAGTGTAGTATATGAGTAGGTGTCCATCCCATTTGGTACCAGAGGAGATGTTGAGTATCCATCCCATTTGGTATTAGAGGGCCATGGATTGTTAAGGAATTTCTTAAAGTTAATCACTTAAAGTTTTGGTTTATTTATTTTGGACTCTTCCTAAAAGATTGTATAATCTAGAGGGATAGATTGATTTAGCTATGGTTTGCTGAGGAATTTTTGGAATCATGAGATAATTTAAGAATAAAAAATATGGCCAGAGATTGCCTTCACAAGTTGATGCATAGGAACTTGATTGAAGTTACGAAGTGGTAATCCAATAGGGTACCTGAATCTTTTGTTATTCATGAGCTCTTTCTGAACTTATCAATATCACAAGTGAAAGAAAGTAAATTTTTAAAAATTCTCACTCCTCAGCTTCATTTAAATGTCTCCGTTATCTCATTGTGGACAATTCAAATTATTGAGTGTGTTGGATATAGAGTGTGCCCTAGGTATTGAAACCTTACTGTAAAACTTATTTTTCTCAAGTAATTGAATTTAAGTTGAAATGGTTTGAAAACTCTTCCACCTTGGATTGACAATTTGTATAACCTCCAAACTCTTAATATATATAAAACTATGGTTATATCTGTCCATTGAAATTAGTCAAGTTAAGACATCTTTTATGTTGTAACAGAAAGATAAAAAACTATGATTTCATACAAGTAGTTGGATGGATGATGGTCTCGAATGCTGATCAATCTCAGTGAATTAGGTTTAACAGGAATTAAAAGACTCATTTAGAATTTCAATGAGGCATTGTACCAGGCTCAAGTCAAAATGGAGCAACTTGAGGCTTAAGATTTTGAATAAAAATATGTATGCGTAATAATCCTCCTTTCATTTGTGGGCCATATGCATTTTTATGATATGGGTAGGTGAGTCATATAATAGAGATACATTGAATAAATGTTGTAGAAATATAAAACTTAGTATTTGTAATACTGTTCTGACCCCAAAACCCTGAATCACAATGTGTTCCCCAAACCCGAGAGTAGATTAAGACTGATTCATATAACTTAATTCTCACCAATTTAATCATTTAAAGTTTTGGTTTCTTTATTTTGGAATCTTCCTAAAAAGATGGTATAATCCAGAGGGACATATTGATTCGGCTATGAGTTGCTGTGGAATTTCTGGAACTATGAGATAATTTAAGAATTAAAATGTGGCCAAAGATTGCCTTCATGAGTTGATGCATATGAACCCAATTGAAGTTGCAAGTGGGGATCCAATGTGGTACCTGAATCTTTTGTTATTCATGAGCTCCTTCTGAACTTGTCAATATCATAAGCGAAGGAAGGTAAGTTTTTAAACATCCTCACTTCTCAGCTTCTTTTAAATGTTTCAGTTATCTCATTATGGACAATTCAAATTCCTGAGTGTGTTGGTTCCCTAGGTATTAAAACCTTGATGAGATGGAAAAACTTATTTTTCTCAAGTAATTGAATTTAAGTCAAAATGGCCTGAAAACTGTTCCACCTTGGATTGATAAATTATATAACCTGCAAAGTCTTAATATATATACAAAACCATGATCGTATCTATCAATTGAAATTAGTCAAGTTAAGATATTTTTTATACTATAAAAAAAAAAGATAAGACATTATGGATGAGGTCTAAGATTTGGCAAAAAAAAATATGGATGCGTAGTAATCCTCCTTTTCATTTGTGGGTCATATGTATCTTTATGATATGGGTAGGTGAGTCATATAATAGAGTTACATTGAATAAGGGTTGTAGAAACCTAAAACTTAGTATTTGTAATACCGTTATGACCCCAAAACCTTGAACAACGATGTGTTCCGTAAACTTGAGAGTGGACTAAGACCGATTCATATCACTTAATTCTCACCAATTTAATCTATCAATATTTAGAGATCCATATAGGTAAATGATTCGGACCTAAAAGTGTGGTATATGGGTAGTGTTCAACCCAATTGATATCAGAGGAGATGTTAGGTGTCCGCCCCATTTCGTATCAGAGGGTTATGGGATAAAATACTCCTCGCACATCCTTCTCTTTAACTCAAATGTCCAAGCTGTCTCATTTTCAACTGTTTAAATTACTCAATATTTAGCATGTTGGAGGTATTGAAACTTTACCTAACGAGAGAAAAAGTTGATTCTTCTAAACTACATGAACTAAAGCTGAACCGGCTTGAAAACTCTCTTTGGGTTAGTGATTTTTATAAGTTGAAACTCTCACCATTTACAAGACATTGAATGTGTCTATACTTATCCAGATATTAAAGTTGGTCAAGTTAAGACAAAGCATAAAGGTAAAATATCGTTTACATGCTAGTGATGACATTAGCTCAATGCCTGATGATTTTATCCATATTAGTGATAACTGCATCGATCAATTATAGGATCTACAGACCTTTTGTTTCATATTGGTAGCTAGATGGAGGATGAGCTTGAAAAACTGACCGATACCGAGGAATTGGGCACTCTCCCTTCATTTAAGGACCATCTGCATCTCTACAATATTTTGATAATTGGAGTTGTAAAAATTCTATCTCAGCTCGATAAGTTTCCACCGTATCTCACTAGATTGCGATTGTCTTGAAATTAGACGTGATAAATACACTCGAGAGGCCACCTAAAATGAAGGGATTGATATTAGATTGACACCCATATGATGGGGTGATTCTGGAATACTATGCAGAAACTTAGTAATTATAATACTGTTCTGATCCCAAAATCTTTAATCACAATATGTTACTCTGTATATTCCATAAACTTGAAAATGGGTTAAGATCTATTCTTATAATTTAATTCTCAATAATTTAATCAATCAATATTTAGAGATTCATCACAGGTATGGGTGGACTGGGTAAAAGCTATCTTGCTTAACAAAATATATGGAATGTATGATTTGGTGACATTTTGACAGTAAAGCATTGGTACATTTGATGAAAGGATATAAAATCAAAGATGTCTTGTTCAGTATAATCAAGCAAGTTGAGTCACTTACTGTAGAAGAGAGAGGGGAGTTACTGGGCAGCAATGATTTCAAAATCTTTAGAAATGATGAACTATTTTTTCGTTATAGATGATGTATGAGAGAGTCAAGGTTAGGATGAACTTAAACCCAGGTTACTTGTTCCAAGCAAATGTAAGAAGTGCAGGGTGTTATATACATAATAGGATATAAAAAAGGTTAGAGATGGAGAATATATAGTATAGCAATACTGCAGCTAACACTATTCATTTCACTGCACAGGAAAAAGAGGAGAAAGTGAGAAAAAGAGATGATGCTACTCTACTCAGCGGCGACCGTCACTCTGCACTATGCAGCCTACAATCTACAGTCTATGGTCTACGCCCCACCACACTCTGCAAGATGTCAGCTTGAATTGAAACAAAAGTTTGAAAATGAAAAGAAAAAGCAACGAACTGAGAAACAAAAACTTGAAAAAGAAAAGAAAAAAAAAGCAACAATGCAGCATTAAATTCTTGCGTGTATCACAAGAGCTTTGAATGAGTAGATATTTTACAAAAAGATAAAAAGAGAGCATTAAAGACTGGGCAAATTTTGTATTAAGGTCCGTTGTAGCTCCATTTGACGTTGACAGAAGCCTCAGTTTACTTTGTCTTTTTTATTCTTCAACCCTATACTGTGATTATCTTGAAATTATATTGTGGAAGACGTGATGAAGACACTCGAGAGGCTACATAAACTAAAGGAATCGAAGTTAGATTGGAACTCATATGATGGGGTGATTATAGAATATTGTGCATAAACTTTTATTATAATACTGTTCTGACCCCAAAATCTTTAATCACAATTTATTACTTGGTATTTTTTCATAAATTCGAGAGTAGATTAAACTCGATTCTTATAACTTAATTCTCAATAATTTAATCAATTAATATTTAGAGATCCATATATGAAAGTTATTCGGATCATACGATATATGGGTAGATATCCGACTCATTTGGTATCAGATGAGATGTTTATATTGGGTATTAGATGAGATGTTTGGTGTCCGTCCGATTTGGCATCAGAGGCCTATGGGTTAAAATACTCCTCTCACATTCTTCTATTTCACATAGATTTCTAAGCTGTCTCATTTTTTGCTGTTTAAATTATTTAATATTCTAGATCTTGAGCGTGCCGGAGGTATTAAAACTTTATCTAACGAGATGAGAAAGTTGATTCTTCTAAAATACTTGAATCAAAGCCAAACCGGCTTAATAACTTTGTCTCCTTGGGCTGGTGATTTTCATAAGCTGGAGACTGAACTTTTACAAAACCTTGATTGTGTCTGCATTTATCCAGATATTAAAGTTGGTTAAGTTAATGCATCGTTTGTATACTACTGATGACATTTGTTCAATACCTGATGATTCCATCGGGGCTGGGTAGGTTATATAAGACAACAAATACCCAACGATATTGATGTAATCTATCTAATCCAATGGTCTACATTCACTAGCTTTCCTGATACCATTGTATCCCATTGGCTTTCATATCCTTTTCCCATATTATATATACCATAAAACATATAAGTACTTAAGATTTTAAGAAAAACGAAAAAAAAAAAAAACTTAAAAGACCCTCTTTATGATTGATTGAAACAAATATTAGGGTAAAGAAGCATATAAGGTGTATGCTTACATCCCTCTCTAGGTTTGGATTTGCAATTGAGAAGAGATTTTGAATTTTAAAATTATTTATTTAATTATTTAAAATAAAAATACTGTTAAACAAATAATCCAAGAAAATATGGGTAAAATATGTGTTTAATTCGGCATCCCTTGAAAAATGAGTATTTTTTTGTTCCTAACATTTTATATGTTAAAAAACGGATTCGAAAATTAAACGTTTGGATACAAAAAAAAAAATATATGTTTTGCATGTCCTTAGAATCTTAATCTGATCAATGATCAATACTGCATCAGTGGAATGGTACAGACCATTGGTGAAGATGTCTAGAAATATATATTTTATTTAAGAAAGGTAAAGATGTCATGAAATATATATTTTATTTAAAAAATCAAGGGTATTCTTAACCGGTACGGGCAAGATCTGATACCAAATCGATTTTGGAGATGGCCAATACCTTGCAATAATTTTTTTTTTTAAAATAACATTAATTTGATACTTTACCCCCCAGCCACTCCAGAAATAATTCTACCATTACGCCAGAGTTCTGGGAAAAATATGTTCCTTAGTGCCTGTGGTGAGCCTCTCTCTCTCTCTCTCTCTCCAACAAATGAATAGTCAAAAGAACATAACAACATTTCTACCAGGAGTAGAACATAACAACACCATATCCCGCATAATTGGCATCTTAATGAAACCCTAAACAACCCAAAATTTCAAAAGATTAAAACCTATCCACTAGTCTAGCACTGACCGCTCTATGTTTTGAATACATCTTACCGGCTGGTGAACCTAAAATGAGGCTAGAAAGAGAACCCGTAGCAACTTTGTTGTTGGAAAATGATCCTATGGTATGAATCCTACTATCAGCTATCACACGACAAAGAATCATATATCACACATAATGTTATCATCAATCCGTTGATACTAAGATTATCACACGTAATATTTTTATCAATCCCCTAATACTTTAATTGGATAGCTCAACATCAAATGAGTCTGCACCCTACACTCTGCAGCCAGAGTCTACACACTGCAGCTAGAGTCTACCACACTTTACACTACAATCTCAAGATAATCTCAGATGTCAGCTTGAACGGAGAGAAACAACAGCTTGGTAAAGAAAAAAAAAGCAACGAACCGCGTGAAATACTTGCGTGTACCACACACCAGCTTTGAAAGGTCCCTTTGCTTTACACTTTGACGTTGACAGTGTTGGTGTATAATGTCTTGTATTCTGTCATTGTTTGAGTACTGATACAACACCTAGACAGACAGGACGACGGTCCCGCTAGCCGGTTAGTGGGCCGTGGGGGTTGCAAGGGGGGCAGAAGGTCCCCCTACATAGCAGGGGGTGTAGGGGGGCGCAGCCCCCCGCTCGAATTTTTTATTTGAGGGCAATTGTAGTTTAATTCGGATTAGGGTTTTTTCGCTATATATTTGTAGCAAGGGTTTCTTTCTTTGTAATGCAAGCAATACTGAGAGGTGTGAGGACGAGCGCTGTAACCCTATTCTCCATTGATAGTGAAGCAGGATCTAATCTCACCGAGGACGTAGGCAACCTTGCCGAACTTCGTAAAATCCATGTGTATTGTTTGTTTTGTTTTTCCATTATCTTCTGCATCGTTTTAGGGTTGCGTTTCTACAGACAGTCCCCATTTTCCTTTCCATCTTGTTCGTTCTTCAACGCCAATGAGGAAAACTTGCCTTCTTCATTCAACCCTAGTCAGGAAAGCTTGGCTTGTCTAAGCTCCCCAAGGAGTGACCGAGAAAAAATGGCTGTTAATATGATTCTCCCTCTGGTAGAGAAAGTAGGCTACCTTCTGGTGGATCAAGCTCATTATCTCTTCGAAGCGAAGCCGCAACTACAGTCAATGAAAAAGGAGCTTGGGTTGATGACTACTTATCTGTGGGAGGTAGATGGAGATGCAGAAAGAGACCACGAAGACCCAGTAGCGGAATAGTGGGTGAGGCAATTTAGAGAGTTAGCCTTTGAAGCAGAGGACATCATCGACTTTTTTACCTACGAAGTAACTCTGATGCAACGAAAGAATATATTTGGGGTGATTATAGAATATTGTGCATAAACTTTTATTATAATACTGTTCTGACCCCAAAATCTTTAATCACAATTTATTACTTGGTATTTTTTCATAAATTCGAGAGTAGATTAAACTCGATTCTTATAACTTAATTCTCAATAATTTAATCAATTAATATTTAGACATCCATATATGAAAGTTATTCGGATCATAAGATATATGGGTAGATATCCGACTCATTTGGTATCAGATGAGATGTTTGTATTTGGTATTAGATGAGATGTTTGGTGTCCGTCCGATTTGGCATCAGAGGGCTATGGGTTAAAATACTCCTCTCACAGTCTTCTATTTCACATAGATTTCTAAGTTGTCTCATTTTTTGCTGTCTAAATTATTTAATATTCTAGATCTTGAGCGTGCAGGTGGTATTAAAACTTTACCTAACGAGATGAGAAAGTTGATTCTTCTAAAATACTTGAATCAAAGCCAAACCGGCTTAATAACTCTCTCCCCTTGGGCTGGTGATTTTCATAAGCTGGAGACTCAACTTTTACAAAACCTTGATTGTGTCTGCATTTATCCAGATATTAAAGTTGGTCAAGTTAAGGCATCGTTTGTATGCTACTGATGACATTTGTTCAATACCTGATGATTCCATTTGTAGGAGTGATAATCGCATCAACCAACAGGATCTACAGACCCTTTGGTTTCACACATGTTGCTGCATAAAGGATAAATTTAAAAAACTGACCAATATTGAAGAACTGGATTTATCAGGAATAAAAGGATTGATATTGAATTATATAGAGACATTCTATCATGCCCTGTTCGAATTGAAGAAACTTAAGGTGCTATACTTGAAAGTACAAGAATATTATCAAGAAATTACTTTCCCTTCATTTAAGGACCATCTGCATCTTTATGATATTTTGATCATTAGAGTTGTAACAATTCTATCTCAACTCGACAAGTTTCCACCGTATCTCACTAGATTGCGATTGTTTTAAAAACATATAGTGGAACACATAATGAATTAGGGGTGTCAACTGGTCGGGCCGGTCCGATTTTGGTCGGGCTTAATTAGGCTTGAAGACTTTCAAAGGCTACATCGTGTCCGCCCATTTAACTAATCGGGCTTAGTTATTGAGGGCATGGTACACTTTATATTCGGTCGGTCGGCCTCGAGCTATGATCGGGCTACCTTAATCGGGCTTTAGTCGGGCCTTAACCGGGCTACAGACATGTTTAATGTTAAACAGGCTTTAACCAGTTTTTAAATGGGCCCTCTTTAAAATGTGCTCTTATATTCCGACCCACTCATGCAAGCAAAAAAAAATGACAATAAATCAATAAATGATACCAAATATAACAATTATTTAAAATGTGAACATGTCTTTACTTTTTAGTTTTTATTCTTTAATTTGGGGGGTAAAATAGGTATTCTACAATCATTAAAGGGTCGGGCCAAGTCGATGCACAATAGGCCGGTCTCGGTCGGGCGTTATTCGATCGATCTCGGTCGGGCGCCCGACGGTCCAAGTAGCAAAACCGAGACCGACCATTTATAAACAGGTCGGGCTCAAGCTTGACACGTTTAATAAATGGTCCAGGCCGGGCCGATCTATAAATGGTCGATCCCGATCGGTTTAGTTGGGTCGGGCCACAAATTGACACCCCTATAATGAATACACTCGAGAGGCTACCTAAACTGAAGGAATTAATGTTAGATTGACACCCATATGATGGGGTGATTATGAAATACTATGCAGAAGCTTAGTAATTATAATACTGTTCTAACCCTAAAATTTTTAATCACAATGTGTTATTCCGTATATTCCATAAACTTGAAAATGGATTAAGATCTATTCTTATAACTTAATTCTTAACAATTTAATCAAAGCCAAACTGGCTTAATAACTCTCTTTCATTAGGTTGGTGATTTTCATAAGCTGAAAACTCTCAACCTTTTTAAAACCATAATTGTATTTGTACCTATTTAGATATTGAAGTTAGTCAAGTTAATGCATCGTTTGTATGCTACTGATGACATTAGCTCAATACTTGATGATTTCATTTGTAGGAGTGATAATCGCATTGACCAACTGCAACATCTACAAACCCTTCGGTTTCACACGAGTTGCTGCACAAAGGATGAATTTGACAAACTGACCAATATCGAAGAACTAGATTTATTGGGAGTAAAAGGATTGATGTGGAATTATAAAGAGATATTCTATCATGCCCTGATCAAATTGAAGAAAATTAAAGTGCTATACTTAGAAGAACAAGAATACTATTAAGAAATTACTATCCCTTCATTTAAGGACCATCTGCATCTTTATGATATTTTGATCATTGGAGTTGTAACAATTCTATCTCAACTCGTTAAGTTTTCACCTTATTTCACTAGATTGCGATTGTCTTAAAATCATATAGTGGAACACGTGATGAATACACTCCAAAGGCTACCTAAACTGAAGGATTAATGTTAGATTGACCCTTATATGATGGGGTGATTATGGAATACTATGCAGAAGCTTAGTAATTATAATACTGTTTTGACCCCAAAATTTTTAATCACAATATGTTACTCCGTATATTCCATAAACTCAAAAACGGATGAAGATCTATTCTTATAACTTAATTCTTAACAATTTAATCAATCAATATTTAGATATTCATCACAGGTGTGGACGAACTGGGTAAAAGTTATCTTGCTTGAAAAATATACGGAATTTATGATTTGGAGGCATTTTAACAGTAAAACATTGGTACATTTGACGAAAGGATATAAAATCAAAGATGTATTGTTCAGTATAATCAAGAAAGTCGAATTACTTACCATAGAAGAGAGAGGGGAGTTACTGACAATGGATGTTGAAGAGTTAGCAGCAACGATTTCTAAATCTTTAGAAACGATGAGCTATTTTTTCATGATAGATGATGTATGAGAGAGTCAAGATTGGGATGAATTTAAACCCAGGTTACCTATTCCAAGCAAAGGTAAGAAGTGCAAGGTGTTATATATATATATATATATATATATAATAGGATATAAAAAAGGTTAGAGACGTAGAATATATAGTATAACAATACTGCAGCTAACACTATTCATTTCACTGCACAGGAAAAGCCAGAATAAAAAGAGGAGAAAGTGATAGAAAAAGAGATGAGGCCACTCTATTCTACGACGGCCGTCACTCTGCACTATGTAGCTTACAGTCTACAGTCTACGGACTATGGTCTACGCCCCACCACACTCTGCATGATGTCAGCTTGAATTGAAACAAAAGATTAAAAATGAAGAAAAAAAAGCAACGAACTAAGAAACAAAAGCTTGAAAAGAAAAGAAAAAAAAAAGCAGCAATGCAGCATTAAATTCTTGCGTGTATCACACGAGCTGTGAATGAATAGATATTTTATAAAAAGATAAAACAAGAGCATTAAAGACTGGGCAAATTTTGTTAAGGTCCTGTTGTAGCTTACTTTGACGTTGATAGGAGCCTCAATTTAATTTATGTCTTCTTTATTCTTCAACCCTATATTGTGATTGTCTTTAAATCATATAGTGGAAGACGTGATGAAAACACTCGATAGGCTACATAAAATGAAGGAATTGAAGTTAGATTGGAAATCATATGATGGGGTGATTATAGAATATTATGCATAAACTTTTAATTATAATACTATTCTGACCCCAAAATATTTAATCACATTCTGTTACTTTGTTTATTCCATACATTCGAAAGTGGATTAAGATCGATTCTTATAACTTAATTCTCAACAATTTAATCAATTAATATTTAGAGATCCATATAGGAAAGTGATTCAGACCATAAAAGTGTGATATATGAGTAGATGTCCGATCCATTTCGTATCAGAGAGCTATAGTTAAAATAGTCATTTTATATTTTTCTCTTACATACAGATTTTCAAGTGTTTCATTTTTGCTATTTAATTTACTTAATATTCTGGATCTTGTGCGTGTCGGAAGTATTAAAACTTTACCTAACGAGATAGGAAAGTTGATTCTTCTGAAATACTTGAATCAAAGCCGACATGACAATTCTCTCTTTTTAAGTTGGTGATTTTCATAAGCTAAAAATTCTCAACCTTTTCAAATCCCTGATTGTGTTTGTACCTATCCAAATATTGAAGTTGATCAAATTAAGACATCAAGTTATGACCTCTTTTGTACCCTAACTGAAAAGGTAAGGTAGCATTTGTATATTAGTGATTGATTTCATCCATACGAGTGATAATCCCATTGGTCAACTGCAGGATCTACATACCCTTTGGATTCATACGAAGTAACTCATATGATGGGGTGATTATAGAATATTGTGCATAAACTTTTATATACGGCCAGTGGGTGAGGCAATTTAGAGAGTTAGAGGACATCATCGACTTTTTTACATACGAAGTAACTCTGATGCAACGGAAGAATATATTTGGAAAGATCCTCAACTTCGTCCCTTTTTTGGCCAACATTGGCATCCTAACAAAGCGAATCGGAACTATTAACGATGAGTTCAAGAAGCATTATGGCAATAGGAAGGAGTATGATATTCAGCCTGTACAGAGGATTCAAACAGTTGCTGCTAAAGTGGTTGAACCTATCGTGGATGTCGTAGGGCTTGAAACCGAAGCAGATACGGTCACTAAGGAACTGATGAAAAAGGTTGACACCAGGCCATTCGGGGTAGTTTCAATCACAGGTATAGGTGGATTGGGTAAAACCACTCTTGCCAAAAAATTATATGGAAGATTTGATTTGTTAGAGCATTTTGACAGTACAGCCTGGGTGGATTTATCCGAAGGTTATAAACAGAAAGATGTCTTGTTGAGCATCATCAAACAAGTTGACTCACTTGAGATAGAGGAAAAAGGGAAGTCACGGGAAATGGAGGTTGAAGATTTGAAAGCAAGGCTTTTTACATCTCTAAAAGGAAGGAACTATCTGATTGTTGTAGATGACATAGGGGAGGAAGAAGATTAGGCTTACCTTAGAGCCATCTTACCGGCTCCAAGCGAAGGTAAGATATGCAGGGTCTTGTTGACTTCTCGTAATGATAATGTAGCGAGTGCCAACTTTATTGGTCCTCCACACCATCTGGGACGATTGAATGGCGAGGAGAGTTTGGAACTCTTGTTCAAGGCGGTCTTTCCGGACGGAGATGAAGAAGCAATTCTCGATGCGAGGTTTAAGAGTGTTGCCAAGAACATGTTAGGACTCTTATGTGGGCTTAACTGATATTGATTGACCCATTGGGCCCAAGAGAATAAGGACCACTCTAATTAGGAAACTTCTAGCCCTATTCTATTGTGGGAATGGATTAAGGTTTAGGAATTATATTATATATAGAATACTGACGGTCCCTGCAGCTATTACTTTCATAATAATATTTTGGGAGCACTGTTTTCTCACAGAACTAGTGTAGAGACAGAGAGAAGATCCCATAGTAAGAGGCTGCAGAAGATCTCAGTAGAAGGACCCATATTGCGTGGTTCTTCATCATAATTCGTGGTACAAGCGTCAACCTTGATTTAGGGACTTTATTCACGCTCAACGGGTATGTGATTGATTTCTTTCCATTATTCATTCTTGTATTCTATACACTATAGGTAATTCAAATGATTCTAGGATTTAGAATCACTAACAATTGGTATCAAAGCCTACACTATGGTGTTAGAATCAAGAAATTATGTAAAAAAAAAAGATTTGGGTTTCAATTTATGAAAATCATTATTTTACTCTCATTTAAAGATCACATATGGGAAAACTTTCTTCACAGAAGTTGTAAAGCACAAGAAGACGGTCGCGGTGGTATGCCGCACGTTGCCGGAAACCTCCTGACGCACCGACATGCACCACCGAAAATCGGCTGCCGGAGGAGAGAGAAAAAAAGTTTCAAAAAAAAAAAAAAAAAAACGATGGCGAGTCATCACCGGGTCAACTCGGAAACCCTAACGAGTTGACCCGGGATGCAGTGGGTCAACTCATGACCAACTCGGTCAAAGGTTGACCGGGTCGTTGACCCGAATTTTGACCCGGAACTAATTTGCCCGAACCGGTTGGATTGGATTGATTTTGATTCAAAAAAAAAAAACAGTAACTTCAAATGGCTCGTACGGGCAAACGGTGAAGAATTTTTTACCCTGGTTTTTTGCGTTGAGTCCAGTTTTTCGTGCTCTTCATTTTGATATATTATGAGCCTAGTTTTGATCAACTTTTATGATCTATTTTGTATAAGTTACAAGTATGGGTGTTTAATGATTCTTTATAATTTTCCTATTAATTGAAAAAATTGAAAGAAAATCAACTCATACATTACTTGCATATCAGAATATGAACTTGTTTATTCTTGGTAATGTAGTTCATACTTTTGTTTATGAATATTTTTTTATTCATGGTTAAACAATCCCACTTTTAGCTGCCGGAATGAATTTGTAGACTATTACAGTAAGATTGGGTGGAATCCACCAAAGTGGTAAAGTTCAACCTTATTGTAATAGAATACAAATCAAAGGTCTTCTTTGTTTGAAAAAACAGAGAATAATGGTTGGTAGCAAGGTTGCTAATGTTCACCCAAAGGTGACATTATCAAAGAAAAGTTAAAGCAAGAAAAAAAAAAAGGGATTTCTCAACCTAGAAGATGTTGTCCATCCAAAGATGGCGGTACTTTTCGAAAGTTAGAAGAAGTCTCGCAGTAATAGCAGAAACTTGAGTGGACCAGTATGTTTCAGACCCAAAGGTCAGAAATGTAGTTCCGATTGACACTCATGAAGTAATTGATACTTGAGCATGTAATGTTTAATTTAGCTAATTGTAACATGCTTATTCTTTTACATATGTCTGTATGTTGAATAGAATATTCTTTATTAAAATATTCAACAGGATGTCTTCTAGTTTTGGTGTACTTGATATTCCTAAGCTTATTTCAACAAATGGATGGAAGACTTAGAGGTCTACATGATTCTCAAGGACCTAGACCTGTGTACTAGAACCACCAAACCAGCTGAACCTACTGCAACCAGTACCCAAACTGAGAAAGGGGATTATGATAAGTGGGTCACTGCAAATAGGAAGTCATTGGCTGTTATTAAAAGTGTTTTGCCTGAGTCTATCAAGGATAGTGTTGCTAAAAAGGATACTGCTTCTGAGTATTTGGCTGCTATAAAAGCTAAGTTTGATAGCTCTAAGAAATCATAGGCTCACGATCTCATGAGCTAATTGACTGGGGCTAGATTTGATGGAGTAGGAAGTGCTAGAGAGCATATACTGGAATTGATTTCCCTAGGAAACAAGATCAAAGGTACAGGTATTAACTTTGATGATGACTTCGTGGTCACCATTGCCTTGAATTCTCTACCTGAGAGGTACAAGACTCTTAAGACTACTTATAATACATTGAAGGATAAATGGGGTCTTGATGAATTGATCACTGTGGTAACCCAGGAAGAGGGAACAATTAATAGGACCAAAGTTGAAAGTGCCAATCTTACTCAAGGTAAGACTTCATCATCTATGGGACCTAACAAAGGGATCAAGAAGTTCTTTAAGAAAGGATTCACTCAATTTAAAGGAGGGAAAAACAAGAAGGGAAAACAAAAATTTCAAAGAATCAGGGGTACAAAAAGACATGAGTGGCATAGAGTGTTTTTGGTGCAAGGCCAAAGGACACATGAAGAAGGATTGTTTCAAGAGGAAGACCTACCTTGAGAAAAAGAAGGATGATGGTATGAATCTATCCTTAGTATGTTTTGAATCTTGCTTGATTAATGTACCAATTGATTCATGGTGGTTAGATTCTGGGTCATCTATTCACGTCACTCATTCCTTGCAGGGGTTCCTAAACAGGAGGGTGCCAAGCAAGGATGAAGTGACGGTGTTCGTGGGCAATGGAGCTAGAGTTGAAGTGGAAGCCATAGGAACTATTAGATTATTTTTTCATTCAGACTCATTTATTGATTTGAAGAATGTTGTTTATGTTCCCTCTATGAGGAGGAATTTGATTTCAGTTTCTAGACTTTGTTCAGATGGTTATTCTGTTAATTTTAATCAAGTTGGATTTTGTTTATTACATGATTCTATCTCTATTGGTAGTGGTACTCTTGTTGATGGGCTTTATAGATTGAATTGTAATTCTTCATGGCTTCTGAATGTGGGAGTGAAACGGTCTCTGATTGATGAGAAATCCTCCATGTTGTGGCATAGAAGGTTGGGTCATATTTCAATTAAGAGGATGAAAAGATTGGTAAAGGAAGGGATATTAAAAGATATTGATTTTCAGGACATGGAAACATGTATAGATTGCATTAAGGAAAAGATGACAATCTCCAGGAAAAAGGATGCTACTCGCAGCATTGAAGTATTAGACCTCATTCACACTGACATCTGTGGGCCTTTTACTGTCCCTACACTCACTGGGCACCGTTATTTCATAACTTTTATTGATGATTGGTCAAGATATGGGTATGTCTTCCTTATTAGTGAGAAATCTAGTGCTCTAGATGTTTTCAAGATTTTTAAAGCTGAAGTTGAACTTTTCCACTCCAAGAAGATCAAAGTGGTCAGATCCGACAGGGGTGGAGAATATTATGGGAGAAGTGGTGATTTTGAGCAGTTGCTTGGTCCTTTTGCAAAATTCTTGCAAGAACATGGGATAGCTCCTCAATATTCCATGCCTGGAACACCTCAGCAGAATGGAGTAGCTGAAAGAAGAAATCGTACTCTGAAAGACATGGTCCGTTCTATGGTGAGCAATACCACCTTACCAGAATCCTTATGGGGAGAGGCACTTAAAACTACTGTTTACCTTCTCAATAGAGTGCCAAGAAAATCTGTGAATAAGACTCCCTATGAACTCTGGAGTAGCAGAATACCTAGCCTTAGACACTTGCGAGTGTGGGGATGTCAAGCAGAAGCCAAAGTCTTTAACCCTCAAGAAAAAGTTTTTGACTCAAGGACTACAAGTTGCTATTTTGTGGGATACCCAGAGAGGTCTAAAGGGTATAGATTCTATTGTCCTGGTCCAGGACACAAAATTGTAGAGACCACTCATGCTAGATTTGTTGAATGCAATGAAGAGTCTAGAACTCCTCGTAATTTCTCTTTTGAAGAAGGGGAATATGACACTCCTGAGATAGCACCTGTTGAGTTGAGAAATTCACTTATTGATCTCAATCCCATCCTGTCTGATGATACAGTCACTCAAACTCCAATTGAATATGATTTGCAAGTTGGGACAGATATTGCTATTGCAGACCCACTTTCACCTCCTAATACCGTTAATATTGGTAGGCTTCCACCTGAACCTATAAGGAGGTCTACTAGAGTGCGCAAGCCTTCTCTGCACTCTGATTATGTTTCTTATTTGAATGAGTGTGAGTTTGACATAGGACAAGAAGAAGACCCTGTTACTTTTCTTCAAGCAGTTAATCATAAGCATTCAGACAAATGGGTAGAAGCAATGAAGGAAGAGCTGTTATCCATTAGCAACAATGGAGTATGGGAATTAGTACAAATTCCAAAGGATTGTAAGGCTATTGCATCTAAGTGGGTTTTCAAAACCAAGACAGATTCTCAAGGTAGAGTAGAACGCTACAAAGCTAGACTCGTGGCAAAGGGTTTTACTCAGCGAGAGGGGATAGATTACAAGGAAACCTTCTCACCTGTCTCATCAAAGGACTCATTCAGAATTATCATGGCCATTGTTGCCCATTTTGACCTAGAGTTACATCAGATGGATGTGAAAACAGCATTTCTGAATGGAGAGCTGTCAGAGAAGGTGTACATGAGACAACCTGAAGGTTTTGAGAAAAATGGTAAAGAGGACTTTGTTTGTATGCTGAAAAAGTCTCTTTATGGGTTAAAGCAAGCATCTCGACAATGGTACTTAAAATTTGATCGAGTTGTGACTTCTTTTGGTTTTGTAGAGAATCCAATCGATCAGTGCATATATCTGAAACTCAGTGGGAGTAGTTTCATCTTTCTTGTGCTCTATGTGGATGACATTCTGTTGGCTAGCAGCAACAAAACCTTATTGATGGAGACCAAGGGTTTTCTTTCAGAAAACTTTGAAATGAAGGACATGGGTGAAGCAAGTTATGTGCTTGGAATTGAGATTAGTCGTGATAGGCCGCGGGGGTTACTTGGGCTATCACAACAGGCATATATTGATAAAGTTTTAAAGAGGTTTAACATGTCTAAATGTTCTGGTGGTGAAGCACCCATCAGTAAAGGAGACAAGTTGAACAAGCAACAATGTCCAAAGAATGATATTGAGAGGAGCTCAATGAATGACAAGCCTTATGCCTCTGCCGTTGGAAGTTTGATGTATGCACAAGTTTGTACTCGCCCTGACATTGCCTTTGCAATTAGTGTACTTGGCAGGTTTCAATCTGATGCTGGTTTGGCTCATTGGACTGCAGCAAAGAAGGTCATGCGCTATTTACAGCGGACAAAGGACTTCAAGCTAGTGTTCAATAAATCAGAAAAATTTGAAGTTGTGGGGTATTCTGACTCGGACTTCAGTGGGTGTACTGATGATAGAAAGTCTACCTCTGGATACATTTTTATATTGGGAGGAGGAGCTATTTCTTGGAAGAGTGCCAAACAAACTATTTTAGCTTCATCCACTATGCAAGCTGAGTTTGTGGCACTTTATGAAGCTACCAAGCAGGCAGTGTGGCTGAGGAATTTTATATCTGAACTGAAAGTTGTAGATTCCATCTCTAAGCCTTTGCATTTGTGGTGTGACAATATTTCTGCTGTTTTCTTTGCAAAGAATAACAAGAGATCTAGCAGCTCCAAACACATTGAGATTAAATATCTTGTGGTTCGCGAGAAGATCAACACTGGGGAGATCGCTGTTGAGCATATTATTACTGAAGAGATGGTTGCTGATCCTCTGACCAAAGCTCTTCCAGTGGGAATTTTTAAGACTCATGTTTCTAACATGGGTGTGATGGAATCTTTTGATATGCTTGTTTAGTGGGAGTTTACTTATCCATAGTGGTATTGTAATAAGCATTATTTTGTTAGATCATACATTATGAGCACAATCTATATTGAGGATGTTTACTTTCCAGTATAGTGTTCATTTATATTTTCTCTCATCGTATTGTTGTATGATTATTGTGGTTTACTTTGACATGTCACAGTTAATGGCGGTGTTTAGCCAAGTTTCATGATTTATGGCGGTATTTAGCCTAAATCCATGGAGATGGTTGTTAACCATAGGCTGTATGCCAAAGTGAGATATTAATACAAGAAAATGGCGGTTTGCCTAAGTATTGATTAATATCAAAGTTCTCTACCTGTGAGGTTTTCAAGGTAGGCTGGTCTTTAGATCAATAACGGACCTATAAGGAAGGATATATCTTATGTGATCACAGTTATGATATAATTCCTTATATCTATGTTTCCAGGCGATTTGAATTGATAATTTTCTGTTGTCTGTAACATTAGATAGTTATATGCCGTATATTGAGGTGTATTTTCTACTATTGTTCAACAATGGAGATTATTGATTGGATCAAAGTTTGTTTTGAGTGGTATTCAATCTTGGGATTATTTGGCCAGATGTCAATGGGAAGACATCAGTATCAGTGTAGCCCAAGTGGGAGATTGTTAGGACTCTTATGTGGGCTTAACTGATATTGATTGACCCATTGGGCCCAAGAGAATAAGGACCACTCTAATTAGGAAACTTCTAGCCCTATTCTATTGTGGGAATGGATTAGGGTTTAGGAATTCTATTATATATAGAATACTGACGGTCCCTGTAGCTATTACTTTCATAATAATATTTTGGGAGCACTGCTTTCTCACAAAGCTAGTGTAGAGACAGAGAGAAGATCCCATAGTAAGAGGCTGCAGAAGATCTCAGTAGAAGGACCCATATTGCGTGGTTCTTCATCATAATTCGTGGTACAAGCGTCAACCTTAATTTAGGGACTTTATTCACGCTCAACGGGTATGTGATTGATTTCTTTCCATTATTCATTCTTGTATTCTATACACTATAGGTAATTCAAATGATTCTAGGATTTAGAATCACTAACAATTATGAATCACTAACAATTATGAATCACTAACAAATGAATTACCTAACAAGCAAAGTTTTTTTTTTTTGCCCTAAAAAGGTATTGGACAGTTGATCAATGGCAATAGGGTGGATGAGGGTTTCATCACTATAACCATAAGTTATAGGTTTATTTAATGTGTTATTTTTTGCATTCCGATTGGATCAATTCGGATTGGTTGGGTTGGATTAGTGTCGATTTTGATCAATCCAATACCAAGTTCTTAAACACTGCCATTGTTCTCTGAAAACCTATTTATGAACATTAATTGATAAATGTTTGGTTTCTTTTGTTTTTGGGCATATGTGAACAAGTTTATATGTATGTCACGTTTAACGAATTATGTTCTCCAATAAATGGATTAACTTATGACTGGTCGAACCAAGTGGGAGAATAAAAGTATGGATCTTAAGCTATTTTATGTGGCTCGACCAGTGGGAGAATAAATTCGGTATACTAGGTTGCTAGTGGGAGGATGTTACTAGTAGAAGGTCAGTCTACTAGGTTGCTAGTGGGAGAATAAATTCAGTGTTCTATATTGTTTTTCATGCAAAAGAATTATTTGGAGTTTTGTATTGATTTATTATTATCATGATATTGAATAATGATTTATGGGTTCAAATATATTAGTAAATTCATATTCATGTCATTTTGTACTTGAATGTTTTGTTTGAAACACCCTATGATGGATAAATATATTAGAATTAAACTGGGTGTGAGATTCCGCACATTTTATGCTGCACAGTATATTTCTAGGAAGCTATGAAAGGATTTGATGGAATCCACCAAAGTGGCACATCCTATTATTTCATAGTTTTTCCAAGCGCAGCAAAGTTGGTGACATTTGCCCAAAGGTGATGTCACCCAAGTTAAAGAAAATACATGTATGGAAATGACTATAACTTAGAGGTTTCTAAACCCACATGTGATAAAAGTAATTGTATTTTCACAGTAAATTTGGATTTACAAGAGGACCAGTACATTCTTAGCCCAAAGGATAGGAATGTAGTTACGGTTGTGACTCTTGTGTGTTTTATCTGCTAGATGTACATTTATTGTGTAGTTTATCTACTAGGTGTACATATTAAATTTTCTAGCCTGGTTATTTGGTGTGTATGATTCATACCTGAGATTCTTAGGGTTACTTGATCTGGTTTTAGCTCTCAGGGAACCCAAACAGGTGTTGTTGCTGAACAAAGCACAACTGAAGGGAACTAGGAACAATTTTATTGCCCTATTAAGTTTATAATGACTTCGGAGTAATTTTGAATTGATTTTATCTTAATAAATTCAGTGTTCTATATTGTTTTTCATGATTTGGGACACAAACCCTATACAAAATCAATTTTCCTTGATTCTAACACTGTAAGGGTTGGCTCTGATACCAATTGTTGGGGATTTTTTACCATATTAAACATATGAATAACCCTATAGTGTTTAGAATACAAGAATCATCAACCAATCATAAAAGATTAATCATAGGTGTAGTCCCTAAACCAAGAACAATAAAGTATCCCATCTTAAAATACATAACCATATAGATTTACCATATCTATAATAATCAATGGGACAACCATGACATGAACCATAAATGGGAATAAAGAAGTACCTGTGTCCCATGAACATAGATCATGAACCTCTGTCCCATGTGGTTAAACATTACTCCCATGAAGATGACAATGACGAACTACGCAAGTGGAGTCCTTCTACTGAGATCTTCTGCAGCCTCTTACTCTAGGGTTTCCTTTCTTTCTGTGCACTTGCTCTTGTGAGAAAGCCGTGCTCCCAAAACCAATAAGGCATTAAGTAAAAGTAATGGCTGCAGGGACCGTCAGTATTCTATTTATAATAGAATCCCTAAAACCCTATTCCACTCTCACAATGGAAAGAGCTAGGAGTTTCCTAATCAGAGTGGGTCTATAATTGCTTGGGCCCAATGGATCAATCGGTATCAGTTAAGCCCACATAAAAATCCTAACAAAAACATCAACTCAAGCTTCTCCCAATTGGAAGGGGTCGGCTTCATGGATCCGTCAAATAAAAAGATAAAAGAATAAAGAGAAAAAAATGTGAAAAAGATAAAGAAAAGAAACAAGACAATGCAACACCTGCGAGTCATTCCACTTAAATGCAATTAGTAATATGGATTTTTGCTCTCTAGGAGCCTCCCAAGGCCTCCTTTGAACATGTTCATACTATCTCAAGCGACATTCTTGGAGCTTGTCCTGAATTTAGGCTAATCCCAATTTAGTGGAGGAAAAAAAAAAAAAAGTTATTAGGG
>NC_056560.1:12608763-12722820 GCF_013358625.1 Macadamia integrifolia
GTGTATTTTCTACTATTGTTCAACAATGGAGATTATTGATTGGATCAAAGTTTGTTTTGAGTGGTATTCAATCTTGGGATTATTTGGCCAGATGTCAATGGGAAGACATCAGTATCAGTGTAGCCCAAGTGGGAGATTGTTAGGACTCTTATGTGGGCTTAACTGATATTGATTGACCCATTGGGCCCAAGAGAATAAGGACCACTCTAATTAGGAAACTTCTTGCCCTATTCTATTGTGGGAATGGATTAGGGTTTAGGAATTCTATTATATATAGAATACTGACGGTCCCTGCAGCTATTACTTTCATAATAATATTTTGGGAGCACTGCTTTCTCACAAAGCTAGTGTAGAGACAGAGAGAAGATCCCATAGTAAGAGGCTGCAGAAGATCTCAGTAGAAGGACCCATATTGCGTGGTTCTTCATCATAATTCGTGGTACAAGCGTCAACCTTGATTTAGGGACTTTATTCACGCTCAACGGGTATGTGATTGATTTCTTTCCATTATTCATTCTTGTATTCTATACACTATAGGTAATTCAAATGATTCTAGGATTTTGAATCTCTAACACCTAAGTCATGCAACTACTAGCATCTTTCTTACTATCAAAAAAGTTGTTTGCTCTTCATTATAGCCCCTTATATGAATCATATAGTGTATTCATCACACACATACATACACATAGGGAGCATTGATGTAGACCATTGTTTCCAAACAGAAAATTAACCACTTAGAAAAAAAAAAAAAAGGGTAAAAGAATACTATCTCTTAGTGTACTCTGAAAGTAAAGTTGGGTCATAGGCATCTTTTTACAACGATTTCACTTTCCATGTGTGTGGACGTAAGGTACACTTAGGCATCGTATGACAACGTTCTGTTTCTGTCATTTCTACGTTTTTTTGTTCCCAGAAAAGAAGAACAACTTAAAAAGTATTTGATAAAATTGTTTCGTTTCACCTGTTTTTAGAAACATAAATCAAAATTTATGCATATTTCAATTCTAGAAACGACTTGGACGAAACAAATCATAATTGTTTCGTCGTTTCCAGAAACGAATTTGAGAGAATAAAAAAGGCTATTGTACCCGATAAATCTTTCAACTATTTAAACCTAAAAAGAAGCAATGGAACCATCTCCCCCGTTTGGGCATCCAATCATAATATTGGGTTTTTTAGTGGTATTATGTCTGTACAAAAATATTTTGAGAAACAAGTTTATTAAACACCAAAAATTCTGTTTTTATTCTAGAAACATGAAAAATATGTTTTTGTTGTTTCTAGACACAGAAAAAAAGAAATGTTATCAAACAGTGCGATTGATAAGAGGTAACATCATTTTCTCATTGAAAAGAAATGTTATGAAACAATGCGGTTGATAAGAGGATACATGAAAAATATGTTTTTGAAGCATGCTTTTGCCTATACTTTTTTTTTTTTCTCTTTTTTTAACAAAACAAGAGTTACATGTATCTTTTCACATGATTGAAAATAGACACATGGGAACGCCTGGCCACATTCCTTGAGAGGGTTAAAATAAAAATAAAAACATTTTTTTTTATCTTCTCCTTCTTGGCAAGAGGGAAGACAGACACCAGATAGAAACTCTCTTTACCTTTCTTGTTGTCATCTCTAATGGGCAACACAGGCTTCTTCTCTCTCTCACTCTCCGCCCTTACAGAGAGTCTTCGTTTATTCCTTCTCAAGTCTCAATCAAATCCTTCATTACTGCTCAAATCTCTCGAAACTCTTATTTGTTAGTATGCGACTCTCTACCACTTTGTTTCTATTCGATCCCGAATTTTCTTTTGGGTTCTAGCTCTGCGATTTTCTTTTTTCTCTACTTTTATCTACTCTGCTTGTTTTTGGCGGAATTTTTTTGTTGTAAACTTAGTGTAAGAGAATAAATTGGAGATCTTTCGTGTAATATAGTAGATTCGAAGGATCTTACCCCGTTTGAGAAGCTCTTGTTGTTTTTCTTGCTTATGAGATTATTATTTTGGCAAAAATTATAGTTCAACCTGTTTTGTATTGAGTTAATTAGGGACGTTAAGGTGTGCAAGAAGGACCCATTTGGGAATTTACTTGAATTGACGAATCCAGGGTTTCATAAATCTGCTTATCTCCTTATATTCCCATTGTTTGAATTCATTTCAGTTTTTGGGTTTCGAGGCTGAGTCCTTTGTTTCTGGTCAAAAAATTTCCTTCTTTTTCTGAAACTAAATAAATTCGGCTGGTGGGTTTTCCTCTTGTCATGGATTACGGTGGAGATTTTGGGCAGATAATCCCTGAAACCCGTGGCATCGGTGGTGGTGGAGGAGATAATTGGATTCCTGGGTTGGGTGACCAAGCAATTTGGGCTACGGAGGAGGATTACGGAGCGTGGACGGGAGATGCCTCTGCTGACACTCCTTCGAACTCGAATTATGATGGGAGACAGTCTCAAACTCGATCTGGGAGCGAACCTCCGAATAAGAAATCCAGAGGAGATTCCCAAGGAAGTGGTTTAAGCAGAGACCGTGATCGATCCAAAGCGATTGGGAAGATGTTCTTCAAGACTAAACTCTGCTGCAAGTTTCGTGCAGGGACTTGCCCCTACATCACTAATTGCAACTTTGCTCATGGGATTGAAGAGCTTCGTAAGCCTCCTCCCAATTGGCAGGAAATTGTTGCAGCCCAGGAGGAGGAGCGAGGTGTATCCTCAGAGCCCAGGGAAGAACACCAGATTCCAACTATTGTTTCTGTTGGGAGCGGAGAGACTCAGAGGTCTTATAAAGGGAGGCATTGTAAGAAGTTCTACACTGATGAGGGGTGCCCCTATGGAGATAATTGCACTTTCCTCCATGATGAGCAGTCTAAAGCTCGGGAGAGTGTGGCCATCAGTTTGGGTCCAACTGTTGGTAGTGGGTATGGTAACAATGGGAATGGAGCAAACCAGAAGCCTTCGAATTGGAAAACTAGGATCTGTAACAAGTGGGAGATGACTGGGTACTGCCCATTTGGAAGCAAGTGCCACTTTGCTCATGGCTTAAGCGGTATGATCTTATCTACTAATTTGCTTTTTCTATTTCACTTGTTTGAATGAATTCTTTACTTGAGAAGAGAATTTGACATGTTGATCTTCCATAAACGTTTTTTGTTTCATTAGACAGTTGAGGTTGTTAATTAATTAGCCTGCGGATGTTTGCTTAAAATGAATATGTAATCTATCCGTCCATGTCAAAAAAAAAAAAAAAACATTGCTTAATCTTCTGGTGTTATGGAAGAGCAACCAGGGAAACACTTACCATGTCAGCTCTGTCCTACTTATCTCAACTATCATTAGAAAAAAGATAAAGTTCCCATTTTCTTATAGCCACATTTCAAGGGCTTAGACTTGGTTATTGCTTCCCTTGGGAGGGATACTTTTTCAGCAATACTGCAGTAGTGACCACCCCTACCCCAACACCCCCTCCCAAAAAAAAAAAATGACAAATTAGCTCAGAAAAAATTTAGTTGAAGTCAATGCACCTGGGTCGGTCAACATAATATACACTTATTATGACTTCCTGCTCTGAATCCTGGACTGCCCATCTTTTGTGTGGGCTATTGCCATAATCTTAACTGATCTTGTGCTTTTTGAAATGACATTTTTCTTATATATGATTTGATTACTGTTGAAGCAGGCACATTCTTTGGACTTCATGATTATTGGGTTGATTTTATTTTTTGTGGCTATAACCTGTTGAAGAGGTGAGCTGTCCAGGTAGATTGGCTAGTGGCTGTATATAGCTGCTATGCAGCATAGCATAGCTACCTAATTCTAGCGGAAAGAGAACCTTGCAAATTGATGGATTGTATACCAGTTTCTAAGGGAAACCAGATATTGAAACAGTTTGCTCAACACTTGCAATTTAACTGGGGAAGAGGTCATTCTAATAATTATTTGAAGTCAAGATAAACAACTGAAGAAGTTTATGAAAAGGGAAACCTCTTTGTAAGACAAAATGTACAATTGGTTTGACTGTATTTTTTATATGACAATTCAATGTTTTGAAACAGAGTTGCACAGATATGGTGGAGGACTTGTGGATACGGAAGGTAGAGACTCTACAGCCCCTCCTGACTCGAAGCAAGTCGGACTGTCCTCAAAGATCCAGACGGATACTGCAGTAGCTGCATCAATTACTCATTCTGATGTTTATCACATGGCAGTTCCATCACAGAGGTCTTTGGCGTTAAGCCAGAGGCAAGGGCAGAGACCTCTTCAGAAATGGAAGGGCCCCGACAAGATCAGCAGGATATATGGTGATTGGATTGATGATTATGAGGGGGAACCAGCTCGATAGTTGGAAAAAATGCTCGAGGAATTGGCAATTGCACAGAATATTTTTTGGACTAATTGATGTGGACTGAAAGTTATGGTTTGAATCGTCCAACACTCCAACCTAATGAGCTCCGCAGCTCTAGTTCTGGTTTGAGGATACATTGTTGTCGTCTATGTAGTATCATTTGAGTTCTTGTCTTACCTTCAATTGTCTAGTTGCTGTAAGACTTCAACTTTCAGGATCAGAAAATTTGGAGCTGCAATCACCCTTGTAACCTGATGTCTTTATTAATCACAGTTGAAATGCCATATTGCCCTAGTTTTTTTGACCCAACATCTTCATTGCTGTACTACGACTACGAGTGAATTTTACCAGTAATAGATCTCTGATCTCTTTAGTATCTTTTCTCTGCTTATATGAAATTTCATCGTGTTTTGGCTTCTGATACCTTGACTCAAACTGGAAGCACATTCACATATGTTACTATTATTTTATTGTTCATTTTGAGAAATTTTAGATGATCAAATAATGTTCTGTCCCACCCCCCCCCCCCCCACCCACACACAAAAAAGGGGGGGTGAAAATGACTTAACACGAACAAGAGTGTCCTTGGTAATACGTTCTTATGCAGTGGCAGAAAATTATAAATTCTCCACTGTAAATAAAATCAGAACTTCTTTCCCTCGTCTCTCCCACTGTTCTACAGAATTTATCATATGTTTCCTAATCTGTTGTTCTATTCTTTATTTAAAGGTAGACCCCTTTGAATCACGATTGCAGGATGAGCAACATTCAAATGATTTTAAATCCATTCATTGCATGTCAAACTGTCATTGGAAGTTTCGGCCTCAAAAAATAATGTCATTGAAAGTTTTAGCCATATTTTTTCTCCTCCAAACCTGCTCTGGGTGCTTCAGGTTACCTACTTGACACACATTAATATATCTAGGCCTCTTTCAGACAATTGATTGTTTTATTTGGACACTCACCTCTTCCTTCAACTTGCTACTCAGTAATCACACTACTGAGAAGCTATATGTCACTTCTTCTATACAAACAGAGGATCCATTCGATGATAAACTGCACATAGCCATCCTAAACATCCTCTTATTCATATGTTCTCAATGTAGGGATGCATGTATTGTGCAATGTATTGCTGTATTGCATAAAAAAACATGTCTTCACTTGAACCATGCCATGGAAGAACTTTAAATTTTGTAATGCTTCACTTCCATATTCATCTAATATTCTGGATTTCTATAGTTTTCTGTGAACCATTACCAGTAATTTAATTGTTATTGGATATGTAAATGGAGGGGGGGTGTTTCCTCCATCCATGAGGTTAGAAGTTTCCTTGACAGGTGGTTCTTCGATATGTGGATGGCTGATTTGATCATTCTAGCTTTTGGAACTATATTCTAGGTAGGCCACATATCAACTTTTGTAACCTATCTCAAACATATGGTTATTATTATGTTTTTTGGATTGGCGTTCAGATCCTTACCTTTTCTGTGTCTCAGTCTTCCTTTTTAGCACATGAGGAAACCAATTGGTCTGAATTTTGATATCAGTAGAGGTTGAAATCACTGTGTCCATGAAGCTTGAGAAAGGAACCAAATTGCCGTGGCAAAGATATTACTGCACACACAGGAATGTTTTTGCAGTGAATGAATCTCACTTACTATCTGTAGTGAATGAATCTCACTTACTATCTGTATTGTATATTTTGGAGAGAGAGAGAGAGAGAGAAACTACTCCAGACTCGACTGCATCCATTGTGCTCCCTATCAAACCAGCTTCTTTCAGTTTCTTTTTCTCCTCTAGGAGCCTCTTTTCTTCTTCAAGGGCTGCCAACTGCTCTTCCTTATTGAACTCATGGTAGAAGACCTGTATGCCCCCATCCACATCTGAAACTCATTAATTTTTGCCCAAAAGGAAGAGCAAACAAAGAAAATCCATGTCATGTCATGAAATGATTATATCTTGTAATATATATTACAATATTGAGCATATTTACTTTTGTAAGACTGGATGTTTTTGCCTTGACAGTAAGAGTTCCTCATCTTTTCTGTGTTTAATCTTTTGCATATCAAGTGATGGCAGTACTCTCATATCAATCTCTTTTGGGGTATCAGGTTCCAATTCGATCAAAGGTAATATTGTAATGCCCAATTTTTTGTCTTGTCCAACTTCTGCATCGTAGACCTGTTGACAACATTTACAAAAATTATTTGGAAATGTGTCAATCAACCAACAAGTTTATCATACCAACTGGTAAAAGAATAATTAATCAATTCAAACTGTTTAAACAAGAGAAGAGGCCTAATGCTATCTCCCACAAAAGGTGTGATCAACCTTCTACTAACAGACTTTGAGAACCCTTGCCCAACTAAGAAAAGTAAAGTTTTCTCTTTTTTTCGTTTTTTGGACAAGTTCTCATTTTGAAGTTCTCATTCAAGATGAGATGAAAAGTTTCCATGACATGTGGTTCTTTGATATGTGGATGGTTGATTTGATCATTCTAACTATTGGAACTATATTCTAGGTAAGCCACATATCAACTTTTGTAACCTATCTCAAACATATGGTTATTATATTTTGGATTCGCGATCAGATCCTTACCTTTTCTGTGTCTCAATCTTCCTTTTTGGCACCTAAGGAAACCAATTGGTCTGAATTTTTGACATGAGTAAATGTTGAAATCACTGTGTCCATATGAAGTTTGAGAAAGGAACCAAGTTGCCATGGCAAATATATTACTGCATACACAGGAATGTTTTTGTAGTGAATGAATCTCACTTACTATCCGTATTTTATATGTTGGAGAGAGAGAGAAAGACTAGTCTAGACTCTCAAGTTCTTAACAACCAGCTCTATAACTCTCATCAACTTAATCAATTAATCTATTGATTAGTACAAAATACTTTTATATTTTACTGTTTGTATAAATTTTCGTAGTGATAATTCTTTTTGCCATTTTTGTGGTTGATTTGGTTATTTTGACCATTAAATATAGAATATACTCTAGATTGGTCAGATGAATCCGAGCAATCCATTTCAATTGTATGTCCCACCATGCATAAGTCTCTCTTCATCATCTCTTCAATAGTTCAACTTTTAATGGGAACCATGGGAAAAATTTTCAGACAATTTCTCAAAGTAAAAAAAAAAAAAAGTCTTGGAAATGTTTAAGAAGTGTTAACGAAACTATCATATGGCTTATATAAATGGACTCAAATCCTTTGCGGTGAGCGATAAGTGGCAATGAGGATCCAACGGTTGGGGAGCATCTGCTGCTCACTGCTTCCCGTAAAGGACTTTTGTGCTATATAAATGAAGGGAGGAATTTATATGTTATCTACATGTATTGAAATCTCCCACATCAAGTCAATGGACGCACGGGCGAGAGTTACTCATGATTTGTATACAAAATGCCCACATGGTCAAAGAGGAGATACAATGTTAGAGAGTATCAAGGGAGATGAGAGTGTGAGAAGGCATGTAATACTGGCATTAGCTATATCATTTTTCTACAAACAGAGAATGGTTTTCACTTTTCGTCATCGTTGGTGCCAAAAACCTTCCACCACAAACTCTTTATCAGAAAGGTACCATGTGAAGGGATTTTCCACCAGAACAGTTACTACATTAGTGTGGATGATTGCATAATATATTACTTCGAGGAGCCCTCATGGAGAGAGACTACAAATAGTGGAAGATATTGCTGCCAGGTCTAGTGGCCCTTGCACCAGCCCACAGGCTAATAAGAGCTTGTAGATGCATCAACATAATTGGGAATTTTTATTTCACATGAGGTGGCATTAATTTCAAACGCCCCTATATCTGGACGCAGGGACCATGCAATCAGACAGTTTTCTTTTTTCCATATAATGGAGTTAGAAAACCATTTTTCCAATTTAGAAAATAACCATCAATTTACCAAATAAAATTCTATCTTGGGGAAGAGTAAGAGGACTATAACTGTCATCTCCCTCAGTTTGTGAAACAGAATTCTATTTTGGTGGCATTCTTCTCAACAAAAATGAAATATCTACCATGAAAAGTATTGAGAAGAGGACTGGAACTGTCATCTCCTTCTATTTGTGATAAACGAAAAAATAGCTTTTCACACAAAAATCAGACAAATATGTCTATAGAAGGCTTGGCCATAGGAACACAAACTCCCTTTATTATTTCTTGGGTTTTCTTCTCACAGGCGACTCGCTCAAGGACTTTGGTCATCACCGCATAGGAGAAACCAACAATGCCATGTTAGCATTCAAATCTGCTAAATTCTAGAGAGAGAGAGAGAAGCAAAAATAAACAAGGGAAGATCAACCAACCAACCAACCCAATGAAGCACAACACAAGAGCTCTGACATGCAAGAGTATTCTTTGACTTTCTTCATTTTCCTCAAGACATAACTTCTTCTTCTTCTTCTTCTCTCTCTCTCTCTCTTTATTCCATGCAAACTGTAAGCTAGAGGCCGGGGTATCTAATAAGATCCGGCCAGCCCATTATTTGATTTCTTGCAAATGTCGACAAATTTTGATTTTCGGGCACCACCGGATTATTCACCTCATCATCAATCCCATCTACATTACACAGCTCCATCATTAACCGCAACAATCACAATTGTCCTACTTGTTTTCTTCTTTGCTAGCTTCTTCTCCATCTACCTCTGCCGGTTCTTTATGGGGTACCTGATAACTTTATCAAATTTCCGGCGAACCCAATCTGGGATTGCCGCCGTAGAACCACCAAGTGCCGCCGCCATCACTATTACTGGACTTGACCCTTCAATCATTGCTACATTCCCTACGCTTGTTTATTCGTCGGTAAAGGATATACGGGAGGACAATAAATGTGGTCTAGAATGCGCGGTGTGCTTATCGGAGTTTGAAGACAGTGATGAGCTTCGGTTATTGACGGTTTGTAACCACGTCTTCCATCCAGAGTGCATAGACGTATGGTTTGGAAACCATACCACATGCCCACTATGCCGAAGAAGCCTCCTTCCACCACCGGAAAACAATAATGAAAACACAGATCCACCACCGCCACTGCTACCGGATCAGAATCATGACCAGCAGCAGCAAGAGATCAGTGAGGCAAACAGAGAAGACAATAACAGTGTTTCCACCAAGGAAGATGGACAAGAAGATGAGGTGGTGGTAGTGGTGGTGGAGGAGGAGGAAGGAGATCATAGGCATGAGGGTGGTGCAACAACAAGTGGTGGTGGTGGTGGGGGTGGTGGGGGTGGTGCAATTGCAATGGCTAGTTTAGATGGAGGACAAGAAGGCAGGGAAGAGGAGGTGGTGGTAGTTGAGAGATTTTCAAGGTGCCACACTACAGGGCATTCCATCATACATGTTGAACCAGATGATGATGATCGGCATACGTTGAGACTGCCGGAGCATCATCATCTTCTTCTACTTCATCATCATCACCATCATCATCATAATTGGACAAGAAGTTCCACAACATTTGGCTCAACTGTCCTGCAACAATGCAACTAGTGTGTAGATTCTACTTTTCCATTTTTTTTTTTTTTTTTTTAGTTATTTTGTAGAGATAATCTGATGATATATACCTCTTTCTCCTCCTTAAGAGGTCAATTGAAATTGTCCTCAATTTTACATTTTTTGGAGGAATCATTTGATATGCCCATTTATGTGGTTGGCATTGTCTTATAAGAATGATGAGTTGGAGCTATGTAACAATTTGTAGGATTTTCAAAATTATTATTGGGGAAAATGTTATCTGTAGAAAAGTGTGGTCCCTACGCCTACACATATGGGGGGCGAAATAACCAGTCCACCCCCATGACTCCTCTATGGATCTTTCCTTGTGCACTTTCATTGGCTCTCACGAACGCACAAAAAACATACAAGAACTGCGCTTCTCCAAATTATTATTAGACGAGCTAAGTCATAGATATGCCCATTCATGTTGTTGGCACAATCTTTAAGTAGTTTTGAGTCAAAATATCCTGATTGAAACTGTTGAGCTTGTACATAAGTGAGTTAAAGCTCCTCAATGAGCCAAATTAGTCCTGATGATTTGTCATATGGAAGAGCTATATATCATACATGGTCTTGAAACCCATCATTGATTAGAAGGGCTAGAGAGTTCACCTGCTCCATCCTTGCTTCAAAAGTTCCACAAGAACCTCCAAGCTCTAGGCATTGGTGAGAGTGAAGGTCAAGGCCTACTAAGGGAATGGGTCAAGTACCTACAGACCCATCTAACCGAACCGGCTCCATTGGGTTCTGATGATTGGCTACGGCCTGTATAAGAGGTGGCCAAATAATGAATGAATGGTCTGAAAGTATGATGATCTGTTCACTTCCCCACCCCTCTCTCTCTCTTTCTTTGGGCATCTTGGTTTTCAGTCTACCACAGAATGATCGATGGCAAAGTATAGGAATTAACTTGAAAGAGAAACACATTGTGTTTCAATGGAGCGTGAGCTAAAGCAGTCCTAACCATGACCCAAATAGATTTATTTTGGTTTCCATATATTTAGTGGAAATTAGGAACCACAACCATATCTCTCCATTCTTGGTCGTTTTTAAGGTGAAGGGGCAATCTACTAACTACACTTTCAAGGTCCTCCAACTAAAGAGGCTTACTTTCACTTTAGAAAAATGGAGAAAAATGGTACCTGGTGGTATGGCCACTGCACCAACACTTGGAGCAGTGGGAGCACATGCACAATCATCCAATCAGGGGGTAGGAGTGTTTTTCATCATACCCTGTCTTAGCATAGAGAAGTCAACCAGCTAGCGATCGCTACTTGATCATGTGGCCCCTGCCCCTATGCCCAAGGGTAACAAAATGATAGCTCCGACCTTGTCAAATATATACATAATAACAACCCTTATTGATGCCCCTAGGTGCCCCTTCATTGGTCCCACACGGGCCAAGAGATCAGATAGCATTCTTCCCTAATAATAATAATAATAATAATAAAAGGGCTTAGATCTTTTTTGGGCTAGAGTAAAACCATAAATTTCAGGCAGTTGCTTAATGGTCATATTGCCACAAACTTATATAACATGAAAGGGATAAATGGGGCCTGCTTTATGCGTTTATTTATTTATTTGGGTTGGGACAGGATGGGGAGGCAAAGAAGACGAGCAAAGGAAAGCAGGGAAGAACAGAGAACCGGACCAAAAGGTAAAAATTAGAGCAATTTATATGGCGCCCCTTAGATCTATTGAAACTGGAGTAGAGCATTCACTGTAAGAAACTGTTCGCTACGGTTTCACCTAAAAGTTCAAACTGTTAGGAAAGGGCAGCGTGCCCTGAATCCTGATACCATGTTCATTACCGTTCCAACTAAAATATCAAGCGGTTAGGAAACGGCAGCGTAAATATATTCATCAAGAGAAACATAACATGTGGAAGTCCACACAGATTCCTCTAGTATTTAAAAATAAAAAATAAAATAAAAGGCAGGGAAAGGACCTTTAGCTGTTCAGATATATCAAGAGGATGAACCAACAAATAAAACAATAGAAAAGATCGATTCCACACTCTAGAGACACTGTTCTACAAAATGCAGGGGAGACAAATGTCACAGTTGAGACATATCAAAGGGAACTTGACAGTGGCACAAAGTACATAATGGCATTGGCGGCATAAGATATTGAGTTTGAAAGTCCTCGGCATATTTTTTGGGTCCACTAGTCTTCACCCGAATGTTGCAATAAGGAATGCTTTATAGATGCTCATAAATTTGGCCACAAATGCTGCAGTGTACATCACATCAATAACAAATACAATCAGAAAACATAAGATGATACAGAATTTTTAACACCAATTCAAACACCAGTATAGCCAATTTAGTATTGTCGCATCAATAACAAATACAATCAGAAAACATAATCTGCTCGAAGAGCAGGTGCCAGGAGTCAATGGGTTGACTCCTGTCACATGGGTGTGTGAGTTTGTATTTAGTGTGCCTCCCCTTCTCTCCCTATCATTCCCCCTTCCCCTCTAGTGTGCGTGAGAAAAGTCCCATTGGACAGATTAATAGGAATAAGCACAAAAAAAAAGTGTAATGTTGCATTGGGAAAGGGATGTAAAACGAAGTTCTTGTTTGGCAGAATCAATCAAATTCTGGGAGCAATCCTAAATATGTGGACAAACTGACTAATTAATTCAGATAGCAAATATATCTAGGTGATCAGGGAATCTTCCAAGCCACTTAGCGGCCAAAAGGGATCCATTTTATCTTCTTCTTCTTCTTCTTTTTCCCTGCTGCACTGCTTCTTTTTTCTTTCTTTTTTTTCAATCGGCAGAACCCTAAGGAAGGGGGGGATCAATTGCACTGCTTCTTTTTTTTTTCTCTGCTTGCTCTCGCTGCTATTTCTCTTAGACTTTTATTTTTTTGTCCTGGTCTTCTGTTCTGTTCTTCTCTTCTCGCATTCGTGCTTCTTCTTCTTCTGATTTATGTTTCTCTCTTCTCTTCTCGTCTTCTACGCTGCTTTTTTTTTTTTTTCACAATCTGGAACCCTAGAAGGGTTTGATTGAAGCGGAAAGAAAACAGAGGCCGGAGGAGTTGCTCTGTGGGTTTCAGTAGGATCGAAGGATGGGGGGTGCGTGAGCAGGTTTTTTTTTTTTTTTTTTTTTTTCCTGTTCTCAGTCATGGCAGGAACCTAAACTGAGAATGGGAAGGTAAGAAGAGAGGAGGGGAAGGGATGGGGATCCTTCGGCTCTAATACCAAATTGATGGAGGGCCTTAGGGAAGAAGGGAAGAATTAGAATAGAGGGGGGAAAACGAGGGAATCACACCACACATTGCACAAATCAAACTAATTCTCATTCAATTAAATTCACCTCTCTAACATTGAGTATATGCATGTATATAAAGAGAAATAACAAGACTCCTCTTTAAACTCTAAAACTGAAATAGACTCCTACTTCTCTATCTCTTACGTATCGTATCGTATCGTATCCTATCCCAAAACAAACATGATAAAATAAAAGACATTATTAAACTAAACTAATTCCATCCTAGGCTTGACCGGTTCTTCTTGGCTCTTGGCTTCCAAAGCCGGTCATGCTGGTCCAACCAGGTAAGTGCAACCTTATCTACATCAACCAATCTGGCTTAATATCCCCAGTCCTCAACTTGCAAAGACCAATTGGTTTTTAGTTAGAAATTGTCCTCATTTCAATGCACTGCTGCCACTATAAATAAAATCATAGTCACAAGTGTTAAAAAAATTGAAAATTTGGGCAACTAGTCCCAAAAATAAATCCACTGTAACAAGAAGTCGCTGGAGCTGGATAGGAGCTGAAATGGTTCTTGGAAAGAATAAAAATCTTTCACAGGAAAGGAGATCCTCTAAGTGTTGGGCAAAAGAAATATAATATTTTTTTTTCAACAGCCACCACTGAACTAGCTATAACCACAGGGAGTACACAACATTACTCCACAAGGGCCTACAAGAGGGCGGACGAGGTGGGGAGTAAAAGGGAGCGCCTTAATACAATTGATGGATACATGAGAACCAAATCCCGTGAGCTCCTGGGACTCCTACAACATACTGGCAGGGATACCAATCAACTGCTCTAACAGTTGTCTTCGAGTGGAGTCTTGTATCAAAAAGATTATTTTGTAAACTTGATGCATCAATCTGAGCATCCTAGCATGTGGAAAATATCAATCCTGGACAATGTTGTAAAATTAGAATGCTTAACTCTGCCATAATGAGGAGTCTGTTGGGTTCACAGCAAGCACATCGAAGAGCCTGCTGGGAACTAGCAGGAACGGAATTAGTAGGGATGCTGTAACTGGATTTTACAATAATATTATCATCTCTATCCATGTGGTTCCATTCTTAAAGGCTTGTAGATTGAGATCCTCAAAAACCTATATCATGTGAATGCTCAATATGATATAGGTAACTCCCGGGTAGAGTCTAAACACTCATCATAGACTGGTGGTCTTGGAAATGTGCCTCAACGCACAGAAGTACAAGACGAGGGAACCTATGTATCCTAAGATAAGATGACGGAGATTCAAAGAAGATTCCATATGTACATTTACTGATAATGTGGTCAAACAAAGAAAGTGGGATTTTGAGGTAGACACCAAAGAGGTGGAATGAGATGATGACTTGAATCAAGAGGGTTGACAAAGAAGTTTTAGGGGAAGCGAAAGGTAGTCTTCAAACCCCTACGGAGACTTGTGGTGGGATGATGAGGTCCAAGCAGCCATTAAGACCAATAAAGTTTGTTTTAAGACTTGGCAAAGGACTAAAGAGACAGAAGATAAGAGGTATTATGCTAAAAAAAAAATGAAGCTAAGAAGATTGTAGGTCTAGCTAGGGCGAAGAAATATGAGGATCTCTATACTAATCTAAACACTAAGGGGAAAGAGCTATCTTTAAGATAGAAAAAATAAGAGAAAGAAAGAATAAAGATTTCGACCATGTGGGATGTACAAAAGTGACGATGGAAGAGTGTTGGTAAGGGATGAGAACATTATGAAGAGATGGGATGAGTATATTTGTGACCTACTGAATGAAGATAGTTCGAGTAGGATGTCCCGGAAGATCACTCCACTCATCAAGACTCGACACACCATAGATAAATACGAAAGGCGGGTGTGGTGAAAGTTAAAGAAGCCTTAAGAAAGATGACAATGGGCAAGACACCAAATCCGAATGAAGTCCCAATAGAAGTGTCGAAGAGTCTGAGAGTTTGTGGGGTATCTTGGCTAACCAATTTGTTTGAAAACATTATGAACACAAGGAAAATGCCAAATGAATGGAAGAGAAGCATTGTAGTTCTTATCTACAAAAATAAAGGTGAAATTAAGAGTTGTAATACCTATAGAAGCATAAAACTAATAATAAGTCATACTATGAAACTATGGGAGAAGATTACTAAAGCCCGCCTGAGAAAAGAGACTTGCATCTTGAAGAACCAATATGTGGATATAATTAAAGATATGTATGAGGACATGGTGACTACTGAGAGGTCTGTGGGAGGTCAAGGCAATGAATTCCCAATTATGATTAGGGTCCATCAGGGATCAACCTTAAGCCCTTATTTGTTTGCCTTTATCATGGATGAGCTAACCATGAGCATTCAAGACGAGGCCCTATGATCGTGGTGGATAAGACAAAAGCAGGGATTAACATTAAGTTGGAATTATGGAGATCAACCTTAGAAACAAGAGGCTTTAGGATTAGTAGATTGAAGACGGAGCATATGATGTGTAACTTTAGTAACAATATGATGGATCACGATATGGTGAAAATTGAGGAAAGAGAGATACCGCAAAGTGACTATTTAGATATTTAGGGTCAACCATAAATAAAAAAGATGACAGAGGATGATGTTTCACACAAATAATTAAAGTGGGATGGATGAAGTGGAGAAGTGCAATCGGAGTGCTATGTGACCGACGTATTCCTTTAAAGCTTAAAGGAAAATTTTATAGGACTATTGTACGACCGGCTATGATGTATGAGGCAGAATGTTGGGCAATTAAGAAGTGTCATATAGAAAAGCTATGTGTAGAAAATATGAGGATGTTAAGATGGATGTGCGGTAAAACTAAGAAGAATAAGGCTAGGAATGATCGAATTAGAGCAGATTCGAGAGTTGCCCCCGATCAATGACAAACTCCGAGAAAGTCGTTTGAGGTGGTATGGTCATGTTCAATGGAGGCCTAGGGATGCCCCAGTAAGGAGGAGTGATCTGATTCCGATTGAAGGAGCCAAAAAGCCTAGGAAAAGGCCTAAACTAACCATAGAACAAGGGGTGAGGAATGACATGCATAGTCTAGGTCTTGTCCCAAGTATGACCTCTAATAGATCCAACTGGAGGGTAGGATTCATGTAGTCGACCCCATTTAGCTAAGATTTTCCTAATGTGTTGGTATTGAGCTCTTTACTTTTACTCACATTTCCCTTTTGCTTCCATTAATTTTACTATCATTACTCTTTGTTCTGCACAGATCCATGTAGCCGACCCCATTGAGTTGGGATAGCGCTGAGTATATTGTTGTTGTTGTACTCAATATGACTCTACGTCTCTACAATGCAGTTAATATCAGAAAAGCAATCTTATGTCGTAGGAAAGGAATAACTCTCCCAATGAAATCATGAAAATTCTTCAGCCCTTCATTGAAATTTCACCAAATATGGAGAGAGACCAATACAGTACTCATTCTGCAGATTAAAAAAGAGAGAAAAAAAAATTTCACCAAGCTCCTAACATGTCTTGTATTGTAAATGTTGCAGCCAAATTAAAACATCAGATGTTAATAGAGAACTACTAAAGAAAAATATGTTTTAAGTACCTTCAATGTGAAATATTGCTTTCTGCCCAAGACGCATTCTATGTTCCTGGAGGTAATACATTAGACATAGTACATTCAGAGTAGGCATTCGCACAAGCATTGTAAGAAGTGAAACTAGTATCGAAAACAAGAAATGGGCATATAAGGCTAATCACACCTTAATCAGTGTCAATGAGAAGAAACAACACCAATCAAAGACATTTAAAAGCAAGCTAAGACCAAAAGCAACTTAGACAAAATTAGTGAAGCCATAGTAGAGACCACTCTGTTGGAGGCAAAACAAAGATTTGTATGATCTTTTGAAGATTGCAAAAATGAAAAAACAAAAGGTAAGTATGCTCTGAGAGAAAGGGAAAAAGGGATAGAGGCAGTGGTAGAGAGGGAAGGCAGTGTTCAATTAATCTTTCAGGTGTGTCACCATTGGAGGGAGGCAGTGTCTCTTTCTCCTTTTTTTTTCTTTCTCCTTTTTTTTCCTTTCCCCTGGGTCTCAGGGTTGTAGGAGTTGCAGGTTGATTAACTCAGACAGAAGTTTATAGAGCAGATTACATGATTCAGTTATTTTTCCAGAGGGAACCATTGGATGGTGAATACTAGCATGCATGTTTATGCCATATAAACCAGGAAGACAGGGAGAGAGAACAGATTAATAGAAAGAGTAATCAAAGTATTCCTGATTCCATTAAACTCCTAGATCAGTAAACCCTTCTGGACATGTGCTCGCTGAAAAGGGAGTTGCTAGGGTTTCTGAATATTGTGGGCCTTATGTCCCTTCCCAGTTCCCCTGCACCCACCAGAAGCAGAGTTATCTCTAACTGTGAGCTAATCTTCTTCTTTCCTTTTGCCTAATTATTTCTTTTGTTCTTTATGCTCATCTTACAACAAGAGGTGCAAAGAAAATTGAAGACATCTCAACTTAGAAAACAATGATGAACTTACATAATATGCAGCCCAATGGCAGACTTCATGTTTCAGTTCAGCATCTAACTTCTTCAATAATTCAGAAAGTAGCCTCTGAAAATTGAAAAGTAGCAATTTTTTAATTGAAGCTATCAAACCTACAAGGAATATTATGAGAAGAATATGGAATTTTACCTTCAAAATAATTACTGGAGGAATACAGTTACCCAATAGTTCATATAGCTTCCCTCGAACCAAGAACAGCCTGAAACAGATTTATAAAAAAATCTCTACTTAGTTGGAGACTTTATAGATCCCATCATACAGAACCACAGACACATATTACATATATAGAGGAAGTTTAGTCACTGACACATATTACAATGCATACTATGTATACCCATAGTACACAGCTTGTTTTATTTAAAAAAGCTAAGATAAAAACTTTGAAGAGGAACCTTTTCTCACTTCAGCTACATCATTCTCCCTCACCTCCCCCTCTCTGTCAGCAACTGTATCCCCTCAGATCTCTACACCGACTGCAAAGAAAAATTACTTGTCCATCCCCACCCCAATCCCAAGTTGACCAACTAGACACATGCCCAACTGTCACGTTGAGCAACTAGGAAATCAAAATAAATTGGCAAGCCCATTCTAACTAATACATATATTCCAGCTGAAACACTAGACCTAACCAAATAGGTTAGAACAGCAAAGACTTCCAGTTATCAGCCTCTCCAGTCTGATCCAATTTGTGTTCCAAAATGCCATTTTGTAAAAAGATCCTAATAAAAGCATATTGTTGGTGGAATGTTTGACGATCAAATATGAATACGTTCATCTCCAGATAACATGCTTAAGTGGCAAACCTTTTCGGGCTCTGCTCTTGCATTATGTCAGATGCTATTTCAGAAATATATTGCTCCCAATCCATTGGTGGTATTATTTGATTACTTGTGAAAGGATACCTACAGAATAAGTAGAGTATCAGGAAAACTGGGATACTACAGGGAGCAGTGAAAAAGTAAATACTGCATGAAGCTTCCAAAATCAGATGTGTAACAAAGCTTAACTGTTGAACCCGACAAGTTTCAAATGACAGTATGGCCCTTCTTAAACTCCGGTTTGATTGAGCCACTAAACGGGCAGCAAATCCAGGTGGAAGTTGTAGGCCTTCCTTCTTGCCAATAAATTCCAGTACCCCAATAATCTGGCAGAGTGAGACACCAACCACTACATTAAAAAATAAAAACAAAATGCTGGAAACATAGTCATAGCAAGTGTTTGACCAAACATCTTTATTTAATTTCCATGATCAAGCCAACAGATAAAACCCATAAATTAAACACTGCAAAGTAGAGAAGTGAAATCATATGAAGACAATTGGGGCGGACTTCTGTAGAAACGCAACCCTAAAACTATGCAGAAAAGAATGAAAAAACAAGAACAAACAATGCAAACAGATTTACGAAGTTTGGCGAAATTGCCTACATCCTCGGTGAGATGAGATCCCTGCTTCACTACTAATGGAGAATAGGGTTATAGTGCTTGTTCTCACACCTCACTCAAATTGTTTACAAAGAAAGAGAACCTCACTACAAATATATAGTGAAAAGCCCTAATACCAGAAAGTACAAAATTGCCCTCAATAAGTGGGACAGCCATTCTTTGGGGCATGCACCAGTACTCCCTGTATTAAACTACGACGAATACAAGACATCATACCCCAACACTTCAATCATTTCTCCTGGATTGTTCAGAGTTACAATATCAATTTCTACCTATTTTTCCAGACTCAGATCACTTTCTACCTCCAAATGGATTAAAATTTAGTGGTTAGATCGTATTGACATCAGATCTATGCATTTAGCACTTCCAAATCCTTGGAAGGGTTTCTTCATCTCATATGGGATTGAAGTGCGATTTTTGTCAGAAATATTACATCTGACAGAGATCCCATGAGGATTCACATTCTTGTCCGATGATTCTACAGGTGCTATTGACATCCGATATATCTCTCAGAACCTTGTTAGTCCTTTTTTCTGCTCATGTGGATTAAGGTGGGATTTTGTTCTAGCATCATATGTTTAATACAGATTACATGATTCACTTTATGGTCTGACAATTCTAGAGATTCTATTTCTAGCATGAATATTCCTTATGCCTGGGGGATCCAGTTAGAGCATGACCCAGAGGTGGAAGCTGATTAGGTTTCCAGAGGCTGAAGACCACAAACTCTCAGAAAGAAGCTTCACAAGAGGGATTTCATACTAGTTGAACTGCATGAGACGTGCTGATGGGATAAAGAAGAGGGTGGAGTCACGGAGGAATGCAAGCAAAAGAGAAGCAAAGAGAAGAAAGGGAAAGAAGAGAGGGACAGAAGGAGGTTGCGAAATTGGTGGGAAGGGCGAAAGAAAATAATTTCAAACAAAAAATTTTCAGTTAAGTTTCTAATTTCATTAAAAAAAAATTTAAAAAAAATTAAAAAAAAAAAAAAAAAAAAAGAAAAGAAAGAAAGAAAGAACGACAAACAAACTAACTAACTAAGGGAAGAAAACTAAATTTTTTCTGAAAATTTTATTTACAATAGAAATAACATAAGGAGGCTATAAAAAAAATACCAAAATACTTGTAGGAACCAAAAGAACACAAAACGTAAATCAGAAATGATTGGCATAAAACAAACTAAAGTTTGAAAATATAATACTTCAATAAAATTAATAATTAAGTTTGCAAGTATCCAGAATCTCAGTTTTTAAAGGAAAAAAAGAGGGTAAGATTGGTACTAATATAAGCAAAATAGTGACTTGTACACTGACGATGACATACAAAGTTGCAATCAGTCCCCTAAAGGACTCTCTACCCCCCCCCCAAAGAAAAGAAAAATTCCTCCATCTTTACAATTACACAATATATTTACCCCCTTGAATTATGTTACAACAAACCTGAAATCAACCTCATATGCCCCTTCCTACCTTGACCACATCCTCCTCCATACTTAAGAAATCCAAGCACTACTTTCTCTCCATCAATAAACATAAAATGAATTAAGAGCTATATCTTAAATTAAAAAATAATAAGCAATACAGAGAAAAGAACAAGAAAGAAAGAAAAATATTAAAAAATAGACTCTAAGATAAGACATAGAAAAAAACAACACCAGTAAATTATAAAATAACAAAATGGATTTAAACACTTGCAAGAACTAATGAAATTGAAAAGCAAAACCCAAATAAAAAAAATTAAATATATAAATCACTCAAAAAAACTAAATAATTCAATTCAGAAAAATTTTAAATAGTATCAATGAAGAAAAAATACATTAATAGTATCTAAAAATACTTAGAACAAAAGCTGTATAATATCCGTGCCGACCAATTCATGAGGATTGCACCATTTTCACAATCAATACGAGTAGATGAAAATAAAAACCGACCAACCTGCTCATCTCTTGGAGCATTTATCCGCAAATTTAAACAACGAGACCTAACTGCTTCAGTGACCTTCGAGGAACTGTTGCAGCATAGAATTAACCGGCATGATGCACTATATTTCTCCATTGTTCTTCGGAGTGAATGCTGAGCTTCTCTTGAGAGCTTGTCAACCTCATTCAGCACTAACACTGTAATTAGAAAGAACATATTAATGCACAAACCCGTGAATGCATTAACATAATGTAAACAAGACGTACAAGACTACGTTGATAGTCAACCAAAAAATCTGCTTGGTGTTATTACAACGTGGCAAATGTAAAACAATAAGTATTAAAGAAACAACCAGGCCGACATGCTCAACCTGGTTTGACATAGTGAGAATATACTTTGACGAGTTATGATTTAACAGAAGACACTAGATTTTCAGGAATTGCAAAACAGGATCTGAACCAATACTTTCAAGATGAGGTGCTTTATTTGTCATAATTTCAAGTGAGCTTTCAAGAAGCACTTTAGATATTTATTTGTATATATACTTACATCTAACAAGAAAAAATGCGCACACAAACTATTTCTCATGGACCAACAGAGAATGATGGGAAATTCATGACCACCGGGCTGGAAAATATGGTCCTCGGCCAAATTGTTAACTGCCTCATGAACTGCCCAGTTATAATGGTTGGACTAGACCAGTATAACAGAACGGCATTAGACCATTTCTATAAACTAAGAGGTAGTAATATTGGATTGAATAGATGCCTTGTAAGACCCTAGATCTAGGCCTCTCATTCAAGAGGCAACACCCCCTGATCAAATCATTTAATTGTGTCCTCCTCATGATTCTCGTATATCATTTGACTAATGATTTTATTGTCTTGTTGGGATGATTTGAATCATCATCAAAAACAGTTGACTGCCGATTGCTAAGCCAAAAATAATATAGTATCAGCAAGGAATAAGAAAGAAAGTGGAAGGAGAAAAAAATACTTTCAGGTTTTCATATCAAGGTATCAGTATATATTACCTTCTGTACTGACATCTAACATTTCCATGTGGTAATGGCAGTGAGAAAGGGGCGTGTTTGGTCCAATGGTAAGGTACTAATGTTGCAACCTGGTGGTCAAGCGGTCGAAATAACCTCTTAACATTCTCGGGGTAAGGCTGCATGGTTCTCGCCCCCCACCCCTTGGACCTCGCATATGTGGGAGCCTCGTGAAACAGGTACACCCTTTTTTTAATGGCAATAATATTGATCAACTAATACAGTTATCATTATTCATCCAATCATCCCTAAACTTAATGGCTGATATCTTACACTTTAAATTAACGATAAGATTTTACCTTTGAACCCCTTCTTCCCTTTTGTATCAATTGGCCTATTCTTTGCCATTTCTTTGATGATCTCTTGAACAATATATCTATCCTGAAAACCTGCATCACTAGGATTTAGTTCGACATGGTGGGTGCTTGATAATGTAGTCAGCTCTAGATCAAGAGTTCTGCTTCCAGCCTGGAAAAAGAAAAAGAAAAAGATTACACATCTATTAATATTTTAACACACAGCCGTAATAACTGCATGTTTAAACTGTAAAGAATTTCAAACGTTTCAACCAACAATTAATTAGTATATTTGGTTGTAAGCCAGTGTTTCCAAATGCTAGGGAAAAACAAGTTATTCCAATTGCCTAAAGACACTGTATGAAGCATGAGCAAAGCATATTTTTTTGAAATAATACATATCTAAAATATATGATTAAGAGATGACTTTAATCCGAAAGATAACGGGTTCCCAGTTACCTTGATCTTCTTCTTTTTTTTCTTTTTTTTTTTAGGGGGGGGGAGGGGTAGGCACCAGTTACCTTGATCAAAAGTTACATTATCAAAACTTTTGATTTTCCAAATGGAACAATTTCTTTCATACCATTCTAAAATTATGTGAAACTTCTCTTCAAACATGACTCTCTTTTACATTACTTTTTGGGTGAAAACTTGATAGTTTAGCATAATCAAACTTGCAACCTCTTCAATCACTAAAATACTCCTCATTCTTGAAGGATTTAACATTATCAGTTCGTTACTGAAGGGTATATACTGATCACACCCACTCACTATATTGAAGAATAAATTTCACATCTTGTCAATGCAGAAACAATCAGAGAAAAAGATAAGTATCTTACATCGATCTTCCATGTTTTATTCTCTATCTTCACCTGAGATCAACATCAACAACACCAATCAATGAAACAATTAAAACACCAGAGACAGTAAGAGAGCAAAGAACGAGGAGTGAGGGGAAGGGAACCTTCTCAGCGCTGGTGCCAAACATCTGTCTTAGTAGAGCCATGATTAGGGTTTTCTTTCCAGAACCAGGAGGGCCATAGAACAGAAGATGAGGGCAATCCTGCTCAGTGACCTATTAAGAAAAACCAAAATGATGAACTAGAATCAGCCCCAAAAAATAAAGGAAATGAAGGGAGGAAAAAAAAAAGAGAAATCAAGAAAAGAAGTTGGGAAATTATAAAGTTACAAGCTTCTTGAGATTCTGAGCGATTTCTTCGTGAACCATGATCTTTTCTAAGGTCTTCGGTCGGTACTTGTCGACCCACAGCATATTCGCCGCTTTAGGCACACACAGAATTGTAGACTCAGAGCCACAAGGGTAAGAAGCGAGCGAGAGAGAGATAGAGAGAGAGGGCAAATGATAACAAATGGCGGGAAGAGTGCGGGAAGGGAGTTTTGGAGTGACCTGGGGATTATAGGACGGCTATACGGACTGGGGAAGCTTAACCAAGAGGAAATAGCACAGTGGAACAAAGGCTATGTTTGGATGTCAATAAAATAAATTAATTAACAAAAAAAAAACACAACAAATTGAGGGGAGGTATGGAGTTATGGACACATAAATGACCATGTCATTGTGGTTTTTGCCTTATTATATTTTGGGATAGGGTTTTTAAAAGGTAGTGTAACTCCTGCTCTAGCGTGGGATCAAATACAATGAAGTATCAACAACAATGGCATTGCCATTTTTCATGGGGATGGGGCATCATTGTGCCTCTCCATGTTTGGTTGTAGAGGTCACATTGTTTTCCAGTCTTTTTTTTTCCTTATATTTTGCTTCTTTTTTTTTTTTTTTTTTTCTTAACAGCCAAATTCTAAACATAACCTAAAAGCTACAAAAGTTGGTAGCTTCTTCGTTATTAATCGTTCATGTCGCTTACCTCATTTGTGCAACTCCAAAAGAGAAAGCCTCTTGTTACAATCATTCTTGATACGGAAATTCAATTGTTTGAGAGTAATGAGAGTTCATTTTCACAATTCTTGCTCCCCTCTGGTGGCATGGCTCAACCGAAATTCCCTAATTTAGCTTAAATTATACTTGAACTTTAGGGAATTTGGGTACATTGTGTAATCGTATCTTAGTTAATCTACTAAGCACACTAAATATAAGCTAATTGAAATGGGTGAATATCCCCCACATATAAATCAACCTTATAATCACAAAACCCCAACTTGAGAACATTCAAAGAAAAGGAAAATGGGAATGAAGCTATAACAAGTACCCGAGGGTCCCACTTCCCTATGGATGACTAATTTGCTCAAAAACCTTACGTATCCTAGGAGTAAAACCAAAAAGTGAATGGACAACGCGGCACGAGGTCACCGACTGTCCACCAACACTTGAGATTCAAGGTGAGGAGATTTTGTGTGACTTTTATAGAATGTTTATATTATGACGCATATGTAGATGAACATGTCAATTGTGTATTATTATAAACATGTTCTTGAAGTGAATGTGTATATTGCATAATGATATGAGTTGTGAGTGTGTGTGTGTGTATGTGTGTATGTGTGTGTGACTAGGATGCAAAGTAGCCAAAGGTTGGGCTCGGACAATGCATGCCCAGGGTGAGAGTGTGTGTAGGTGTGTTGTGGAGATTGTGGTGCAATAAGGGTGTTAATCAGTTCGGTTTTCAGTGTATACAGTACGATTCGATTTGGTTCACATTCATTTGACTGAAACCAAAACTGCACCATCTACTAAACGGTTACACTTTTTGAAACCGCAACCATATAGTAAATTGTTTAGGTTCCACTATTTTTAAATGGTGTCGATTCTCGATTTTGGTCGTAATTTATTCCATACGGTTTATAAACTGTTAGTAATCGGTTTGCTAGTTTATTCGCATGCTTACTAAAATTTACTTGTGTTGATAAACGTTTCAATCTTGTATCAAATTAAATGAGGCATTGAATAAGAAAGGACTTAACTACATAACTATATAATAAGAGTAAATTATTGAATAGATTATTTGATAGCCTCTATGGTCCTTAGTTCTTCCTTAAATTAAACCATTATGTTTTGTTAAAACTACCAAATATTTAACTGTTACACGAGTTAATTGGATTGCTTTTGACGGTTTAAACGGTTCAATTTTCACAGTGTTAATTTGTTTTGAAACCAACAGGTTAAACGGTTAAAATCAACCAGACCCATTTAACTAATCGGTCTTAAACTTGAAACCATAATCAAACCATTTACTAGACGGTTTTACGGTTTCGGTGTAAATGGCTCGGTTCGATTTTGATAAACGATTTCGGTTTCAAATTCACATCCTTAGGGTGTAGGATGGCCGAAAGTTGTTTCTGACACTACATGCCCATGGTGTGCGAGTGTGGGGTACAGGGTGGCCGAAGGTTGGTTTTCGGCACTGCACCCCCACGGGGTGTGTGAGTTTGTTTGTGATGTGATGCATACCATGATAGAATGCATTATGTTATGATAACCACCGTAGTACTACAACCCTTGCCAATAGGGGTTTACTTATTGGTTAATCCTATCGTCCAATGGTCCAAGGTTAGGGACGATTTTTGGTGACTAAGGTGGTGGAGATGCTAGCGTCATGACAAACCCACACACGATATTGGATTTGGTGGTAGGTATTTCCTACATGCGATGTTGCCATGTTAGATTCGATGTAATAGTATTATGGGGATTATTAATAGGGGTTTACTGGGTACCAAAGTAGTCACGTAGGGACTGGTATGCTCCTGACTTACAACTAGCTTGTATTATTGGGGATCAATAACTTACATTCGTGATTGGGGATACCACATATGTTGCAGTAGCACTGATACCCACTATGAACTTAGAATTTGTTAATTAGGTTGTTTGCTAATAATCCGGATCATGTCATTGCATCCATCTAACTGTATTTGTTTTGGTTTGGTTGGGCAATTATATTTGTTGCATTTCATGAATTGTTGTGAATGTTTATGTGTACCCCTCAACTGGGTTTCGTGGAAGCTCACCTCGTTGTTGCCATTTTTCTTTTAGATGTTGATTTAGGTTACCATCTGGAGTTTGTGGCTGAGAAGCCAGCTCTTTACGAAGGTGACCACTGGGACGAGGAGCTAGATACGCATATGGAAGGTTGCGTATGTGACGACTGTCCATTTGGAGCACATTCAGGATGAAAGTATCATCTTCTATTTTTATTCTTTTGTTTACAAATCAGATGTAGGCCTATGGGCATAACTGTAATTATGATTTCACTATCAAAACATTATTTTTGGTAAATATGGTAAATATCATTAGATATTACCAGTTGTGTATATTTTGATTATTATTATCTATGTAATCGTAGAATCATTTCATAACTTTATGAACTTAAAGTACTGCATCGTGGATCCTAGATGGATTGTGGACACATGTGCGTGTTCATGTCACCAGCCTTCAGGTGAGTGGAGGTAGGGCATGACACTGTTCGCCCTACAGTTTATGGTATACCAACACTAAATAAAAAATACCATTTTCAGGTACTTGACTATCTGTTCTACCCTTTCAACCCAAGCCCAATGATTCTATCCTTTCTTCGCCATCCATCGACAATGAACAACCTTCTATTGGAACCATCAACAACTAAAGAAGCCTCCGGTGATCATCAGCAACACTCTGGCGAGGTCCGACGATGTACTAGAATATCCCTTTCATTGTAACCTCATCTCTTTCTTATGAACCTATCATCTCTAATGACCTGTGAGCAAGAAACTCTCCTCTTTGGTGACCTGGAATCAAGAACTTCTCCACTCTAGCCATATGGAACAATACCACATATGATTGAGCTATATAGAGAAATCAATAATCGAAAACAAACTTGTGTTTTCCACCAATCAAAGGAAAATAGAACAAAAAACAAATACGTTTCTAAGTAATCTATTTGATCCTAATTGCCAAAATATCTGGAAAAAAAAATCCGCCATTATTTCTCTCTCGTTCTCAATCTGAGTTATCCGACCTTGATTGCTGCGATATTCTAATCCCCTTTTTATCATTCTCTGCACAAGCCATTAGTTCTATGGTTTTCAGTTCTATCTCTTTTCTGGTTTTGATTTGATTCGTTGGATTTGGTGTTGTATTTTGAATGTTTAGATGTGTGGGCAGTGACTTTTGATTGACTTCATGTTCGGATTTTAACTTAAAAAATGTCCCTTGGTTTGCTTCATCACCAAGAGAGGTGCGGCAACTTTATTGCAACCATTGGGTTGTTTCCCATAGTTATGAATCCCTAGCATCAACGGTTAAGATCACACTATATCTCTATCTTGGAGGTCATATTCCATTTATATTGGTTCTTTTTGTAGGGATAAAACTATGATTTCCATTTATTTAGTTAACACCGTCAATTGCAGGGGGTATAGTGTAATTGTCTGTTCTACAGGGGATGGTTAAAACATTAGGGTGAACCGCAGGGGAGCCCACTGTAATTACCCTATTTATTACCATACTCCAGCTTAGAGAATATGCTATGCAATCAACCTCAACAAATGTGAGTAAATCAAATGGAGGGTGACGAAGAAGTAAGCAGCCAGCTATTGGATAACGTAGGGGTTCAAGAAGTTATCTTTAGTGAAATTTCAACTTTTCAATTTTTAACCTCAATTATGTGATTGTAAATAAACGCAAAAAGTAAATGATAAGCACAATCAGAAAGCGACAAAAAGATGTATAGTGGTTCGACTAAACTAAGTATAGTAAGCTCCTTACAAGATCCCTTTAAGAGGTATTCTAGTATTTTTCCCTTTCAGTATAGTAGGTGGAGAATATACATCTTCTTACAAAATCTTTAAGGATAAAAGGATCCTTGCAAAAGCAATCTATTTAGTAGGATGAGAGGGTCATTTGGTCGACCGCTAACTAGCCATTGTCAAAATATAGTCGTTGGACTAGCTGTTACGGTTTTACTAAGCGGTCCGGATGTCTACTAGTTCAATCAAAATGTTCTTCATTTACAGGCCTACCAAAAAGGAGGTGAGGTCCAGTCGACCGAATGTTCCATTTGGATGGACCTGAATTAGTTCAATATCGGACTTTCTCATAATTCTTGTCTTTATTTAGCCAATATAAATCTAGGCTTTTGATTAAGTCATGTTGGTCTAAAACAATGGTTAGGCACCTTCTAGAGTCATTTTCAGGTAGTAAGGGTGCACTTACGTTAATTCATATGTACTTATGCAATATAGTGCTTGTGTATAGTGTGTAGCACTATTACAATGAGCTAAGCTCTTCAAGTCTTCAAGTCTTCAATGTCTTCAATGTCTTCTCGCTAATGGTCTTCAAAGATCTTTGTTCTTCAAGATGACCTTGCATTACTTGATAATTGGAATGACTGCAAGTCGATAACTTGAATAGATTCTTCAAGTCTTGATACCTTGAAATACACCAAATCTATATAGTCCCTATTTTTCATGGTTGCTTAAAGCTTGATATGGAGCTGGCCTTTAGAAAAGGGATAATCTTTTGTAACCAACCAAGTTACAAAAACTATGTTGTGAGACTTATTTACCCACTTCATATTACTTACCAAAATTTTAAGGTAGGATAATATTTATTTATTTATTTTGTAATTTCCCCTGCTTCTCCCTCTCCCCCTTATTCTCCGTCTTCAACTCTCCCTCTCCCTCAACCCTCTATCTCTTACTACCATCGTTGGCTCTAGCTCCAGCTCCCTCTTTCCTCCCTTGACGACACTGGTTCTAGTAGCTTCCACAAGTGTCAGAATAGATTTGGATTGCCTACGTCGTTAGGAACATTTTCCCATGGGTAGTACTGGTACCTCATGTGTTTTGCTACCCCTTCCTCAAACCACCCAATCTCTATGGCCACCCTCTCCACTATTTTTCTCCCGGCCCCAACCCCTAATCCCCTACCCCGTTGTGTATGGTAGAAAAAATGTTGAAAAAGTATAACCGTTGTCATGGTGTATGGATACCGTTGCATTTTCTTTTGGTAATAAAAAAGAGAAGACTAATAAACCAGATTATAGATTTTTTTGTTAGTCACTGTAATGAAAACATATAAGCCCATGGGTTTTGCATAAAGCATATTTGTGTTCGACTTTTAGAGTATTTAGTTGGGAAATTTAATTTGAATGCAGAGAGATAAAAAAGCAAGGAGTGCCATTTTAATTCTACCTAGCTAACTTTCTAACCCAAAAAATGCAATTTATTTTTAAAGATAGCCAGAGTTAGGGTTTTTTTTTTTTTTGGCATAATTATAGTTATGGTCGGAAGTCAGAAATCGAAAATTGGAAATAGGCAGGCACTATATATGATAACTTTTTTTCCCTTTAACCTAAACGATCGTCATCTGGCTGAGTCACTTGACATTGTCATGTATGAAATTACATCATTTGCCCTTGTGTTATATGTGAAAATAAATTGTACTAAGGGTATATAAAGTCCAATTACAAATAGGTGCACACTTTAGAAAAAGAAAATGCCAATAAATTAATAATGTCAAAACTGCTATTATCATTTCAAATGATACATTTCATGTTGTTGTGGTCAAGATATAAGCCTCTTAAAACAACTAAGAATTAATGATGACCAAATGAACAAGCCCGGATATGAAGATTCTTAGGGACTCACACGTGTCCTAAGTCAGGTTGCTTATGATAACGAAGAGCACTATAATTGGAAATAATAAAAAATCTATTGGGGACGAGCAACAACAACAGAAGTATCTCTCAACTTCTTTGGCAATGATTGTCGATACTCAATGAAATAATGATTCAGTTTTAGACCTCTTTCAATTCAGGCAATAGTGGCAAAGTTCTTTACTTCAATTTGACGGAGATACGAAGTTTGATAGACCTCCTTAGGTCCATTGCTTATTTGAGAACAAACTGCTCGAATGCTTTAAATTCATGAATTTTTTATTTAATTTGTCAGAGAGGATTGGAAAATGGCTCTTACGCCATACATTATGGGCAAAATAACCGCCCCACTCCTCGTGAAAGGCTGAAATCCCTCCCCCCAATTGATATTACTAATGCTTCCATTGTCCCATGTGTAGGATATGGGGCCACACTATCTTCTTGGTCTTGGGAGCAATCTCCATTATTTTTAATAATAATGGTGTCATTACTAAACATGTGAAACGATCTCAAATTACACATTTCCCCTTTCCCACTATTTTGGATAGGGGTGTAAGTTTGGCCATGATGGCCTGAACCTGCCTTGGCCCGCCCTGAGCCCGAACCTTGTCTAACGACTCTAACCAGGCCCAGTGCCACCCAACCCAAACCAGGGTTGGGCTGGACTTGGGTTGAGACCTTAGCCCAACCAGGCCCGATTTTAACCCTGATCTATTATTATGTTTAGTAATAATGTTCCCCTTCCCCTAGGCCCACATCATGTGTACACAAGTTGTTTGTATGACTTCAACCCACATCATGTGCTACGCAAGCCACATACTCTTACCTATTAAGCTAAGACGACCAAATGGCCAAACTATTTCCCCCATTTTCTTTACATATGTCATCTTTTTGTATCTCCTGTCATGTATTGATATAGACTTTAGATACAATAGCAATCATGAAGAATTGGGCCAAATTTTGGCTTGTCCAAGATTCTGAGAGATGTAGTGATGCAAGACAATTAAAAGGTCTATCTTATAACCAAATTGACAACCTTCATTACTGCAAATTTATGAATTAGAGGTGAAAAAGGCTAGCCATTGTCTTAACATCTCCACACCCCCTTTGTTAAGTATAGACTTAACATCCATTTGATTAGTTGGAAAAAAAATGTGTTCTCCAAAGTCTTTGGGAGGACTTGGTTTGAGAGACTCTACCACTTAGAATAAGGCTTTGTTACTTAAACTTGGCTGGTGTCTTCTTTTTTATTAGAACTCTCTTTGGTCACAAATCTTAAAAGCTAAATATTTCCACAATAAATCCATCTTTGATACGTTCACCATGAAAAAAAAGAGGATCAATTACTTGGAATAGTATTGCTACTATCTTGCCCATTTTGAAAAAGATAGTATATATCAAAGTTGTAAATTGTGGAAATACTATGTTTTGGATTGACCTCTGGATCCCTGATTAACCTGAGTTTACCATCCCTCGTCTATCACTACCCGAACTTCCCTCCCTTGGGTAAAGGATTTCATTATGGGGAATTCCTGGAATCTACCCCTCTTGGTGTCTTCTTTGCCCATGAATATCGTTAATAAAATCACTCAAATTCATGTTTCCTCTTTAATAGACAAGTTGTGGTGTTTTCTCTCTAGGAAGGGAACACTAACTACAAGTTAGCTGCCAATTTTTTTATTTCAGATGATTCTAATAATTCTAATGGAATGTCCAACAGGTGCTCATGCTCTTCTTTGTGCTTGCATTGGTGGTGATTCTTTTGGAAATTGAAACTCCATTTTAAATTTAAGTTTTTCTTCTGGAGGCTTGTCCTTGATGGCATTCCTGCTAAGGATATCATTGGGAAGTGGATAGACATTGGCTGTACTTGTGATCTTTGTCATTCGAATTGCAAATTTGTTTGGCTTATTTCCTTTGCATGTGATTTCTCTAAGAGAATTTGGGCTGTTGGTTTGCTGGAATTACGTAGTGAGAACTTAACTAGTTCCTCTTTCCAGTCTTTTATTATGTCATGTTTTAATTCTGGTCGTATCCCTGGCCCCGAGAAAACTATATTTTTTGGTATTCTAATTATATCATGCTATTTCATTTGGTTGCATAGGAATCAGGTTGTATATTCCAAGGTTCAGCCAAATCCTATGGCTGTTGTTACCAATATAAACCAATGGACTTCGGTTTCACTTGACATTGGCTTTGAACATGAATCTTTAGACTTAGTTCAGCCCAATGAAACAATTTATAGGATATTTCCCTCTCCACCTTTCCATGATACCCCCATTTTGATTTGTACGAGTGTTTCAAATAGATATCTTAATTACTCAGGATGGGCATGTGGAGTAATTTTTAGAGGAAATTTTGTCTTACTTTGTGCCGATTATTTGATGACAGGAACAAATAGGGAGACATTGTCTAGAAGTTTTGTCTATGGTCTGAAGAAGTTCGAGGAGGAAGGGTGGAATGTGACACAAGTTTGGAGTGATTCGGAGGAATTACACAACTTGATTTAGGATAATAGCATCGTTTCATGGTCTTATAGCACAATCACATTGTTTTTGGATGTTTATAAATCATCCCCCCAACTAAATTTATGTCTCAAGTCCTCGAACGAATGTGTGATATTAGTTAAACGCATTGCTGCTTTGACAATGCATGAGCAATTTAGAATTATAGATACATGACCGATTATTCATGTTCTATGCTATATTAATTAATGAAAGTTTTTCTTTTCCCATAAAAAAAAAGTATAGGTTTAATATTTATGACCTATTGGAGGGAAAAAAAAAAGGACCAACCATATCAACCTGGCTCACCCTGTAGGGTGGGGCTTGAACATAAACCTGATAAGGTTGGGTTGGGCACTTGGGCCTAGGTTGAGTTTTGGGAACCTAGAGATGGGTTGTGATTTTGAGAAACCTAGCCAAACTTGGCTTGTTTGACCCTTAGTTTTAGATTTCAATTGTTTGGGCTGGATCCAGAACCGAACCGGTTCCGCTTCCGGTTTACGGTTCCGGAATTAGCTTGTTCCTCACGCGAGTAGAAAACCAAAAGCAAAGGCAAAAGGATTTGAGTCGTTCACAGTCCACAGCGGTGATCGTTCAGACCTTGCAGGTCGGTGGGAAAATAGAAGCTTAAAGAACAGAGGAAGAGACAAAGGAAAGGGAAGAACTAGAGTAAACAACACCAGAGATTAGAAGAGAACTTACGAGGAGAGATCAGAGGAGCGAAGATTAGAACTGCGCACACAGCTCTGTACTGTACCGGTAACCAATCTCATTCAATTTCAATAAAAAATCCAACTGAGAATCGTTGACATGTTCTTATATAGATTAAAGAAACAGAAATCATAACCTATCCTGAACTCGAAATCACAACTTGATTCTTAACTCTATTTAGCTAAAAGTTGAGTTTCATTAACAGTTTTCATCTTCTTTTATCATTTCAGCAACATATCTTCAATGGCGGACGACAAGAACGGGGCAGCTGATGTAATTGGTAATTTACCTAAGGTGAATCCGCCGGAAGTTAGACGTTCTTGGGGTGACGAAGTAGACGATGAAGAATCAGAATCTGCCCCATCTGGGTCCGGAGACAAAGCCGAGGATTTAAATGTTGCTTCGCTGGCTATTGATGAGAACAAGAATGTCAACAAGTTTCTGGATGACCCAGAAGATTCAAGCATCAGCGCGGTAAGGGGTCTCTTCTCTGTTTGTTCGTTCCCTTTTGATTTTTAGGGTAGTATTGAGCTTCTAATTTGTTTGATTTTTGTGGGTTTAATTTTGACATAGGTTACATCGGGTGATACACCATATACTTCTGCGTCTACTTTTGAGGACTTGAAGCTGTCGCCTGAATTGCTGCAAGCATTATACGTTGATATGAATTTTGAGAGGCCTAGCAAGATTCAGGCAATTAGCTTGCCAATGATTTTGACTCCACCCTATAAGGATTTAATAGCTCAAGCGCACAATGGTTCTGGTAAGACCACTTGCTTTGTGCTTGGGATGTTGAGTCGGGTTGATCCAACCGTTAAAACACCGCAGGCCCTTTGCATTTGTCCTACAAGAGAATTGGCAATACAGGTTTGTTTTTTAGCTTTTTAAAATTTATATTGTCCCCTCGGTTTTGAGTATAATCTAGGTTTAGAATTTAATGGTAGACTACATGTTGCAGAACCTGGAAGTTCTTCAGAAGATGGGGAAGTATACGGGGATAACTTCTGAATGTGCTGTTCCGATGGATAGCACTAATTATATCCCAATTGCAAAACGGCCACCAATTACTGCACAAATAGTGATTGGTACACCGGGTACAACAAAGAAATGGTTGTCGGCAAAGAAACTTAGCACAAGGGATATGAAAATTCTTGTTTTTGATGAGGCTGATCACATGTTGGCCGAGGTAACTTTTGATAATTGAGTTTCAAATATATTTCAAAATCTTAATTCCTCAACTAATATTACCTATTTGGCAATTGACTCCTAATTTTTTTTTGCGTCTTATGGTGCTTCAAGTTTTTGTGTTATTCTGCTGGTTTAGTGATTATATTTAGACTTTAAGTGCTTGATATACATGCATTAGTCACACATATATATATATATATATATATATTTTGAGTTTTAAGTTTGTTGCATTGTATCCACTTCTCTATTGCAACCACCTTTTCTAATATTTTATCATCATACCATTTATTTATCCCTACTCCATTTATATTTAGCGAGTTGGGAGCTTGATTCATTATAATGCTATACTTGTGTTTATCTATTCTAACATGGATATGTGCATAGCCTCTAGTCCCTTTCCAGTCATAGAAAATTATGATTCTTCAATAAATCATTCTAGGTGGAAACAAGAACAACTCAGCTATGGACAACATTTTAGAGATTTATGGAAAACTGCCTTTGTCGGTCAAGCACTCTGGAAGACTCTATTTGATTCATAATCATGGTGATAAATTCATTCATGGATTAATGGAAAATCCTACATTAGATTGAGAGACCTGATTTCCATTATTATTTCTTGAATACAGTGAGCTGTTGGGAATGTAAGAGGTCGGGTGACCCAAACTCATTTATCTTGCTTGTTGATGCATGCAAAACATTTTCAGAATTCAGAGAGTTCCATCTGTTTCATCTAGATATGTGAAAAGAATCCTCACGACGCTTGAGTACTATTTCCCTTTAATATAGGCAATTCTTAGTGACAAGTATACTTGTTACCAACTTCAGCATGGAGATCCACGGCTCAGCATTACTTATTCCAGCTAATGATTATTTTGTTTCTCTGTGGAACCTACTAACTTCCATTATGCTAAGTCTTACTTAAGTTTACCTACAATGGACCATTACTGATCTTCTTGATTGGTGATTTGTCTTTTGTCATGAGATTTGAGCAACAAGCGTGTCCTAAAAATTGGATTTGCCTTTCTCAAATTTCCAGCACTACTTTGCTGAATTCTTAAGATCACGTTTAACCTTTTGGAATGTTTGGATATCAACTGCCCAAGTACTGGCTTAATTGGAGTGAAAGCTGTTGATTACTCTTAAAAAGTAAGAAGTATGTATCTATATGTAATTTTGTATTTGACATGAATGGGGCTACCTGATGGAAGGAATCTCTATTTACCCTGTTTCCTTTGGAGGATTCCTTATCTGAATTAGCGTTTCCCATCCAATATGAGAGAAATGACATTCTAGTGCCTTACCAACTCCTAGGTTTGGGTATATTGCATTGAGGAGCGTACTAGGCTATTCTTATTTTCACTTGCAAATGTATGTCTTGTCTTTGTCACATTCAATTTCTGATGGATATTTGCATGTATTTTATTTTTGTCCGAGCTTATTTTGTTTGGTCCTGAAACTCAATTCATTCTGCATTCTGAACTTTGAAAGTTAAAAAAATTGGCTACATAGGATTTTGAACAGTTCAATTTTGATATATTCGGATGTAAGGTGAGAACTGATTACAATTTCACAATAACGGAGGATAATCCTTTGCCATTATATATATATATATATATTTATTTTTTTGGATGAATTGCCATTTATAGTAATAATTTAACATTTCACTATCCTCTCACTTTTCATTTAGTACTCTCTTTTTTGGTTGTAGGATGGCTTTCAGGATGATTCTTTAAGGATTATGAAGGATATTCAGAAAAACAGTGCACACTGCCAGGTTTGTTGCTGTACTATGGAGCTATTTTTCTATAATGTCAAGAGTAGGGGTTTTTCACTATGCAGCTATTTTGCTGTAACTTAAGAGTAGGAGTTAATCATTGATTTAAATTGCTGTTGCACTTTCGTCTTTTTCTATATTATGGTTTGACAGAAACTCATTATTAACTTAACCAAGGCAGCATCTTGATTCTTGAGTGTTTGAGAAGCATATTTTTGTTTCTCATCTTTAATTTCATTAAGTTTAATTAATTTAAATGTATTGATGAAAAGATTGTACCTTGGGCATTTGTGTCATATGTTCGTCGGTTGATTTGACTGCAACTTATATTGTCGTTGCTTTACTTTATTTTATTCGACTCTTTTTGTTTACCCTAATTGAAGTAAATTTGTTTGCAAGAATGATTCCGATCTCCATTTGTTTTATGGTTATTCTAGTTTTGTATATGCTAAATTAACAGCGCGGTAGAATGTGGGATGTTGGATGGATTTGGAACACCAAAGGGCCGATTTTGTATGTATCACCAACAAATTTTCTGATGTTACTGATATTTGTGGAGCCTCACATCATCAGCTAAGGCATTTGAGAATGAGATTGTCCTCTGATGCCTCGACTTTGCCTCAGATACAATATGGGGAACAGGTTTTTTTGCGGAGTGATTAAGGCGCTTGGAAAAATAGGCAAGGTGCCTTCAATGTCATGTGGGAACTGTTACCTTTGCTTGTTTGGACTTCTAGCTCCCTTTGTGCCCAAGGGTTAAGGTCTCGATCTCGCTGAGCCAAAAAAGAGAGATCTTGCCTAGATCTTGCATTTTTTCCTGGTCGACTCAGTGGTTGGTTTCGGTGGCCATATGGTTTTTGTAGTCCTTGAAACTTGCCATTTACCCTATTTTAGGCCTTCTAAACATAGTGGAAGCATCATTATTATTTTTTTAAATCAAACCTAAAGTGATACCTTGACTTTGTACCCTATGTAAGTAGTCTCCAACTCTTCGGATGCTAGGCTAGTATGCCCTATTTCACAATCCACATTCCACACATGACACAATTTCTAATACTTTAGAAGTTAGAACACATATAATCAATTTAAAAAGTGTAAATAATCATGAGAATTTAAAAAAGACATCATAGATAATTAGTTAATTGCTTAACATTTAACACTGATGACTAATGAATTACATTTAAATTCATTGAAATGACATAAGATAGGCCACATAACTACATAGGTACAATACATATTACATAACACATGTCGATATATTACATGTAGTGTAGGAATGAAGTTTGGCAAGCAAAAGCACCAAAATCCCATCAACAATGTGTTTTTTTTCTTCAAAGTGTAGCGAGAGGCAAGTTCTGGGTTGTTTCTCAACAAGATGTGGTCGAGATCTCGCTCGAGATATGGTTGATTTTGTGAATCGCTTGTTATCTTGTCTCGGAAAATCTAAAAAGAGAGATATTTGCGAGATCTCGCTCGCCGAGTTCTTAAACCATGTTTGTGCCAACTTACTGATCGAATTTTGACGCTTTTTTTTTTTTTTTGGTGAATAGTTTTTGGAGCTATTGCTTGAACTAATGGGAACATAAATGGAAGGCTGGGTGTCGCTTATTAGGAAAAAGAAAGAAGAAAAAAGCTAAGGCTGGGTGTCTCTCCACCAGAGGTCTTTATCGCAGCGGTTTTTAATACGCCTATCCAAGGTTTTAAGTATTGGTATTGGGTATCGTATTGGAGGGGTGATTTTAAGTTATGCATCGTATTGTATCAAAGATACCAAAGATATGCATGGAAATGTGCAAGATTTACACGAAAAAAATGATGCAGATCAAAACTTGAAGAAGACAAAAACAAGAGTCAAAACATACTGTTCATGAAAAACTGTTCACCTGAACAATACTTTTGGGTCAAAATCTTCTATTTTTAGTTTCCTATTTGGTTTCTATTTTCTTAGTGAGCTAGTTGGTTTCCTATTTTATTAGTCAAAGAAGTTCCTATTTTGTAACTTAGGTTAGTTTTCTTTTGAAATTAGTTGTTAGTTTCTAATTTTGTTAAGCTTGGTTCGTAAGTTAGAAAGTCTTATTTCAGTCCATTAGTTTCATTGTTTTTGTTATTTCCTTGTGCCCAAGTTTTGTAAGGCTATTTAAAGCCCATTGATCATATTGAAAAAGGGTTGAAGTTTATGAAAATTGAGTGTTTACTCATTGCTGAGATAGCTATTACCTTGAGGGGTGAGATACCCATCCTAACTCTCTTCCACCCTTCTCAACCAAGGTTCAAGGTATCGGGTTTCGACCCTTGGGGAGACTGAAATTTTGGTCGAAACCTAGGAAATTTTGAGGAAACTGGGAAATTTTTCCCGATTGAACCCCCAAACTGTGTTTTTTTTTGCTTGATTTTTTGTGTACATTATATTTTAGACATTTCTAACACATTCACATAATTAGTTTCATAAAAAAACACAGTCATACTTGTGGGGGGAACCAAAAGTTTGGTAATGTACACTGAGTCATTGACTGAAAGTCTGAAACTATACTATATATAGTCTACAATCTACATCAATACATAATACATAATACAACCAAAATAAATAAAGATATTATATCATCATGAGTTATCTTTCAACACTCAACACTCAACACTCAACACTCAAGTGACAACACTCGACACTTACCTTTTTGGTCCTAGCTTTCTTCCTTATGTAGATCAAACAAGATCCAGCCTTAGATCCAATTTTATTGGGCACAAAGGGGAAATCTTGAGTGTTTCCCCAAGTTTTCCACTCCAAAGAGAAAAAAGTAAGCAGAGAGGGTCGAATTTTTGAGAGTAGGAGCCTTGTTTTTTTTTTTTTCAAAGTATCTTATATAAGAGCTGGTTCCACCCAAAGGGTCAAACCAAGTGGTTTAGTCGAAATTTCCCATATTTCATTCGAAATATGGGATTTTTTGTCGAAACCTGTCAATATTTGTAGAAACCTGTGACTTTAACTTTTTAAAGTCATAGGCTATATGGTATCGGTCTCATGCGATAGGGTCGAAACATGCGAAATTTCGACCATATCGGTCGAGTTCTTGAACCATGTTCTCAACCCCTCCATCAAATTCTCCTTCTTTTCTTATTTTCCTTTTATTTATTTGCTGTGAGAGAGTGTTTGAGCGATCAAAACAAGCTTGTTGAAGTTCGGAAGCTCCATCAAAAGACCAGTTTGATGGCCATTCAAGGTCTGTAGCTGCTGCTCCTGTAGAACTCCATAAAACTTCATTTTTCATTCTTCGAGCATAACTTCCCAACTAACCATCAATTGAGCTTCGTCTTTTGAAGGATATTTGGGCATCACACGAGGGACCTTTGCTCCAAATTTGAGGTTCATCGGAGGTTGAAATCTCAAGATATCGAAAGTTGTCAAAAGTTTCATAATTTATGTCAACAACATAACTCTCAATTCAACCGTCGGGATTGGCTCATGTTTTGAGGGCTGTTGATCCATCTAAGACCTTCATCTACTCCAAGATTCAGCTCCATCTAAGCTACGGTTTGTGAGATTTCATATTTCTCCCTATTCAGCCAGATTTTTCAGATCTTGCTTGGGATTAAGATCACTTGTGATTCTAGTTCTACCTTAGATACCCTTTTGGAGCAAAAAACACTATAAATAAGTAATATATAACATATATCTTGGATAAACACTTGAACAGAGAACAACGTATCAGTGTTATCACGAAATTGTTATAAAAGATGAGGTTTCTTACATGTAGTAGTAGTTTGACACCATGAAGAAATAAACAGGAAAATTACATCAATCCAAGCATTTGATGCATTTCATTCATTACAGGTATTTATCAAACTACATTGAACCAATTTGCATTAATTATCCCATTTTTCTCAACTATTTTCATAATTTGTTTTATTTTCTAAAAAATAAAAAATTGAAATAATATAGAAAGTGTTTCCTTCTCACTCTCTCTTATTTTTCTTCCGTGCATTCAGAACCTTCCATCATAGAATTCTTCTCCATTCTTCCTTCTCTTTTTCCTAGTTCATTCTTTCCTGTTCTCTGTTTCTGGTGCTACCCACAATCCAACGAGATTCGGTCATCTGCTACTGAATCTCTTTCTTTCGCTTGCATTTTATCCAGACTCCCTTACCTTAGGGCGATCCAATCTGGAAGGTTTGGCATGATTACTCCACAGAGGTAGTGAGGTTCGACCCTTGAAGGAAATCTGCAACTGTGCTGTCCGTTTGATCTGGTTTCAGAAATTATTTCAGCTTATTGGTAGCATATTGAATCTATTTGTAGGAGGGATTCAAGAGTGGGCCCTAAAATCTGGGTTTGTTTGATTCTTCAAAGAGATGGATGGTTCTTCCACAGTTCCACCTGCAATAAATACTCTTCCGTTGGGTTCTGCCTCTGGTTTGGGTTTAAAGGTTGAAGAAGAACTCTTCTTCATATTATTATTAAGCCCTATTTTATATAATTCACAAGAAAGCTCAGTCATTACATAAGTTGAGTTCAATTTTTCCTTTATGCTGTATTGCTGTTATATTCCAGTTTTGTTCTCCCTTTTGAAATTAATTACCCAGTCTAGCCCTGGTTATCTATTCTTCTTTAAGGACTTCTGAATTTCAGATTATTTACCTTTTTCCACTAACTTGCTTGATTGAACTGATATTAATTCGGATGGGCCCATTGCAAACCCAATAGGGTATTTTGTGACCCGGGTTCCATCCCAAATGGAGTTGAAAATCCTGTGGAAAAATGAAGCTTTTTGAAAAGATTGGATGTCTAAAAATACAAGTGCAATATGCCAATGCTCGTAAGGCTGTATCATTAACTTCTACTTGAAATTTTACACATGGTCTAAGGCCAATCGAGACCATTTCCTAGATATCGAATGGTTGGATTTGTCTCATCCCCCTTTCATGTTGCACAACTAGGTTTGCAGTCAAGAGATAACCCTCCTGATTGTTGAATCCACTTTTGCCTATTATTTATCGAAACACGTATATCATTGTGGCATAATTATTTTCTGTATGCTGAATTCTCATCTCAACTTGACACTTAATTGACTTGTTTCGTTTGCATTCTACGTCAGGTGCTTCTTTTCTCTGCTACTTTCAATGAGATTGTAAAGAATTTTGTATCGAGAGTGGTTAAAGATGGAAATCAATTGTTTGTAAAGAAAGAAGAATTGTCACTAGAGGCAGTGAAGCAGTATAAGGTGCACTGTCCAGATGAACTTTCCAAGATAGAAGTGATCAAGGACAGAATCTTTGAATTGGGAGAGAAGTTGGGACAAACCATTATATTTGTCAAAACTAGAAATAGTGCCGCCATGTTGCATAAGTCACTGGTTGATTACGGTTGGCAATGCACTACTATTCAAGGTGCTCTTAAGCAAGAAGACAGGGACAAGATAGTCAAGGAGTTTAAGGATGGTTTAACTAAAGTCCTCATATCAACTGATATTCTTGCCCGAGGTTTTGATCAAGCACAGGTGATGTTCTTTTGCAATCTTTTAGATTGTTTTGTTTTTCATCTGTTGATGTTCAACATATTCAGGTTCTGATATGGTTTCTATGAATAGGTTAATTTGGTTGTCAATTATGATCTTCCGGTGAAGCATGCAACTCCATCTGAACCTGACTATGAGGTGTACTTGCATAGGATTGGTAGAACAGGTCGTTTTGGCCGCAAAGGTGAGTTCTCAAATTATGCTTTCAATTTCTTTCCCCTGCTAATTATGTTTATGTGGTGGTTTAGATTCTCTAGAAGATATGATTGTTTCTAGACCAATGGTAAGGAGTTAGAATCCTTCCGCCGCCCCAAAAGAAAAATCCAGGGATTTTTTACTTTCAACCCTCTCGAAAATTTTCATAGCTGATGTGATCAAAAGCACCGTCTCCAATTGCATTGAATGTCTGTGTATGATTATCTGTGTAACCATATTGTATTTATATTGGTCTTATTTTCTGTACTTAGCTATTGAAGAATATGTTTTGTCAATATGAGGAACTGCATTTCTATGTTGATATTGCTAAAGCTTCTGTTCAATTGGCAATTGGATTTTGTTTGTATGTAGAGGATTAATATTCGGTACTCTTATAGTAGCTTTATACCTGCTCCCTTGCGTCATTTTCTCCCCATTCCCTTCAATTGATTCATGGTTTAACTGTAATAAGAACATCTTGCTTCTGTGTTCCTCTCCCCCCTCTCCCCCCACCCCCTTCAACTAATCCACATCCCCATCTGGTATAGGACTTTCAGGTTTTAGAACACTATTGCCCCCCTGCCTAACCTCGTCCCTATTTTCTTCTTAGAGTTATCCTTTGCTTTGGGAGAAAGAGAGGGGTACTAAGAGAAAAGAGGAATTAAAGGGTTCTTGACAACCCACGATGATGGTTGTCTTCAACCTCCAGCCAAGAACGGGGCAGAGGTCCAGCGAGTCTTCGGGTGGAGAGAATTCCCTAAATATGAATCCGATGGGTCTGAAAATTCAGGGAGAGGCTCTACACTCTTAAGGTTCTTGAATGCAAGCAACCATCAGGTCAGACAGTTAGTGATTGCAAGATCTAGGGTGGCTGAAACAGATCTGGCGGTGGAACTTAGATTCAGAACTGAAACTCAGGTTAGAAATTCCAGTGCAGGGAACTATTGGGTCCCAGATTTGGCAACCTGGGTCAGCCTAGGGTATCGGCTTAGTCCTAGAATCTAAGATGGAAAGATGAAGACTCAAGGGAGATCGATATCTCTCTTGCTGGACTGCTAGGGTTGCTGGAACAGAAGAAAAAAACCAGAAAAGAAGTATAAGAAGAAAAGAAAGGAAAATAAGGGGGGATGGGAAGGAGGTTACACAACCTTGCTGCTATCGTACCTACCCGGCACCATAAACAAGCCCATTAAAACTTCATTCTCAGAAACCTGAATCGATTATAAGAATATTACTATTAAAGACTCAATAGAACCCTATTTTCCTATTATGAAATTGAAATAAATTAGGAATCTAACTAAAGATGGAAATGGATCTCCTAATTACTTCCTAAGCTCTAAAATAATAAAATTAAAAACAAAATAAAACTCAAATTGGAAATTCCTACTTAGCCTATAATATCTACACCCTCCCCCCCAAAAAAAAAATTACATAGATTTCCCCAAAATAAATAAAAGGGTAAACATCATTCCCCTCCCCTGAACTAAGGCGAAATATCAACTTGACCCACCACCCTTCTGAAAATATCAATCCCCTCCCCTATAAGAAAAAGATGCTATCTAATAGCCACAACCGTTAGATTTGGCTGTTAAGTCGAGTTAAATTTTTTTTATAATCCCCAAAATACCTTCTAATTGTGAAATGCCCAAGATACCCCTGATATTCAGCCCTCTTCCTCTTCTTCTTTCTTTGTCGCTGAAACACGAATAGCTCGAATCGATATGAGAAGGGATGAAGGTAGCAGTTGTGAATCTGAAACCAGGGCAGAGTCCGATTTCGATAGCCATTAATGAGATGTCGAAGCGGAAATCCCTAGCATGAGTCGCATTCATAGGAGGGAATCGTCTTCTTGGTGAGGAAGCAGCAGGAATTGTAGCTAGATATCCTGATAAGGTATATTCAAACCTTAGGGATATGATGAGGAAACCTCTGAAGTACGTGAAGGACTTTCTTGATTCGTAGTACCTACCATTTGATTTGGTGGAAGATTCAAGAGCGGCGGTGGCTATTAGGATCGGTGATAGTGTTATTGTTTATTCTGTAGAGGAGTTGGTGGCGATGATTCTTAGTTATGGAAGAAATTTAGCGGAGGTACATTCTAAGGTGCCTACCAAGGATGCGGGTATAACAGTTCCGCCCTACTTTGGGCAGGCGGAGCGGAAGGGGTTGCTTCAAGCTGCTTAATTGGCTGGGATTCACTTATTAATGAACACTCTGGTGCTGCTCTTCAATATGGGATTGATAAGAATTTTGCAAATGACTCCAGGAATGTTATATTCTATGACATGGGTTCGAGTAGCACTTATGCAGCTCTTGTCCATTTCTCGGCTTATAACGTGAAGGAGTTTGGAAAGCCAGTGGTCGTGAACCAATTTCAGGTAAATCTAAATTTTGACAAGAAGCTTCCTTTTTTTGGGTTTTGATGTCGGAATTTTATGTCTTTCTGCACGATTTTTAACCCTGAAGGGATATGTGGAGTGTTCTTTCAATTGAGGGTAATAATTATATTGCATTCAACACAAGGGAACCATAAAAATGTCCTGAAGGAATGCTTTGATGCTAAATGTTGGGAGCTCAATGGAGGTTTTGAGGGAAAACCAGGCATTTCCTTGTGTTCTGAGCAGCAATATTCTGGAAAATGGAAGATATGCGGGGAAAAAAAGTACAATGCTAAAGTTATGTGAAATGCCCAAGATACCCCTGATATTCAGCACTCTTCCTCTTCCTCTTCCTCTTTCTTTGTTGCTGAAATACGAACAACTCGAATCGATCTGAGAAGGGATGAAGGTAGCAATTGTGAATCTGAAACCAGGGCAGAGTCCGATTTCAAGATTTCAGATGGATCTAGAATCTTGAATGTATCTCAATTCTCACTTCTCAGATCTGTACTATTTATGAACTTTAGCCCTTAGGAAGAGCGCCGATCTCCGCGATTGTACACGGCGCAGCGAGAAGGATGAAGCTTCTTCTCCTTCTCCTTCGGTTCAGCGACAAAGGTAGAGGGTTGTTCATGTTTCAGCGACAGAGAAAGAGGAAGAGGAAGAGGGCTGAATATCAAGGGTATCTTGGGCATTTCACAATTAGGAGGGTATTTTGGGGATTATAAAAAAAATCTAACTTGACTTAACAGCCAAATCTAACGGTTGGGGCTGTTAGATAGCATCTTCTTCTTGTAGGGGAGGGAAGTGATTTTCGGAAAAGTGGTGGGTCAAGTTGATATTTCGCCTTTGTTCAGGGGAGGGGAGTGATGTTTACCCTAAATAAAATCCTAAAATATCCTACTGAACCCAAAAATCCAACCGGACCCGGTTCATCTCGGTTTAGATTTTCAAAAGGGTCAACTTGGTTCAACCTTGATTTTGCATCACTAGGGTTACTCTAAAAGCTTAGCGATGCAATTGCCTTTGCCTGGCTTGACTGGAATGACCTCCTTTGGAGGCCTATGCCAAGATGCAACTTGCCCAAACTGGATTTCTGGTCCAACGGGGGCCGGTAGACTACCTAGGAGTAATCTTCTTTTATTTTTGGGTAGATTATGTAGGAGATAGTTTCCTTCTCTTAGAGTAGTTTCTATTTCTTTCTTGGAGTTTTGCTTATTATTCGCATGTAGCTTATGATGGATTTTTAGAGGATAATTAATGACATTTGAGTGAATGAATTGGAGGTTGGCAAGGTTGCTGTATCATGTTGAATGAGCTTTCTGTTGCTGTACATCTTCTCTCTCCTTCTTCCCTCTCTACCGTGAAATTTTCTTCCTACTTCTTTCTTGGGTTGAAATCTCAGGTAATATATATTATAGTTTCTGTTCCTTCTGCTGTTGACATTACCAGACTGAGAAGGGAGTGATCGAACTCCCTGGTACCCTTTGGGTTTGGCTTGTGACGCAGTTGGGCGATGGGTCTAGGGAAAGTTTAGCTTTGATTTGATTTCTTTTTTGTTTTAGAAACAATTTCTTTTGGTATTAGTTAGCTTCTAATTTTAGATTAGTTTCCATTTTAAATTAGTTACCATGCTTCGAGTTTTCTTTTATAAGCCATGTAATTCACTAGTAAGAGACAGATTTAAAGTTATTTTGAACATTGAACAATTGAAGGATGTTTATGGCTACTGTGAATGCTTCCCTCTTTCCATCCCTCTCCAAAATTCTTCTTTTGTTTCTTTTCTTATCTTCTGTCTTCTTCTTCCCTTTCCCTTCTTCTGCTGTTTAACCCTTTCTTATTTCCTGCTGTTGAATTTTCTGATACTCTGTTTTCTGGGCGACATTGGCTACACCTCACAGTTGGTCGATCTCCTTCTACCCAAGGCTGTTGGCTTGAAACTTGGAGTAGTAGTAGGAAGCCATAAAGCGATTCAGACATCTGAATCTGAGGTAGAGAGAGTCTTGCTGATTTGGGAACCATTACTCCTCAACCAGATCTGGAATAGTAGGCATCGCCAGATCTAACTTGCAGGTACAGTTGCTCCTCATTGATTGCTGGTTTGAGATACCTGTCTGCCGGAATCAAGAGGCCATAGGGTTGGTAGCCTTCGTTTGGAAGATCAGCCCAAACCAAGACTTGTTGAAGGAGCTCCATCAATCTGAAACCTTTCCTTACCGCTGGTTTTTTTTGCTCCCTAACAAGACCTAAGGTAGAAGATGACTTTTCTTTTATTCTTAGGTAACCTAGTTTGTTCTACTTACAATTAACCCCCTCTTTTCTTAAACTTTTGTTCTAATATTTCCTCATTCCTTTACTAATTCTAGAATACCCCTCCTCTTTTAATTTCTATCTCAGTTTGACCCGATTATCTATTTTCCTCTCTTTTAAGTTGTAGAGTTGAGCCTGAATTTACAAGAATGCCCCTACTTCTTTAAAACTGTTTTAGTTGTTAATTGTAGGCCCCTAAGCAATCCGATTACCCCGGATCCGCATCAGCCTGAAATTAGGGGCGTGAGTTCCCTTGTCCTAGGTGACCCAACCTTTAAGCCCTTGGTCATTGATACCCTCCCTGTTGGTGGCTATGCCTCTGAGATTGAACCATTGAAGGTGAGCGTAGGCCTAGAAAGTAAGAAAACGGGATTTAATTCATTAGTTAGTTAGAGTCTTGTTTTGAGTCTATTTCCTTTGTTATTTATGTTTGAGTTAGTTTAGGTTTCCCTATTAATGAATGACTAGTTAGTTATCTACTCCATGTTGGAGTTCTAGTCCTACTCCATGTTAGAGTTATAGTCCTAGTCCTATTATGAGTCCAAGTCCTGTTAGGAGTGTCTAGTCCTATTTGGATATTAGTTCCTAATTATGAAACTTATGATAGGATTGCTATTTTGCCCTCTTTAAATAGAGGAGCCTATATACTCATAATTTGAGATTTGAATAATGAATGATTGCAGTCAATTGCTTAAACAGCCGGGATAGCTGTGGGTGAGAAGCCCGGGCCGAGATAGCCACCCCTTTCCCACATTCACCTTGTCATTCCTTTACTTTTCTGCAAATTATTTACTGTTATTAATTGTTTAGTGTAAGAAGAATTCAGATATGTTCAAGTCTTCAAAGCCAGAATCAATAGCCAAGAATTCCCCATTCTTGAAGTCTGCGATCTCTTTCTTCTCTTAGAAGTCGTTGTAGGACTACTCAGTCCTCCTCTTGAAGCTGTCCGGATCTGTCCAGTAGCTGTTCTATAGAATCTTAAAGTTTTCTCTCCTAGGTTAGAAAATCAAGAAAGCTTGTAACTTCACAGCCAACCATCGGAATCCTCTCAACTTTGGGGTTTTTGTACCTTCCTTGGGCCCTGCAATCGACCAAATTTGTAGCTCAATTGGAGCCCTACAGACTTGGCCGCACCTCTCTCTCTCTCCAGCTCTATAGCAGGTCTTTCTCTCTCCTATCGAGTTGGGTGTTGGGCTGGTTTTGCTTCTGTATTGGTATTGTATTCTTGGGGTTTATTTGATGGTCTTATTTCTTTGTTTCCTGGTCCTATTTGTCTTGTTTGGGGTTTATAAATTGTGGGGGATAGTTTATTGTAATCTACTCCTGCATTACTTCCCCTACACAGAATATTATCTTCCTAAATTAGTTCCTTATTTTTTCCTTCCTTTTGTCCTTTAATTTCTTAGTTCCTTATTTTACTGTTGGAAATTTATCTTGTACCACCCCTATTTTCAAACCTTACATACCCTGTTTTGCGAACAAAATGACACTTAAATCCATTCCGTTAGATCAAAATCGTCAAGTGATGACATGGTGTGTTTTGTTATTTTTTAAATGGCAAAATTACCCTTGAGGAAGGGTAAACTTAATGTTTTACCCTACTATGTAAAAACCTCCAAATTGAATCGATTGGTATACCGATTTCCACTTCCCTTTCTTTTGCAACAACCCACCGGACTTCTTCTTGCCGTTGGAAGAAGGGTCGGTGATGGCGGCTGCCACCATCATCGTCGATGTAGAAGACAATCATTATGAAGATGAAGAGTTTCACCATGTGATCAGTCCGTTTGCTGTCACATAAAACCTTCAAACCCTGGAGGAAAGTTTGAAAATCAAGATGCTGTCTCATAAAACCTTGAAAGTCAGTTCAGAAAAATCAAGAAACTACAAGAACAGCTGATCTAGAAAATTAACGTCGGCAAAGATTGAGAGAAAGGTAGTTGAAGAAGGGAAGAAGAGACGGAGATAATAATCAAAGGAGTGGACACCAGGAGAACCCTTCGCATAGACAGATCTAAGCCAACAGAGCAGAGACGGCAATACAAACTTTAATATCACAAACCACAATGATAGATAACTTAGAAAGTCAAGAAGAAGCTCATGAAGAAGATGAGGCAGAACAGGCCCATCCCTGATCGGATCCGCATGAAGACCGATAACACCATGAGGTACAATGCGAAACACAGGCACTGGCACTGCACCAAGCTAGGGTTTTAAGGTGTCATAATTTGTCCCCTTTCTGGGTTTAATTAGAGTTGTAGGTCTTGCAAGAGACTGGCAAGATACGGTTTTTGTTAATTCATAAATTAATCAGTTTTTATAAAGTTTGAAAATCAAGAAGTAATTCAGAACAGGCCTCTTTCTGAGTTCAGGAAACTGTAACGAGTCCTTGAACCATTTTATTGAGATTGTTGTTTCTCTTTGTGGAGGATATTTTGATCAAGTGGGGTTTGATAAAGCAGTCCTGAACTAGATTTTATTGAGATTGTTCTCTTAGAAGGGTAGCTAGGGACAAGGGAGGAAAAGGCCAAGGGGCTGGGTGCTCTCGTTTTTGAAAAAGAGGAAGAAGAAAAAGAAAAGGAGGAAGAAGAAGTGGTGGGTCCGACTCAGACATTGAGAATGGTTTATTATATAAAGAAACATAATAGGGTGAAAAGGGTCTTTTCCAGTTCTAAACTAATGGTATTAGACTTCAGGTGTGTGGTTGATATTTTGGGAAAATTAGGGTGATATATCATATAAGGTTTGAAAATAGGGGTGGTGCAAGATAATTTTCCTTTACTGTTAGTTTCCAAGTTTATCCCTCCCATTAACACATTACACTCCATTAGCTTGTGTTCCTTTTCTTATAGTTTGATTCTAATAAATTACAGTATTGCCACCATTTGTTATTCATCTTTTATTAATTGCTGAATTGTTATGGAAATTATAACCCCCCTCCCCCCCACCCCCAAAAAAAAAGCAATCTTCTTGTGGATTCTCTATAGTTATCGTTCTCTGTTGTGTTTTATATCTAACTATAAACTGTTGGGTTTGGCTGTACAGGAGCTGTGTTCAACTTGCTGTGTGGTGACAGGGACATGATGATCATGGAAAAAATTGAGAGGCATTTTGGGCATGACATAGCTGAGGTAAAATTTCAGTTGTACCTTGGAGAAGAGCTGAAACGATGTTATTTATTTTCCTTTCTTCCACCATTTTCTATCCATTTGCAATTTTTCTCCTTCATTTTCTTCTTGTTCTTTAGGACCAGTGCAATGTCATATGGTACTTTTTCTGTCACGTGTTATACAGGTTGGGCCATCTTCCAACAGGCTCTTTCTTATTCATCAGAAAAAAAAAAGGCTCTTCCATATCTGTTCCCTCCCCCCCCACCCAAGGGGGTTTTAGTCCTTACTATAATATGCAATATATATATATATATTTTTTCTTTTAAGAGTTTGTAAAAGCTCTCAAAAATTTATGTACATATAATATTGTTAAAACCTTCTTGATCCACTGAAGTTATGAATCAATGTGTGAGATAGAAGTATCATATAGTCCTTGTTGCCAATACTAATCCAGATCGGTCCGTACCGGCCTTTATCGGTTGCTTTTACTCTTTTTTTTGTAAATGATTTTACCTTTGATCTGGTACCGATACCCTATCCAGGATCGGCCAGGTATTGGTTTCAGTGTTGGCAAATACCGATACAATCCAGCCAATCCAATACCAGTACTTAGAACCCTAATCTGAAGTGCTTCTTGGTGCAATGCAGGTCCCTTCTTGGAGAAGTGATGCAGATTTTGAAGCTGCTTTAAAAGCAGCTGGGCTGGTGTAGATGATGGTGTTGAACTTGTTGCAATTCCTTCAAGGCTGCCTCGCTGAGTATTTGTGTTTGATGAGATGCATGAGGGGTGGTATCTGCAATGATGCATTGGTGTGTTCATCTTCTGCAGAGGCTTTTAAAAGATTTAAATTTTTTCGTTGCAATACTGTCGATGGTCTGCCTAGTTAGTTCCTGTTTGGTCATGAGGGTTGTTAGGGGGAGTGGAATTTTGGATTAAGAAGAATGAATTGTTTTACTGTTTGCTAGGATCTGGATAGGATCTATGAAGCCATTGAAACAAAAATTCTGGTTAGAGTCGGTTTTACCAGCCCAATGATAAAGAGCACATGGAATGGTTGATCAATGCATTATTGAAGGGACACGATACCAAATAGGGAGTAATTAATAGATTCTTTTGTGCTGAAACATTGCTAATAATGCCGTCTCATTCTTGAATCCTACTTGAAGATTATGAGGCGGTTCGAATAAGAACACCCTTTTTAGAATTTAGAATTTAGAATTTTAAATTTTTTCTACTTGTTTGTTGGCTCCATCAGTAAAATAAAAAAGGATTACGAGAATCAATCAAGGAATTTCATTATATCCCTCCTAAGTTCGTGTACCTCATAGAGATAAATAAGATGTAGATATAATGCATAATATATTCCTTTCTGCTATTCTCTACTGTTCAAACTAATAAAAGAGACATTGGAATGATTAAATAGAGATACTTGTTTTTCTTAATGGAAATCAAAACCGAATAAAAATAAAAGAAAATTATCTTCCAGCTTTCCAGATTTTTCTTTATACCACCATAGGATTACTGATTTATTCATTTTTTGAGAAGAAAATTAACAGGGTAGTTAGGTTTCCATTCAGAGAATGGGATAATTAATATAAGCCATCATTAGGAGGTAAAGTGGTAAAGATTGGAGTTTTTACAATGGCCCTGGAAACAAGTGATATAATACTTCAGAGTTCCAACAGCTACCAATCAATAATTAACAGAGATAATGTTAAAACTGATGTTACCACAAGATGAAGTGAGGGAACTAAATGATCAACCCATACAAAGATGATTTCGCCATTGCAAATATAGCAAACTCTCTTACAAACAAATTTTGTAAGCAATGGAATAACTCGAGTTAGGCTGTCCCAAACTAGGGAGGCCTCTTCCCCCCACCCCCCTAGGGACCGGCATCTCGGTAGACGGCAGATAGCCACAGCCGGCTGGACGACTTATTCTTCCAATCATCTTGGCTCCATGCCTAATCAGCGTCAACATATGTTGATAAATCCTATTTTAATTTGTGCTGTTATAACAAACCAAATTTCCAAGTTAACAGGTTGGGCAGTTGGGATTTCCTATAAAAATGAAAAACAATTACTAATGATCGATTATCTAATGACAGGAGACATTATTAAAGGAGGCGCCAGGGCTCTTCTGTTTGGAGCAGAGCATACACAGAGGAGAGGGTGGAATGTGAAAGAGATTTGGACGAATTCAGGGATCATCCAGAGACTAACTTTTGAACTGGATAATGTTTTTTGGCCTATATCAGTGGTATCCGTTTTTTTGTTTGTATATAAAAGCATGCATAAAGTAACCGCAAACTAAAACCCAAATCAGAAGTGATTTCGTATTTCGTAGCAATAGCTACAAATAGGATTAAAAATATCCAGAATGTAAATATAAATAGGGCCCAGTAGTTGTAATTATGGTACCTATTAATATGAAAATGTTTTATATTTCCAAAAAAAAAAAAAAAAAAAAAAAAAAAACATATATTAGTAACCGATTTCCCAAGGTCAGACTACTCAAGGAGATCAACAGACTAGCCCAGCTGCTTCCCTTCCAAGGATCATTTCCTAAGGTGCCTGAGATAATAATGGGGCTTTCCAGAGACATAAGTTGAGTTCACACGATGAATTAACTCTATTCTAAAAAAAATTTTATTTTATTTTATTTCATTTTATTTTTTATTTTTTTAAAACCCCTTTTAGGCACAACATGATTATTAGATACAGAGAGCCATTATCCATAGGAAAACATCTAGTATAATGAAGATTTTCAAGATTTATATGGTCAGAAAATTAATTTCCCTATGAGTGGGGTTTTCTTTAGTAAAGGTACATCTTCATCTAATAAGAAGACTGCTTGAATAGTCAAAGCATCATTTTCAGTAGATCGAAAAAAATTAAGAGAATCATTAGCAAAAAACAAGTGAAAGATCGTGGGAGCTTCTGATCCAACCTTAATATCTTTAAACAAATTAAGGTCACGATAAACCTTAAGGAGTCTAGACAAACCCTCTATAGCTAGTATAAACAAATATGGGCTGAGCGACAACTTTGACGAATGCCCATTGAGGGTTAACCAAAAAATAAAAAAACCAAAGCTAAACCTTGAGAACTCGAAGTTTGCTCTAACATGTACCCATTCTAGCCTATCATAGGTTTTGGACATATCTAATTTGAGAGCCATCCAACCATATTTTATTGTGCCATGTGGACGAGTAATGTGGTTATTTAAAAACCATTGCATAGAAAGAGCAAAAAAGGGCATACCCGGTAGCTCTCGAAAAGGGGGAAATTGATGATTTTTTTGGGGGTGGTCCTTTTCCTCTTGGCCCAACCATCCTGGTATTGAATGACAGATCTACGTTCTGGTCCATCCGCACGTGACAGAATTGTGCATAGTCCATCAATCAATCAAATACCCTCTCATTTACTACTATTATGCATGTGTATCTATTAATACTACGCCATTATGCATTCTCTTAAAGTCCAGATCTTTTAAACCTATATTTTGTCACTTGGCAAACTCTATTTAAGTTGAAATTATGTGAACAAGAGAACTTGAGTTCCACCTGTCCACGTATCAACTGAATTGACACGCAATAGATATTTTAGGTAATGCATGTGGGTAAGCCGTGGAGGATAAACCCTTAACCTTTTGACCCATTTATTTTTTTATTGTATTGTTTTGTGTCCTTGAGGTGTAGGACTGATTGGCCATTGGCCACCGATTAGAAAATTGATGGGACACAAATATTTAGGCAAGGATTACCAAATTAACCCATATCAGGGGGCCATTCTAGGTTACTGTGTTCCTCAAATCCTCAATCCAAATCTGTTCCATCAAAGTCTCACCTTTAGGTTTATGATCCCTACAGATTGTGAAAAAAAAAAATCAAGAGGGTAGGTTGTGTAATGGGATCTCAAGTCATGATCTTCATTACTTACCTATGACTAAAACTGTAATACAAGGTGCATGCACAGAAGCAAAAGACCATAAGCATGGAAAGGCTGAGTCATGTACTAACTACTTCCTTGAAAACGATGTAAAATCTTTAACACTCAACTCTGACCTAGTTGGGGAGTGCAAACATGTTCAAGTAAAAATATTTCTTGCCAAAATTTGCCATTGCTCTCAGCAATGAACAGGTTCATAATATTGTAACCTCTAATAATATCTTGCAACTATACAGCATTTACATTATGAGGATGAATAACACACTTCATTGATTCCTCACCTAGGTTCAAAACTAGAAAAAGTAGCCTCATTTACCGAAGAACTCTCACCACTTACTGAAAATGGATCTGATTCAATGCTCTTGCTCCCCATAGCATAGGCAGGTTGTCTAGGTTGAGGCAGGGCATCGAGTCTCTTCTTCAACATCATAACCACAGATGACATAGTAGGTCTGTACTTGGGATCTTCTTGAACACACAAAAGCCCTATAAGGAGACATTTCAAAACTTCTGATGTTGGACATGAATTATTCAACAGAGGATCTATGAACTCCAAACCCTTTTCTTCATGCCATAGTCTCCAGGCCTGAAATTTTAAACCTCAGATAAAATTATATTTAAGAAAACAAATCCATTTCACAGCTTGTTTCTCTGGAAAAGAGAGGGAGGGGGGGGGGATTTGCATTTGGAACATACATATTCCAGCAGCGTCTGAGAATCTTGTGTAAGGTGGAAACCACTATTTTTTTTCCCGCTTATCAGCTCGAGCACAATAACACCAAAGCTGAAAACATCAGACTTCACAGAAAACAAACCCTTTAAAGCGTACTCCGGAGGCATGTATCCACTGCATTTCATCATAAAGGAATCACTCTTTATTTAGTATTATAGAAAGCTAAAGATTATATCCTTGCTAACTACATGGGAGAATGAGAGAAAGAATATAAGGTAAGAGAAGTATGTTTTCTTTTGGAAGAAAGCAATACAAGGAAGCAAGTCTCTCACCAACAAAATTTTGTTGAAGAGTGAAAACACTTGTATTTCTCATTTGAATCAAGCTCTTACAATAGAGAGATTATATAAGATTACAGTAGGAAACCCTAGTCAACTATGTGTTGTATGGTAGGAGAATATTACAGAATATTACATGCGGTGATAAAGGGAAATGAAATATATGAAGAATATATAGAGATCGAACCATATCAGCCTCCCCATATCAGGGAAGATCTGAGATACGCTATTACACCCCCTCAAGTTGACGGGCAGAGCAGATCCTCAACTTGTCCCGCATGAACTGGAACCGAGCCGTAGGAAGAGGTTTGGTCAAAGCATCAACGAGCTGGTCATTAGTGGAGATGAATTGCACAGACAACTGCTTTTTGGCAACACGGTCACAAACAAAATGGAAGTCGATCTCGACATGCTTTGTTCGGGCATGAAAGATCGGATTGGCTGATAGATAGGTCGCACCGATATTATCACACCACAGAATCGATGAATCATGAAGTGGAATGCCAAGTTCTTCAAGCAGGGACTCCAACCAAATAAGCTCCATAGCAGCATCGGCCAGAGCTTTATACTCTGATTCAGTGGAGGAACATGCCACGGTTTGTTGTTTTCGAGAAGACCAGGAGATCAGATTAGAACCAAGATAGATAGCATAACCTCCAGTGGATTTCCTATCATCACCATTGCCAGCCCAGTCAGTGTCAGAGAAGGCTTGGAGCGTGAATGGGGTAGTGGATCGGCCAAAAAGAAGACCATGAGACTGTGTTTGCTTCAGATATCTGAGAATCTGCTTTACAAGGGCCCAATGATCCTCGGTCGGAGCGTGCATGAACTGACAGACAGTTGACCGGAAAAGAGACATCGGGTCGAGTCAGAGTCACATACTGGAGAGCACCAACAATCGAGCGATAAAGAGTGGGATCAGCCATCGGTACACCCCCTGAAAGAGATGGTTTGGCGGTGGTAGCCATGGGTGTAAGAACACTTTTACAATCAGTCATACCAGTGCATTGCAGAAGATCACCACTATACCAAGACTGGGTAAGGAGGAGACCTTGGAGTGGGGCTGCTCCTCAATACCCAAGAAGAAATGTAAGGGACCCAGATCTTTGATTGAGAACTCCAAAGCCAAAGAAGAGAGCAGTTGGGCGATTGGAGCAGATGTAGTTCCTGTAACCAAAATATTATCTACATAAACCAAGACATAAAGCATGGAATCACCTTTCCTGTAGATGAAGAGCGATGGGTCAGTTTGCGAGGCCACAAAACCATATTGAAGGAGAAAAGTAGACAAGCGATGGAACGATGCTCGAGGGGCCTGTTTAAGCCCATATAAGGACTTATGAAGGTAACACACATGGGATGGATGAGATGCATCGCTAAAGCCAGGGGGCTGAGTCATGTAAACTTCATCATGGAGAATGCCGTGGAGGAAAGCATTATGGACATCAAGCTGATGGATCGTCCACCCACGGGTAACAGCCAAAGAAATAATGGTGCGAATAGTGGTAGCCTTAACCACAGGGCTGAAAGTTTCTGTGTAATCTACACCATGTTATTGATGGAAATCCTTAGCGACTAAGTGAGCTTTATAATGCTCAAGGGATCCATCATCCTTCCTCTTGACGCGATACACCCATTTGCATCCAACCAAATTTTGATGCGGAGAGGGAGGTACTAAGGACCAAGTACCATTTTGAACCAAGGCATTAAATTCCTCACCCAAGGCTGCCCGCCATTCAGGAATTTTGTGGGCCTGTATGAAGGAGGTGGGCTTAGGGGTGGAGAAAGGTGTGTGATTGGCAGTGAGGGCTTGTGGTGGTGGTGGTGGTGGTGGTCTAGGGCGCAAGGTCATGGTATGCACCTTGGAAGGAGCAGCAGGTGGGGTGGTGGGGTTAGGTAATGTAGGTGAGGGACTGGTGGGTACGGTTGGAGGTGTGGAGGTGTGGAGGTGTAGAGCTCGAGGAAAGGGCATGAGCGGCATGGAGGGGAGGGTGGTGTGCTATGGGACAGCTGTGAGGAAGGGTTGGTGGCAAGGTTACGCGTGGGAAGTGGGGAAGGAGAGGAGGGAGGTGGTGTGGGTATAGGTGGAGAAGGGGGTGGCGCTGGAAGGGAGATGGGATCAGGCCGCTATGGTGGCAACGGTAAGTGCTGAACCCGTGTAGGAATGACAGCCCAAGGAGATGGAGAAGGGAAAATCGAGGGCGGAGGGAGACCAAGGATTGAAGGAGAGTTAAAAGGAAAGGAAAACTCATCGAACCGAACATGGCGTGCAATGTAGAACTTATTGGTGACCCTATCAAGACACCTATAGCCATGGTGAGAAGGACTGTATCCAAGAAACACACAGGGAGTGGAATGAAAATCCATCTTATGGCAGTTATAGGGACAAAGGTAAGGGTAGCAAAGGCACCCAAAGGTGCGCAGAAAGGTGTAGTTTGGAGCCTTATGATAAAATAGTTGGAATGGGGGAAGATTATGAGAAACTTGAGAAGGCATCCGGTTAAATTAGATAGATAGCAGTCTTGAAGGCAAAATGCCAATATTGCATGGGAACCGAGCCATGGACGAGCAGGGAAAGACCCGTCTAAGTGATGTGACGGTGTCAACGTTCAACCGACACTTGTTGGGCATAAGTGTGTGGAGAGGAGAGGCAATGAGAGATCCCAACCATAGAGAAGAATGTGGGAAGGGTGCGAAATTCACTTCCCCAATCCGTTTGAACTTGTTTCATTTTGACGAGAAAAATGCCGTTCAACAAGTGCTTTAAAAGAATGAAAAACAGAGAAGACTTTAGATTTATGGCCTAAAGGAAAAAACCATATATATTTAGTAAAATCGTCCACAAAAATTCCAAAGAAACGATGCCCTGAGATGGAGGGCGTAGGGGAAGGACCCAAACATCACTAAACACAAGATCTAATGGAAAAAGGCTACAAGAAGTAGATAAAGGAAGATGTAGGCGACAAGATTTGCCAAGTTGACAGGTGTTACAGAGAGTCTGAAGGCGAGACGATTGACATAGAAGCTTATTGTGATAAACAATGTGACAAAGTAGGCACTCATGAGGATGACCAAGACGAGAGTGCCAACCGTCTAGGGTGGTTCTTTCAACAATACTAGCATGAGGAGGAGTAGGAGTTGTAGGCTTTAGGGTATAAAGACCCCCTTTACTCAGACTGGAAAGGATTATCGTTTTGGTATCCTAATCCTTCACAAGAAAATGAGGAGGGTGAAACTCAAAAAACACACCATTATCTTTAGCAAACTTATGAACAGAGAGAAGGGGTCTGGTGATAGAGGGGTCATGAAGAACATTATTCAGAGAGAGAGAACGAGAAGGAGAAGAAATACGAGAGGAACCAACATTAGAAATTGGGAGACCCTTACCGTTGCCAACCTGTAGAATATCATTACCTGAGTAACCATCATATGTAGAAAGAGAGTTCAGATCTGGGGTAATATGGTGTGTTGCACCGGTGTCAGGGTAGCAGGTTAAAGCCTTTGAGGGGTAGGGAGAGGGAGAGGCATGGGTGGGGGTTGGTAGCAGGCTAGGTTGGGCATAATGGGCAGTGGGAGGAAAATTATTACAAGAGGAAAGGACAGTAGGGTAGGGTTTAGGGTATTGCCGAGGTCAATAGTAACATGTGTTAGAATTTTGGTTGGTCCGTTGGCAGATGGTACAGTAGAATCGTCCAAAAGATTGTTGAGACTGGCATCCACGACCACGTCCGAAACGGCCACGCCCCCCATGACCCCTATTAGATCCTCGGCCAGAGGATTGAGTGCCAGAATGGTTAGGGGAAGGGGAGGACCATTGTGCAATGTTGGCTACGGGAGCGGAGGAGTTGGTGTCTGTGGCCTTAGTGACAGATAATTTGGAGAATACACGAAGGCTCTCGTGATTGAGAAGCAGGGCATGCAGCTCGGTGTAGGTGGGTATAGATTCACGAGTGAGAATGGAGGGTACTATACCCTGTAGATCTTCGCAAAGAGATCGCAACACATAAATATTGAAATTGGCCTGCTTGAGAGGTTCGTCGGCGGCAGACAATTCATCAGAAAGAAGTTTGGCGCGCTAAAGTAATAGTGTCATAGTTTCCTCAGGTTTTTGGCGAAGATTCTGAAGACTGAGATAAAGAGACATGAGTCTGGTAGGAGATGCCGAGCCAAACGCAATAGAGAGTGTGACGCAGATGTCATGACTGGTATCCCTATCCAAGATCAGAGGAACAACATCCTCGGAAAGAGAGGCAACAAGGAGACTAACAAGCTGTGCGTCTTGTTGATGCCACGTTGTGGCCTCGATAGGGTCGCTGGGATAGGGAGTGGTGCCATCGACAAAGCCAAAGAGGCGCTGACTTTTGAGGAATGGTACCAACTGCTTCTTCTAGAGAAAAAAATTTTGTGGGAGAAAGTTTAATGAAAAGATAGTGGTGGGGCGAGGAGAACACCGAGAGAGAGGGAGCAGCAAGAGCGACAGGCTCTATGGCCTGTGTAGTGGGAAGGGCACCGACGGTGGTTTCTTCAGTGGCCATGGAGATGATATTGTGACTAAGGGTAAGAAAAGAAAGAAGAAAGAAAGAAGACTCATAGGAGCGTAGGGTGCTCTGATACCATGAAAATACTTGTGTTTCTCATTAAATCAAGCTCTAACAATAGAGAGATTATATAAGATTACAGTAGGAAACCCTAGTTAACTATGTGTTATATGGTAGGAGAATATTACAGAATATTACATGTGGGGATAATGGGAAATAAAATATATGGAGAATATATAGAGATTGGACCATATCAGCCTTCCCATATCAGGGAAGATCCGAGGTACGCTATTAATGCTGAAGTGAAGCTTTGGTTGCAAAATCTCAAAGATGCAACCTATGATATTGATAATGTGTTGGATGAGTGGAGCACATCAATTCTTCTCAAATCTTATTCACATATAGATGATGATGATGATGATGATGATGATGATGATGATGATGCTCATGCTTCTCTTGTTAAGAAGGTATGCCTTTTTCGCAACTTCTTTTCTCCTTGCTATTGTTTCAAGCAAATTGGTTTGCGCCGTAACATTGGTCATAAGATAAAAGAGATAAGAGACAAATTGGATAAGATTGCAAGTGAGAAAAATAAGTTTGGTTTTAGTGAAACTAGCAGTAGAAATGAAAATATAGATGATGAGTCAAGGAGGAGGAGACTAGAAATTAGCTCCTTCGTTGATGTTAATGAGGTATTTGGTCGTGAGATGGATAGAGAAATCATAATAAGCAAGTTGTTGTGTGAGGATAGTCAACAAGTAGAAGTGGTTTCTAGAGTCCCCAATATCTCCATTGTGGGTATGGAAGGTATGGGCAAAACTACACTTGCCTAACTTGCCTCAATGATGATAGGGTGAAGAACCATTTTAATAAGAGAATGTGGATTTATGTGTCTCAATCTTTTGATAAAGTGAAGGTTGCCATGCAGATTGTTAGAGAAATTGGTGGGACCATTGTCACCCAAGGTGGTGAGATCACATGGGAAGATGTGCATTGTCAATTGACTAGTTTTGTTGATGGAAAACAATTCCTACTCGTCCTAGACGATGTGTGGAATGAAGATCCTATGCAATGGGATCCATTGAAGTTTTCTCTCAAATACGGTTTTCATGGAAGTAGAATAACTTTCACAACATGCAATGAGAGGGTTGTAGACATGATGGGTACGGTATATGTCCATAGATTAGGAATAATGTCTGACGAAGCCTGTTGGTTATTTTTGAGACATTATGCCTTTGTTGGAAGGAAAGAAGAAGCATGTGAGAAATTAAAAGAAATTGGCATGGAACTTGCAAAGTAAGTGTAAGGGATTGCCTCTTTCGGCAAAGAGTTTAGGATGTCTTTTGCTCTTCAAAGAGTCAAAAAAAGAATGGTAAAATGTGTCGGAAAATGATGTATGGAAGGTTGTATCAACCGTTGATAAACCAGTCTTGCCAGCTCTATTTCTACGCTATAATGATATGCCCTCTCATTTAAAACAATGCTTTGCATATTGTTCTCTCACCCCAAGAGGTTATTATATTAACAAAATGGTCACAATTCCAACATGGATGTCACAAGGCTTTCTCAAGGACAATTTTTGAACAAGTGGCGGAGATTTGGTTAGATTAGGAGATGAGTACTTTAATAATTTGGTCAAACATTCATTTCTTCAAAAAGATGTTAAGAAATCAAAAGGAAGAAGACAACTTTACCAAATGCATGATGTTGTTCATGATTTTGCAAAATCCCTTGTAGAAAATGAATGCTTTACTTTGATGATTAAAGATACTAATGCTCAGGAATTTAACTTTAGTAAAGCCCGTCATTTATGTCTATCAATACAAGAGATATATACAATTCCTTCTTACATTTAAAAGGCAAAGAAACTGCGCACTCTCAAAATCTATGGACAAATTCCCTCAATTTCTTCTGAGTTATTTCGTCACTTAAGTTGTCTGAGGACACTAAACTTGGGTGGTACTTACCTTGAAGAGCTTCCAAATGAGATAAGGAAGTTGATACATCGTCTTGTGCCAAGTTTAGAGAACTACCTAAAACAGTGACTAGTCTATACAACTTGCAATTATTAGACCTTGGGTTATGTAGTAATCTTTGTAAACTACCAGAAGGGACTGGGAGATTGGCCAATTTGATTGGTCTTGATCTGATAGAATGTTGCCAATTAAGTTACTTTTCGGAAGGAATTCGGAAATTAAGCAAACTACGTGGTTTGTCAGCTTCATTATTGGTGGAGTGGAGACAGGAGAGAGGAGAATGTAAGATTGGAGAAGTGAAAGATATCAACTTCCTTAAGGCTCCGTTTGGTTGTAAGTGAAATTTAAAAATAAGTGAAGTGAAATTTTCATACTTAAAATAGAAATGTTTGTAATCATTACCCCATGTGATTCATTATAATTGTATAAACTACTTAATTTTTTAACCATATGTAGTAATGATACATTTTACATGTAATTTTTATTTTATATATTATAGCAAAGGGTTTTAGATGTAAAGTAAAATGAAATTTTATAACCAAATATGGAATGATTTAACATTAATGTTATAGTCATATGAGGTAATGATTACATACATTTTTTTTTTTTTAAGTATGAAAATTTAATTTTCCTTCCCTTTAATTTCCCTGCAACCAAACAAAATCTAAAGATTTTCTCCGCATAATAGGTTTGGGGAAAGTGGAAAATGGAAATGAGGCCAAGATGGCTAGCTTGAAGAATAAGCAACATCTTTGTGGTCTGTATTTATATTTTAATCAATATACTGGTGTTTCAAGAGTTGATGGGGATTACAGTGAAGAAGGGGAAGAAGAAGAAGTTGAAGTTGATGAAGGAGATGTGCTGTCCAGGAGGATCGAGGATGTGCTGCAAAGTCTCCGACCACATCCAAACCTTGAGAAACTATCAATTGTTGATTAGCCTGGTTATGTGTTCCCCAGTTGGATGGGTAGTCACGTGGATTTCATGACTTTCTCCAGTCTGGTTTTCTTGGAACTCTATGGATGCAGGAAGTGTAAGGAATTGCCTCTGACTTTAGGGAAACTACAATCCGTTGAAACCCTTGTAATAGTTGGAATGAATCAGGTGAAATTCATGGGTGTTGAGCTTTTTGCAACTGATGGTGGGGTTGACACAATATTCCCAAATTTGAAAGTATTTCAATTGGGTGGAATGCGAAATTTGGAGGAGTGGGATGTGAGAGTACAAGAAGATGGGAAAGAGTTCATCTTTATGCCGTGTCTCCAATATCTTGTTCTTCTTGATTTGCCCAAGTTAAGGTTGTTCCCACAACACCTTACCCAAGCTACATTCCTGAGGAAATTGATGATATGGAAATGTCCAAACTTGAATTGGATGCCACCATCTCCATCATCCCATCTTCCTTTTCTATACATTGAGGAGTTGATTTTAAAGGAAGTTGCAGGTTCATTTTCAAAGTCATTAGTACCAAACAACCACATGCTCCTCCCTAAGCTCAAGTTGTTGCGTGTGAGAAAGTCACCTTACTCGCCGTTACCTGAAGACTTAAGGCAACTCACATCACTTGAGATTCTGGATATTCGAACATGTTCTAAGATCAAGTCAATACCTGAGGGGGAGAGTTGCAGCATCTCTCCGCACTCCAAGAGTTGACGATCATGAGGTGTCCAGTCTTGAGATGGCGTTGCCAAAAGGAGATAGGAGAGGATTGGAGCAAGATAACCCACATCCCAAAAATCTTCATCGATGGAGAGAAGATCAAATGAGGAACAACTTCCACAACAACAGAAGCGGACAGGATGAGACACTCCACATCAATAGGTAACCACAATGCATTAGTTAAATTTTCAATCAATTCTGTTGCAGTGGAGTTCATGTCGATATCTCATAATTTTTGCTTCTTTTTTTGCTTATTATTTTTAGTTGATCGAGAGAACACGACCTCCTCAAAGCTCAAACTCTAGAGATGACGAAGACAAATGCATGAGCAATTCCACAGGAATATCATTTTCACTTCCAGATATGTCAGTACACCTCTCCTTAGGTCCATTGATTACTTGATTTATTGTTTGGTTCTTTCTTTATTTCATCATCTTATTTATTTATGTGTTTTGGTTAATTAGCACAGATGATCAATCGAACCTAGGACCGTGTGTCTATCCTCTGCCTTGATTTTAATATTTAGAAGACAAAAAAATGCAAATGGGTATCAAAGTCCTTGTCACTGATCCAAGGGAGCTTGAAAAATTCATCAAAAGGTAATTTGATGAACATTAGATCTTTCGAAATAGTTGTCACATTGCAAATTAATGAGATGAATTCTTAGTGGCTTTTGAATTAAATTTATACCTCTTAAGAGTTTCTGGAAGGAACTTTCACTTCTGGGAGTATAATGGATGTGGATTGTTGAGATTGGGGTAGGCCACTAGGATGTGAGTATCAATTGAAGTTGTTATGGTTAAATGAGGTTATACAAAGCAATTTATTGTACTCATTTTGCTTCTTAATTCTTATTGATTCAATCCTTGTGTCTATGATCTGATTCCAAAGTGGACTAGACCAAAACCTGGAGACAAACATGGTTCATGACTTCAGCTGCAACTAAGTATGGAATTTGATATGTTTGGTATCAGGTATGGATGGATAATTTGTTGTTGGATTTAGGTTCAGTCTCTCTCTCTCTCTCTCTCTCCCCCCACTGGACTGTTTGATATGGTTTGTTGTGATGCTGTATATTTGGCTTTTTTGTTTTGAGGGTCATTGTTTGGGTATTTTACATATTGAAGTTTATCTTATTGTGTCATTTTTAGTACTTCTACCCCACCTTATAGAGGCTGATACATAGGACATGTATCACCTGTGTATCAGCCTTTTTTTCTGATAAATGTCCTCTGTCCTAAGTTGGATCTGAACCCAAAACTGTGTTGACAGAAACCAATCTATATAGCATCTACATCCAATCTGCCTTCTTGAGTGAATTGCTTCTGTATCCCCACATATAAGTTTCTCAGTTTGATATGTTAGAGGCTGGGGCTATTGCTGCAACAATAGCATTTTTCATTTTCCTGAAACTATCCAACTGTTTCTGTGGTAACTCTGTGGCAGAGAAATGGTCCAAAACTATCTTGCACTATTCTTTTTTCTCCACCATTTTCAGCTGATGATCCTTATTTATCCCCTTGATTGTCATATTTAGATGTTCAGAAGGAAATTAAATAGAAAATTGAACCAATTCATTCAGTTGATCACCACAAGAAAATTGAAGCCCATCCTCAGATCATATTCACTGTGATTGGATTTAATTCTGTAGTATTGTTCTTGTAACCTCTGTTCTAGGACTAGTCATGCTGTACCTGCAAACTTGATTACTAGCTCTTTTAGTCAAACCAAAACAATTTGAGTTGTTTGATTCTTCTTAATTAGCTTCCTGAATTAATTTATATAATTCTTTCCAGGTCTCCTTGATCCTTAGAGGTTGAATGACTACATGCTTGATCTTTTTGTAATGCTTTAGCACCTAAATTTGATGTTAGGTGCTGGAGGAGGGGTGACTATTCATTATCCCTGTTTTTTTCTTCTCTGCACCAAAACACTAGTCTTCTCAGGTTCTTGTAGAAAAACACCTACTTGTTACTGTTTTGATGACATTTTGAAAGAAAATTACAATGTTTCTTCATCACTGAAAGGTAAATAATTGGGTTTGGATTCACCCATTTAACCTTTAATGGGTGGCTCAACCATTAATATTTTGTAGCATGGTTCAATTAATTTATATAACAATGCTCTTATAAGATCATATCAATGCCCAAAATATGATTTTTTTTTTTCGAATCTTGGACATTGTTTGATTCTTAGTGCCCATCAATTAGTTTATGGAAAAAAAGTTGTCATGATATCAATGTGTAGATTCTTGCACATGCAATAGTGATCTGGACCTAAGCGGCAACTTGTGTAGGGCCTATAGGCTATATGCTTCGAAAAAAGATCCTCTCCAACACCAATTTGAATGGCTCCAATTTTGTAAGAGTCTGTAGATCATTTACAGCAATCATTTTATATGAATATTTATCTAAAAAAATAATGTAAAAAATTTAAGCCTCCATTTAGATTTTGTTAGTTGCAGGGTTTAAAATAATGGAACACTGATCCGGAATCGGTCCCTTTCGATTCTGTAATGAGGTTTCGGTTGGTCAGGAATCAGTTAGAATAGACCAAAATATGCTGTAACCCGAGAAATTCAGTATGAATTGATCGATCAGATCGGCCTGAATCAATTGAAATCAAGGCTGATCCGGCCAATCCGATCTAAATTCTTAAAAGACTGGTTAGATGTGATGTTAAGTGAAGTAAATAAGATTTTAATCAATAAAGAAAAATGAATGATTTTTTTTCACAGGTAAAAAGAATGTAGCACAATTGAAGAAATATAGAAATTAAAGCTTGTACAATTATGAAAAAAATGCTATGGAAGAGTTAAGTAGCTCAATCACGGGAGCAAAAATAGTACAGGGCACTTTGATGTGACGACTCTGCCGCAAAAAACTTCACATGACTGGATGAATCAGATTTCTAAAGACAACAGGACCACCAACATGAGAGGAAAGTAACATATTTTATATATTAAAAAGGGAGGGAAAATGGTTTATGTGGAGAGTGTGGCCCATGCTCCTTGACACATGGGGGCAAAATGACCGACCTGTCCCCCATGAAATGAAAAATGATACATATGTTGATTTTTCTTTGCGCTTTCATTAGCCCTCATTCCAACACCGGGATTGTTGTGCCCCTGATGTTGGATTGGATCTAGTTGTTACATGTCTCGCATCGCTACTTTTATCCTAGTTAGAATAGATGTGTGTCCTACCTCAAGTGTAACTTCGGGAACAGGATCTCTCCTCAGAATGGGATTTTGATCGCTCTTCAAAATGACCTGAGAAAGATGGGTCATCCTTCTTCGGTAGGATCACAGTTAACCTATTCTACAGTTGCGGGACAAGATGCGAAACTTGAGTGAGGAAGGGTCCTCTAGACTAGTTCTTCAGGCTGGATCCAGCGACTCCCCCACCGGAAACACTTCTCCCCCTCGCCCCCTCAAAAGAAATAGTAAGGAAAAAAGCTTGGGCACATTGCTGCTGGGCTGCCCAAACTAGCGGTGTGCCCAATCTCCGCCCAAAAAAATAGATGAGTTATTATTATTATTATAAATATCTATTTTTCTTAATGTCACAAAACATTTATTGAGAGCAGGTCAGGTTCACGTACGAGAACGACCTTGATCCGTGGATTTAGAATCAATCTCTCTTCATTTAATAGATCCTAAATCCACAAACTAGGGACGCACATGAACCTGATCCGTTCACACATTTATTGAGGTCCAATGAGAGAAAATGGTGATGATAGTTGTAGGCCCCACCCCCCTCTTTCACTTTGTATCTTTTGTCTCTCTCTTTTTTTTTTTTTTTTTTTGGTAGTGGAAAAAGGGTGCTCCATGGTAGTGATCATAGCCCCAGGACAAGCCCCCGTACTGCAAGCAGTGCTTCCACAGGACCAATGTGCGATAGTGGGCATGCCAAGACTCGAACCCATAACCAACTAACTCGAGCAATGACAATAATCCTACATTAACTAATTTTAAGACAAAAATGACTTCATGCACCAGTAGGGGCCTCCCCAATCCCCACCTAACAGTTCAAGCTTTTACGTTTAGATAATCCATCAAGCTAGGATAGTTAATCAATACATTCCAAAATGGTTGCTAAAGAATCTGTCACAAATTTTCTTCCCTATCCTAACTATGTGAATCTTAAATTAATGGGTTTTTTCCCCCTCTTTTCTGAGCAATGTTCTCATTCCAATTTCCCATGACATTAACAAGTCAAGCATAATTTAAGGAAACGCTATCTGCTGGTGTAGATACATACCAGCATGCTGTCAATTAGAGGCTAACGCACTTCAATGTGGGGGTAGCATGGTTTTTCTGCACTAATGGATCTTGGCATATATCTACGCCATCAGGAGAATTCTTTCTTTTTTTGATAAATTATAATTAGTGCCATCACTAGTTGGCACGAGTATATATTTTGGGAAATTTTGGACATATAAATGGTTGAGGGTATTTTAAACACTCATATAATATAAATGTTTTTTTACTCATTTCGATCCCTATGTAAATTTGCTTTAGATAGCCCTAACCATATTTTGTTCAACGACCTTATTGCATCTCGCTCTTTGAGCTTTTTACCCCCTAGTCTTAAGTGTTAGATCAAACACCAAGAAATACGAAAATAAAATAGACAAAAGATCCGCACGATATTGAGATTTAACGAGGTTCACACACCAGGGTGGTGTGCTATGTCCTCGGGCGAAAAATAAGATGTTTCACTATGCAGAAGAGAGATTACACCCAAACAGCGACAAAAAAACTTGTCCTGAAACCCTAGCTCAAAAAACCCCTAAAATACGATGACTTTCTCAACAAGCAACAGTACATTATATATTCTAAGTACGATGCCTTACTCATTTTGATCCCTGTTTAAATTTGCTTTAGATAGCCCTAACCATAGTTTATTCAACGACCTTATTGCATCTCACTCTCCGAGTCTTTCACCCCCTAGCCATAAGTCATCGAAGGCCTCTTAGAAGTCTCCACAATCTACTCATGGCTAGATCCATCGGTTTTGAATCAGTTAGGAAGAGTGAGAAGATTCCACCTTAGAAAAGAGCCTACAACTAACAACTTAAGCCGTTGTTCCCATTTCCTCCCTGACCCATCATGGAAAAAGTACAAGCTTCCCCACCTTTGATTGATTGTTCTGCAGATGTGATAGCATATCGAATACAGGGCATGCGTCTCGTGGCGTGTCAAGGTTCTGAATTGGGTTTCAACTTTGAAGAGTGAAAAGCAGAGGCAGCGCCCCCTCGTGTCACCAGTCAAGCGACTCAAGCCTCCAGCTTAGCTTTACGTGGTGGCCTCTCTCTCTCTCTCTCTCTCTAATATGGCGGCTTTACGTCTGGGAAGTCCTCGCACGAACTTTCCTGCTACCCATGATTCGCATTCAAACAAATAAAATCTTAAAAGGGTTCCTTGTTTTGAAAATATCAAAACGTGGAGGTATTTGTGAATTTAGAAAAAAAAGTGAATTAGTCTCTTCTTTTTTTTTTTTTTTCTCGCTATAAGTCAGGGAACAGTAAAATTTTTTTTTTTTTTTACTATTCATGTGTTGTTTTTAGGTAAAGGATCCTCCCTGAATTCTTACTTCGTAAAAAAAGCCAGTGGAACAAGGTTACTCTATTGCAATCAAGAGATCATGGGTTTGAGTCAAGAAACCTCATTCCATAGGTACAGTGTTATTTATTTATTTATTTTTGTTTTTTTTCTTTTTTCCTATGAGAATTGAAATAATTAAACAAGAATGCAATGGGAAAAATAAAATTACATAATTAATCTTGTTTGAATTCAAAGGATTTTTTTTTTTTTGGGAAGGGGAAAGTGATCCAAAACTTTCCACTTTAATTACAATTTTTTTTTAGGTAAGACAAATTACAAAATTATCTCCATATAAACACATGGCATAATAGAAAAAAAATATATAAGAAACTTTGTAAGATTTACCCCCCTTTTTTTCTCATTACCATTAATTTTTCTTTATAGTTTTAGCATACTCATATGCAAGTTAATATTTTTTTTTTTTAGTAGTAATAGCCATACATAAGTTATAATTATGATCTATGGAATTGTACTGTTGACACCCTCAAAGTGTTCTATAATTTATAGCCTTGTTTTATCCCCAAAAAAAAAATTTATAACTTTTTCTTTTGCTCTTTTATTATGATACATTTGTTTTCCAATGAGAATAAACATTAACATTTCACATATACATTATATTTTGAAAAAAAAAAAATTCAACATTTAATGAGGATTTAATGATAAGTTATTTTTAAATTATTTTTAAAATCTTTTTACAATCCTAAAGTTAAATAACTTTTAAGGATGATATAACGATAAGTTGTTTTCAAACTATTTCTAAAACCCTTTTATAAACCTAAGATTAAATAACTTTTGAGACTATGACAAAGAAACAACTGACATAAAATATTAAAATAACACTCCTAAATCGCAATTACTATTAATTATTAACTAATCTTAAATAAGAAATATTGCATCTTAAGCAATCCTTAACTGGTGGATTCCAGCTGGTTCTTATTGATCTTGTGATTGTGGACCCATTGGAAATCATGTTCAACTACCATCACATTTAATAACAGATAGAATCGGTTCTAAGTAAACCGAGTTCCGATTCCGATCCATGATTCACAACTGGAGAATCGGAATTGATTCAATGATTCTACCGATTTCGACCCGATATTTATATCGCTTCGCGGAGTTGTTGATTCAGTCAATCAAACCAACCTTTCATTTGTCGACAAGAAGTCACCTCAAGGCTTCCTCCTTCACAGCTCCTGCCAATGTTATTATCTCCGAACAGTCATCGTCTGTAATCCATGACTCAAACGGATCAAACATGAAATCCATGAAGAAACCCAATAGTTTCTTTAAGTATATCATCAGAATCTTCAAATCGCTTTCTAAGAAAGGTAATTTTCTCATCATTACTCTCTCTCTCTCTCTCTCTATTGTTCGATCTCTCTCGAATTTACCTTCTAATGGTTCTGTTTATGAACAGAATCAAAGAAAGAAGATGACTTGGATAAGATCGCAGCCGAGGAACAGACGCAATTCTCTCTACAAACCCTTATCACAGCTACCAGAGATTTTCATTCTGATCACAAGCTCGGGGAGGGTGGATTTGGCCCTGTCTACAAGGTATTTGAGTTTAATCCTAAGTGAATTGTAGTGTTTGAATTTTTTATAATTGTCAGGGGAAATCTTCTCATGATACAGGGGAAATTGCGTGATGGAAGAGAGATAGCAGTGAAGAAGCTATCGCAGAGATCGAATCAAGGGAAGAAGGAATTCATGAATGAGGCTACGCTGTTAGCGACGGTGCAGCACCGGAACGTTGTGAATCTATTGGGTTACTGCGCTGAGGGCACAGAGAAGCTTCTGGTCTACGAATACGTCTCTAATGAAAGCTTGGACAAAATTCTCTTCAGTGAGTTCCCCCATTTCGTTCTTCTCTTTTTCTCTTAGTTAACTCTGAAAATTAAGGAAGAAATCCTAAGGACGAAGAACTGAATTAGCAGAAGAATCAATCTTGTTCTTCAATCTTCTTTGCCTTGTCTTCGTTCTTAGGGCTCTGTTCTTGGGTTCTTCGAGTCTCTGTTGGTGGGCAGAAAAGTAATTAGTTCCTAGTCCACGGCGGCTCGACCCAAATGCCCTTCGCTCGCCGGAGATGTGTGGGACCCACCTGGGTAATTATGTTGTGCTATACAGAGTACAACATTAATAATGTGAACCCATTTTGACGTTTCATTACGTGTGTTGGATCAGATGACCTGTGTTCATGCATCAGTGCCCACGTGCGTTGACCTCCTTTCTTTATTGTCACCTTCGGCGTCTTCTTTTGACCATGGAAGATTGTGCTTTCTAGTTGACTCTGACCATACTAGAGGCGGTTTAGAGCTTAGTTTTGATTCTCTTTATACGGTTATGATCAAACTTTATCGAATATACCTTCCTTAGTTTAATAGGAGTGTTCTACCAAATAAAAGGTACAATAGGAGTGGTCTTTTTGCGGGAAAGGGTTCTCCGAACCTACTCAATTTCAAAAGTCTTCTAACAAAGTAGGAAAAAAATAAATAAATAATTCAGATGTGAAAAGGCATCTGAAAAACTCTAGTGCGAGTGACACATTTTGGAAAATAACAATTAGAAAATGATTTATGCGGTTGATTGATGAAATGATCAGGTCACCCCTTGAAATGGCCGATTTGATCCAGTTTCGATTCAGTTTAAATTAATTTTGACCTCGAATTAGTGGGAGTCTTGTGCATTTTTTTTTTTTTAGCATGAATCAGCTCAAAAATGAATTTGAACAACCATTAAGACGAAGATTTCAGTTGAGCCTGATTTGATTTTGGGTTTTTATCGGGTTGCTTTAATGAGGTCTCATTGTTTCATTATCTGGTTGATATTGGTTTGAATTTATATTTTCATTAAAAAAAAAGAAAAATTTTTTTTATTGTATTGCCCTTGTACTTAGATACAAGTGCGCACAAAATTATTATCCCATTCATTGTGAAATAAAAAATCTCATTCCTATTGATGCCCTATGCACGCTCTCAATGGCCATGCTATTATGAAGTAATCTCTTGCCTTTTTCATATATAGGACTGAGTTCGTTGCTAGGCTGTGTAAGCATATGCAAGCACCTCTTTGTATTTATATTTCATTTCTTATTAGGGAAAGAGAAAGACATACGCGGTGGCATATTTAAAAAAAAATTAATGATAAAACTACCCAATAAGGATTCGATTTTGGTCCGATCTGGTTTGCAATCGGTCCCAATCAATTCAATTTGTTCGAGTTGGATTTGACACCCTAATTGCCGGAGTTGATGCCGGGATGTATTTTCTCTCTCCTGTGTTGTATATATCTCTCTCTCTCTCTCCTCACTTGTCCATCTGCAGCAAAATCCGGGATATGAGACTGACTGACAGCAAGTGGGGATAGATTGTAGGATCAAAATCCTCTGTTTTTCTTATCGATGTTTTTCTTTGTTTTGCTACCTGCAAAACGTGACACATGGACAACAAGGAGACCAACGGTCAAGATTGGGTGAGGATTATTACATCCGGTGCGTTGACCTTAAAATTGTCCACGTGTCGCGTTTTGCAGATAGCAAAACAAGGAAAAACATGGATGAGAAAAACAAAGGATTATTTTCCTAGACTATAAGGGTAGGACTTGGCAGGAGGAAGAAAATCAACATATTATTATTATTTCTTCTTTCCCTTCTTATTAATGGAAAAAGCCAAAAGTGTGTTTTGCTCATAGCTGTGTCCAGGTGTCAGTTATAGCTATGCTGAATTGCCACATCATGGATGACGTAAAGATGAGGTGGTAGCAAATTAGAAGTGGTCTTACAAACGTAATCCCCACGTCTGAAACCTCATTATCCATTACCAAGTCACAGTCACTCCATTGAGTCTCCACCGTTGGATGACTCCTGAGGACTATCCAAGACGTGTGACTCCATTTTACGGCAGTAACAACTTGTTTGACTTGTCTTTGTCTGGTTTTGAAGCACAATGAGACTGAAGAAAAGTCATAAACGATGACTTCGGGAGTGCGGTCTAAGATCATGGGATCAAGGATGGATGGACGGTTGACGATAAGATTATTGATTATGATTTTGGTGCTGGTGCAGGGAAAACGGCGGAATTAGATTGGAAGAAAAGGTATGAAGTGATAGCAGGGGTAGCACGTGGACTGCTCTACCTTCACGAGGATTCACACAGTGTGATCATACATAGGGACATCAAAGCCAGCAACATCTTGCTGGACGACAAGTGGTGCCCTAAGATCGCTGATTTTGGCATGGCCCGCCTCTTCCCTGAGGCCAATACACAGACTCATGTCAACACCCGTATCGCTGGCACCAAGTACGTAGTGACTCAATTAGGCTCCATTTGGTTGCAAGTTGAGTTAAATTGTAGAGAAGTGAATATTACGAAAATTTTAACTTTTCTTCCTTTTAATTTTCTTTGCTACCAAAAGGAGCCTTAGATCTGTTTGTTCAATTGTTTACTCTTTTACTTGCTTCAAGCTGTTTTTTGATCGCTCGATTTGATGACCGAGCCTCCAGATCATGCGGCTCAAGATGAGATGGATTCTTATGATAAATTCTAATATGAGTGTTTTAATTAGTGGGTACATGGCACCGGAGTATGCGATGCACGGTCAATTGTCAGTGAAGGCGGACGTGTTCAGCTATGGTGTAGTGGTACTAGAACTTATCAGTGGCCAGAAGAACTACACATTCAACCTCGACCCCGATTGTCAGAACCTACTTGAATGGGTATGTATAAGTAGTTTCCCATCCAACTCCCCTTTTCATGAGGTTTTCGCTATTACAAGGTCTGGGAGTGGTAGATGTACATAGCCTTATCCCTTGTTTCGCATAAAAGATTGTTTTCAAGTTTCGAACTTATTATTTCTTACTATGATCCAATCTATATTATTGATAATTGTTCCTTTGTTGCAGGTATGGAAGCTTTACAAGAAAGGTAGGAGCTTGGAGACAATGGACCCATACCTGGCATCAAGTGCAATCACTGAACAAGTTGCAAAGTGCATACAAATTGGTTTATTATGCACACAAGCTGACCCAAAGTTAAGACCAACAATGCGTCGAGTGGTGGTGATGCTATCAAAGAGAGCTGGCACTCTTGAGGAGCCAACCAGACCGGGTTATCCTCGAGTAACCCGGTCTAGATATGGAAGAACTCCAAAACCCCATGCCACTGCCGGTTCTTCTAGTGCCGGTGCTTCATCCAGATCTTCCTCTTCTCAATCATTCCCAACTACCACAAACACCAATACAGCTACCACTTCTACTGTCACCAGCCCAAGACCACATTCTTATGGGAAGCGTCCCATGCAAGGGTAGTTCTAGGGGTGTCAATTTCCAGTTCAAACCAAATCAAATTGTTATTGGTTTGGTTTTGTTGGGGATTTTATGAAAACTGGTCGAAATCGAAATCAGATCGGACGAATCCAACCAGAAGCCATACCTGATAAAATCCCATTATTCTCAGTATTTTTTTATGTAAATGTATAAAAAACCAAAACGAATCAGGAACCGGATAAAACACCAATTTGAATCGGACTGAGATAGAAACCCACTGAAACCGTACTTCAGCTAGCAGTTTGGTTTTGATTTGGTCCATTATCAGCTCAAAACCGATTCAGCCCTGACAGAAACCATACCAAACCAATCGATTGAGACCCCCATTGTGGCGCTACCCTATTTGTGAAAATTTGAAAATTTTGAATCCTTTTTAGTATTGTATATTATGGTTATAGAGAATAGGATGAGTTGCTATTCTTTTTTTTTTTTCCATGTAAATTTGAGTTAGTGAAGGGAAAATTAATGAAAGGGAGCCGGTTTTATTTATTTATGGACGGTTCACCTATTTGTACCACATAGTATGTTTTTAGCAAGTAGCAAGTTGGGGCCATCCAGGGCCGAAGATCATGGATGTAAACCAGAATTTCTTAGAATATGGTTTAAAAATCGGGAATTGGATTGGCCAGTTTGGATTGGAAACGGTCACTGATCTGGCCAACTCCAATCAATTTGGGTGAATTTGAATCGGAATCGGCACTGTTTGATTTGATTCCCGAGTTGGTTTGGTTGGTTTTTGAAACCTTGGTTTGACCATAACTTTGTGATGATACAAGCAGTCCAATATTATCATCTTGTTTCTTCTTAGCATGATCAGGTAAATTCCTCTCTCGTTTGTAATTTTGTGGTCATTTTGGCCCAATGGGTCGCCCTGTGACTGGACTGTTCAAAGATGTCCTGGGCCTAAATATTAAAACCCGGTTCACAATGGGTCAATTTTTTAATTCTTCTTTCAGTTTAGATCTGGTCTATGGATTTCTTGGAAAGCCTGAAAATAAAATGGGGAGGACAGATGTGAGGTAGCAGGTAGCCATCATGCAAGAACCAATGTTTATCTTTCAATTTTTATAAAAAAAAATAATATATTTCTCTTATTCAATTCAAAATTGAATTTATTTCTTTTGTCTTTTGTAGGATATGCAAGCACATTGTTATGTGCATAGATGGCCCATAATGTCTCCTTATTCTATCTTCCTTACTACTTACTATTTGATTATTCCTTTCCTTACTACTTACTATTTGATTATTCCTTTCACACACACACATAAATATACATATATTTTGATATAGAGTTTGAAATGATATCATACCTATTGATGCTTCTGCTTCTACCTAATGCATCCGTTAGTCTATACACTGGTGTAAGAGCCACGCTGTCTTTTAGGGAATTTTCTCTTATATTTATTTTATAACAAAATATTTATAGTTTTATAATGGAGAAATGAATCCTAATTTGCTTCAAATTTTATTTCTTGTATTTTATGTTATTTTGACTAAATAAATAGGAAGATCGATTTAACTACATGGACCAAGGTGCCCGACACATTCCCTAGCCACAATCTAACTTGAACCTAACATTTTCTTTGATTAATTATCTCCATTGGAGTTTTCTTTGAATGTTTTTATGTTATGGGTCGTAGACCTTAATTTAGCTGATTACTTTCTATACCATTTCCTCTCTTTTGCCAAAGAGGTGAGGATGTTTCATTAATTTTGGGGACAAATTCGTTGTTCCCACACTTATTGGGAAGATATAAATTTGACATGTCAGCATGGGATCTTGTCCACCTATCTTCAAAATTATAGGCTCGTGTTTCCTTTGTGATGTGGTAGAACAAAGTCTTGGCCGGAGAATCCTCCCCGAATATGACGACTTAGAAATACTACACCCAATAGACAATTAATGCTTTGAAATATTGTTAAGTTGAGAGATCACTATGAATACAATAAGGAACCCTTTGTATAAGAATGTTCAAGCTATGCTCCCTTCAGTTTCAGGATTCTCACCCGTACACCATAAATCGTGAGTGAATACATTCTCTCTTCATTATGTTAAAGAAAGACTCAATCCGAAATGAAAGACATTAAATAGATCATTTTTGGAGATTAGATCAATAAAGGGATAGTTTTAAGAATGACTTCCAAATTATTTTTAGGGGAAACGAACTTTGTTAGAGATCGACCTATACCAATGCTCTCATGAGTCTCTCTCCTCCTCAAATAAGGGAAAAGGATATCAGGGCAGGGGGAGGGGGAGTAGAGAGATAGACATAGAAGCTTATAGAAAACTTTATGTGAACTGGCCATAATTCCATGGGAAAACCTAGCTAGATGCCTGAAATAAACAAATTCTAGGATCGATCAAGGACAACAGCTCTGGTCAGATCCCAAACCAATCCGAGTCCCGATTGGCTTCCGGGGTTTTAAACCCTGGACTCATCTCACTTTGCCTCCCAATTCCCAATAGGAACCAATGAATCGTTGCCAACTCATGGCTAAAGCTCAATTCTAAAAGGAAAAAACCTGAAACGAAAAAAATCCTCTGCCGTGGGTGTGACGAGGATCCAATGGCCGGCATGGCATTGGGCCATGTGCCAATATCGACTCGGCCGTCGGATCCTCGCCACACGGCCGCACCCGCGGCAGAGGATGAAATAGTGCGGTCACTCCAAAAAAGAAGGCATCACTTTATGACCAATATACCCTTCAAGCTCACGATGGGATCTGTGGGTATTTTGGTCATCGTATAAGTACGAGGTCGTTAAATCATGGAGACAATCAATGGTCCCCCATGGACCATGATGGGTCCATTCGACCAGAGAAACATACCTGGGGATTTAAAAGGGTCCCACCATGAAAGTTTCAAACCTCCCCTAAAATCAATATGAAGGTAAACAATTGTCACCCTGGCAGATTAGACGGTCTAGATCATTCCATGGAGTGGGGTACACAAATGTGGGTCCCACGAGTTATACAAAGTTGGACTCTTTTTTCTTTTCAATTTGTTTATATCAGGAAATGGAGGGACAATACTGATAATTCGATAAAAAAGTATTAAAAATAGAAAAAAAAAAAGGGGTACCCCGTCCACGCCAGCGATCTGTGTGAACCCTTTTTTGTTAAATCTAGACGCTCCAATCCTAACCCATTAGGCAATTCCCAGCCGTCGATGTCTCCATTCTCTTTTTCTTTTTGTCACTTGATGCGATCCCAAAACTCCTTTTAAAATCCCTCCGGACTTTCCTCATCTTCCCCAGAACTGTTCTCTCTCTCTCTCTTTCTCTGATCTCTGTTTCTTTCTCTCTCCTACATTATTCATCTCTCTCTCTCTTCTGTTGTTTTAGTAGTTGAAGTTGTAGAGTTGTAGTTAGTTGTCAGGTGGGTCTTATCTGTAACTTCCATGGCTACGGAAGAGGTGAATAAACCTCCATCACTTCCTCAGTACTCAGAGGTAAAATGGCTTCCTCTAGAAATCCCACTAACCCCACCTTTTTTTTTCTCCTCAAATTTCTCCTCATCCCGCATTTTGAAACTGAGATTGAGCTTAATGGGTCTGAAATTTATCTGGGTTTGTTCAATTTTGCTGGCTCCAGATGATATTTGCAGCGATCGCAGCTTTGAACGACAAGAATGGATCGAACAAATCTGAGATTTCAAAGTATATAGAGTCCCAGTATGGGGATCTACCAGCTGGGCACCCAACTTTGTTATCGCATCACCTGAATAGGATGAAGGAGAGCGGTGAGCTCATCTTGGTCAAGAACAACTACATGCGGCCTGATCCTAATGCTCCTCCAAAGCGTGGCCGTGGTCGTCCGCCTAAGCCTAAGGCTCCTTTGCCCCCTGGACATGTTCCTCCTCCGCCGAGGCCAAGAGGTCGTCCGCCTAAGCCTAAGGACCCAAACGAGGTTGCAGCGCCTAAGGTTTCTTCTGGGAAGCCTCGTGGAAGGCCACCTAAGATGCCTAGACTAACTGGGGCTTCGACAACGACAGCAACTGGATCTCCTAGACCTCGTGGAAGGCCACCTAAGGTGAAAGCCCAATTTGCTTCGGTGGGTTTTAATTAAGGCTTTGTTGAGTTGTAACAGTTCCGCTTCTTCTGATCTTTTTCTTTTCCTTTCTTGGGTGTTTGTTTAGTTTCTGTGTGTCTGTAATTGCATGTAGCCATGCACATTGTGCAGCTTCTTTAATTTGGCCCCTCCTGGGTGAAAAAAAATGAGAGACTAATGGTAATCTTCTTAGAATTTATTTCTTGAGCTGTTGCTGCATGTCTGAGACTTGATTAACTAAAGGAAGGAAATGGGTTTTTCCCCCTTTCATCATCGTCTTGTGATTGGTGATTCTGTTGTACTTAGTTTGCACTTTGCAGGACCAGTTTGAGTTATTTCAAAGTAAAGAGATTTGGGCTTTTCACAGGTGGTGATGGAGAATTTGGGTAGTTGGGTTTTTGTAATGAATGGATGATCTGCAGGTGAGACTGCGACCATGAGTACTCTCTCTCTCTCTCTGGTCTCTCTGCCCCTCAATGCGGGTACAGTATGTACTGGCCCCTACATGGTTGTCACTTGGTCTATGTTATTGGTCTAGGTGTTTCAGCATTGCACACGTATGGGGTAGGTGCACATGCAGAGAGAGAGAGAGAGAGAGAGAGAGTTGAATTTGTCTATTCTTTTGGGTTTTGATTAGGCAATTAAGAATTAAGATTACAGAAAGTTTATACAAGATTAGAAATTAATGGTTATGAGGAAATAGTGGAGTAGTGAGAACAGTGATGGGGTTGCCATGCAATGCACTTGTGGGTTCCTCACTGGGGAACAGTACCTCTTGCCTCTTGCCTCTTCCCTCCCTAATACCTTCTGAGCAGAATTTTTGAGCGCCCAAGTTGGAACTTTAGATGGAGACAAGAGGCAACATCTGCAATTTGATGGCTTAGCGGAGGGTTGATCTTTGATGATCCATGTACTTGAGTGTATAGGGGCTTCCCTATGATATGGGTTGCCTATATTTAATGCTTTTTTATATATTAAAATGCATGGTGATTGGTATATTGTTAAATGCGTGGAGTTGGTGGGTCATGGGCATAGTTAGCAAATTCGGATTCGGGAATTATTCGGGTGGAGAATTATTCGGAATAATTTGATTGATTAATTTAAGGATTCGGTCAAAAAAGCGGTCAAAAAAGCGGACAAAATAAAAATCGGAGTTGGATTCGGATTCGAGAATTATTCGATTAAAAAAATAAAAGTCGGGCAAAAAATTTCAGATATTATTTTTATAGTTTATTGTATATTTTTTATTTATCAAGTTATTAACTTGATTTGTATATTTAGAAAGAGCAAATTACTTTATACAATAAAGTAAAAAACTATGAAAAAATTATCATTGAGCGATGGAAGCAATGGTTATTGTGATCCAATTTCTACTCATGAAATAGATTAGGCCCCAAAACAGTGAAAGCAAGATTACAACTACAATAAAACAAATAAATAAATTGATCACAAAAAATTTTCACTATCATTTTGCTTGGGTTCACAAGACCCATATTGCACTAAAACGCACTAATTTTTCAAAATTAAAGCAACAATATAAAAGAAGATTGATTGATACGGCGATATGAATCTGTCCTGATCCCTCGGAACCTCAAATTATCCATCAAGGCTTGATATCTCCCCTATCTTAGGATGAATTGATGAAGTTATGAGAAATAAATGAAACAAAGAGTAGATTCATACGATTGTTACAGAAGAATTAGGTGGAGAAAAAAGATGGGAAGAAGGAGGCGGAAATTTGTGGGAGAAGAAGATGAAAAAAAAAAAAAAAAAAACTATTTCAGTGGTGGGTACTGTGGGTTTCATTATGACGTTTTTTTTTTTTTTTTTTTTTTTTTTTTTTTTTTTGTTTTGTTTTGTTTTTTAATATTGTTTAAGTGGACCGAATAATTCGGTTTCATTCGGTTCAGCCCGAATTATTCGAGCTTTAAATTCAAATTAATAAAAAGTACGTTTTTTACCGAATTTTATTTTTAATTCAGATTCAGTCCGAATTTTTGATTTAATTCGGAAAAATTCGGTTCAGCTGAATAATTCGTGAATTATTTGGCCGAATTGTTAACTAGGGTCATGGGTGGACTCTGGATGATTTTGAACAGTTTAAATTTGGGTTCAACTGGGACATCTCTCTCTCTCTCTCTCTCTCCCCCTTAATCTGTTCAAGTTTGAAATACGTGTATTTTGACATTGAAAATATGCCTAATTGATGGATTTAAAGAGAATAGTCTTGGATTCAAAGGAAAGATGCCATTCACAATTCATTTAGAATTTCTCTTACTTAGGCTTTGTTCATTTAGAATTTTTCTTACTTAGGCTTGGTTTGGTACTTTGACATGTATTCTCGGAATAGATCCTAGGTTTAGAATGCTTTTAAAATGGGAAAGTAGAGAAGAACTGAGTTTTAGAATGCACATTCTAGAGGTAGAATCTATTCCTAAATGCATACCAAACACAGCCTTAATGTTCCCAACTTTGATGAGACTAAGTCCTTGAACGGAGGGTAGGATGGTACGTGGCTGAACAGACCCAAATCCCTAATTGGGTCTCTCTCTCTCTCTCTCTCTCTCTCTCTCTCTCTCTCTCTCTCGTGTTTTGCATGAAAATATAAAATTGATTGTTGAATGAGAGAAGCAAACAAGGTTTTGGAGCTCAAAGATTTCAAATATTGTACTTTATTACATACCAACTGTGGAATTTGAAATTGGGTTTTTGAACTTTGGGAGAAAGGTTCTACGAAAAAAAAAAAAACTTTGGGAGAAAGGGTAGTAAGTAGTAAGTAGTAAGTACTGGTTGGAACAGTCTCACTCTCACTTCCCTGGGCAAGGAAGGACTGAGATGGTAGAGGTAATTTGTTGTTTGTGCCCTTGTGGTACCCTTCATAGCTCTACCTCCATCACTGTCTCTGCCACATAGACTAACAGCATTCCCTACCGCCATCTTAGCTCAAATTTGGACTCTCCCCACCTTAAAGGAACCAGTAAAGATTTGCCACGCGTCCCTCATCATGGGTATTTTGGTTAATGCAGTTCCCTTACATTCTATTGGATTTAAAGTTCAGATGAGATTTGAGTTGAAAAAGTAGTGAGGGATGTGCTTTTTGTCTCTCATCAGGATTGATTTGATAGTTGAAAAGTGACTCCTCGTATGGTTGATTAGATTTTGATTTCTAACCAAAGCTTTTCCTCCACAGTTTACTCTTCCATTCACACACTTACACTTAACATCAGATGATGATGAAGGGTTCGATCAATGATGCCCTAAATGATTGTCTCAGATGATATCCTATCTTAAATGCCAAAATTCCACTAAAACCCAAGAATTTGAGCCACTCAATTGACTAAGCGGCCGTGCCGTACCATAGTGCCATGTCCATCAGTCTCATCAGGTTTCATTTGCAAATTCATAGGCAAATCCAAGTTCTAATCTTAGATTGTCTTTTTGGGCGAAGATAATAGGTGGGGGAAGACAACTATGTGGGAATGCTTTCCCACCCCCTCACTCATCTAACCAGCATTCTCTCTTCTTTGATTTTGTGGGTCCTCAACTAATGAAATTGATTTTTATTCGCTAATTGGAACTTAAAAATAAGGGCAAAAGATCTACTCGTTAGTTTTATCAAATCCAATAAATGACTAAAAAATAAGGTAAGAGATCATTACATGATCACGTGGTCCCTACACCAGTATTGAGACCAAAGAGAATGTGTGTTGGAACAATAACATGGATGGGATTCTCGATTTTATGGTGACAAGGTAATAATTTTATGGACCCATGTGTCTGGGTGTAGAACCACATGACTAGTATCTCAAAAAGTAGTTTTGCCTTGGATTGTAACATTTGTCATAAATCAATATCTATGTATTATGTAATGTCTCATGATTCATATTTGCTTCTAATGATATAGAGTTTGTCATTTGTTGTTCATTCTTCAGTTAACGTTCGTATCTAATGATTATTAGAACTTACGATGAAAAAAAAGAAGTCTTTGTCTCATTTTATAAATGAAAGTCCTAGTTAATTAATTGGTTTCAATCCTTTCTTTTCTAAACTTAATTATGATTCCCACTAAGGGAGATCATTTGGCCAGTTTTCTAACCTAGGTGACCATGGAGCCCTCCATGTGGTAGCTAACATGCATATCATATAAGGTCTCCCACATTTTAAAACTCAATGAGTCAAATACAAGCCAACATAATTGAAGATGGTTTGATTTATGGTCAGATTGTAACTTGGATCAAAACATCCTTATTGAAGCTAATTACGTTTATGGTCAATTGGTCATATTGTTAGCCAAAGCAAAAGGTATGTGCTGCCAAGGCTAATGCCTTTGGTAGGGAACATGGTATCATGAAATGTCAGGAAAACTCCTTTCATACACTTTTCAGAATTTGAACACTTGATAGGGCATGATACCTATGTAATCGCTAGTTTGACTAGATCCCTCTAAATGACTCAAAATAAGGGCAAGAGACTGCTATCTAGTCATGTGGCCATTGCACCAGTGCGGGGGCCAATGAGAGTGCATGTTGGAGCATCAATATGGATAGGATTTTTCATGGGGGTAGGATGGTAATTTTATAAGTTCTTATATTTGGACATAGGAACCACGTGATGGAATTATCTTCCTTGTATTAGTGTAGATTATCCCATAAGGTAGTTCTGATTTGGACTGTAGTTTTTGTCATTATATGTATTATGTAATGTCTCATGATCCATATTCTCTAGTTATACATTGTATATAATGAAATTAGAATGTCTTGTCACTCTCATTTCATAAATGAAAAGCATTGTTAATTAATTGTAAACAGGGTAGGGACTCTTTATTCTCTTTAAATAGATTGCTTGGTTGAGGCGTTTCTACACCTTTATTTGACCCAAGAAAAAAACAATAGCCTTGTTAATTAACTGTTTCCAAATCTTCTTGTCTAAGCTTAATTATGATTTTAAACCATTTGGTGAATTTTATAAGATAGGTGACCATGGAGTCCTCCATGTGGTAGCTAGCATATTATATAAAGTATTCTCTCTCACAAATTAAAATTCAATGACTCAAGATAAGCCAATCTAATTGAAATTGGTATGATTTATGGTCAAATTGCAAATTGGATCAAAATATGCCTATTGAAACTAATCCTATTTATGATCAATTGGTCAAATTGCAAATTTCAAGCAGCCACTACTTAGAGCATTAGCAAAAGATTTGAGCGGTTGAGCTTGGGTTCAAGTCCGACAAAAATGCCAAATGTTAGGATTAACTCAGCATAGGCATAGGCCTTCTTAGTTGCCCTTCCCTAAGGGGTTTAAGCTGTTAGATGAAACAGTAGCAACTACGGTTTCATAAATTGTCGGGAAAACGCTTTTGATTTACTTCTTAGGAGTTCTGATACCATATGTTTATTATCATTTTATCTAAAAAACTCAAACTGTCAGGAAAGGAAAACGTCAATATATATATCAACAAAAGAAAGCCAAGATTTTAAGTTTCTATAGATTGTCAACATTCAGTAGTCCATGGCTGGCTAACATATCATGGTTTTGACATCAGAAGGAGGAGATGGAAAGATAGGGAATCAATCACCAATCAATCCTGAATAGTCCGATCTTTATTTCAATTGATTCGCTGCCTAAAGCCTAAAAAATATAATCTAGATCCGAGTAAAAAAAAATATAATCTTCTACAATCATGATTGTGTACCAGATATAAACTTTTAGTAAATATAGTGTCATACTTTCAATATGAGTCTTTACGTTACTTATTAAAACTACGGAATTTGATTGCGAAATGAAGTTAAATTAATGTAACAGAATTAAAATGTTTGGATTTAGTTATGCATTTATGTTAGGTAATGACTATAAATGAAACATAAAGACATGAAATGGTTAATGAAATTCGTGAAAGCTCTCCTATGGATGACTCCCAAAAGCAGCAGTCACAAATGGCAGTGACAATAGAACAATGTCCAATTTACCTTTTAAATTTGGGACAAAGGTTTGTTGGCCATCACGACCACAATGATTGACTCATAAGGTTGCGAGTCTAAGGGCATTTCCCACATTCATAAATAGAGGGCGAGTAATAATTCCAACTATATGGTCTATTATATTACCGCTCATGAAAACTCTTAGTTATATTGCCCATCAGTGAACTTTTCTTAATAGAAAATATTATTTTAACGATAAAGAAGTCATCTCATGAGGCGAGGATAGAGAAAAAGAGAGGGGCGCTAGCGAAGGCTACGCCTCCAGATAGAAAATAACATTATCCCATAATTTTAAATTAATATTTTAAAGAAAATGTTCTTGGTCCGAGAGCATAGCCTCCGATAGTGCTCCCTTACTTCTATATCTTTCCTCTTATGAAATGATATCTTTGCCCTCTATTAGAAGAGAAGAGCGATAAACCAAGGAAGCACTGGCATAGACCAAACACCCGTACAACCATGAAAAGAAAAAACAAAAAACTTCTCTTTCTCATGTTTTTGTCAACATCTTATTTTGGGGAAAAAGGATCCGTCGAGCTGTCATGAATTATAATTAGTTGATCAATCCCACCAATGATTTATAAGTTGTTAAACTTATTCATCAATTTTGGTGTTCAAAATCAGTTGGATCCAGGCAATTAATGCAACTGGATGAATCAATGAGACAGGACACCTTACTAAACCCATGATGGTTCATTAAATTTAAGATTGTGACTGAACTGATTAAATGTGAGGAAACCCTTTTCCTAAGATCTACTACTTCATTATTACATATAATAATGTATTTAAGACTCTAGCTCATTGAGTTGGGCTTCTATTTAACCATCACCTTAACTGCAAAAACTCTTGAGAAAAACCTCTTCTGCTTCCTTTTCTTGTTCTTGGTAAAAGAAGGAAGCATTTGTTTGGAAGCTTTCTCATTGGCTCACTAAATTTGTTTTTCATTTGCTTTCCAATGAATGACATCTTAAAAGTCCAGAAACCAGACTTGGATTGAAGTCACTGTTTCAAAAATTGGAATCGGATTCGATTTGATAGATTATAATTCTTACAAACAAGTTTTTTCCTTGGTGAAGATGTACAAGTCTGTCTAAACACATAAAATAGGACAGACCGAATACAAATAGGGTGGAAAGTAAATTATGGAACCCATTAAAAAATCAAACTGAGTTACTTCAATTTTAATTTGGAAACATAGGCTTGTATCCATTTTTGATTTCAACATTTTGTATCTTGATCAAAATCAAACTGAAAATTAAACTATTGATGATACCCATAATTACATGTGGGGTCATAACTTTATTTTACGCATTCGAATAAAAACTATGAAATTCCATTGTTTACCATCATTTCCTTTTTCTTTTCCTTTTTATACTTTAACCTCATTATATGTGGGGTGCATAACTTGAGTAGATCACATTCACGTATTTTCAAATACCTTGTGATCGACAGATAGACTCCACTAAATACAGAGACATATAGGCCCTTCGCCGTGGGTTGAAATGATTCAAAAAAAAAAAAAAAATGATTTAAAAAACTGCTTCAGACCAAGTTACTGTTATTTCGAGGATGTGATAAGTGGAAACTTTCTAGCTGATTTACTCCAGTAGCCGGTTAAAATGCCGCGGTTTAATCTAAGAAAAGAGCAATTTTTATGGTTTAATGTCTACACCCGCTTTTTCAGATCAAGAAAAGCACTCACTAATCATTATTATATACTAATTAATTACTAAATTTAATAGAAAATTCGACCCCAGTCGCTCTCTCCCACTAAAAAGCTCGCACTCCTCGCTATTTATCTTCGCCACCTCTTTCATTTCACTCTTTAAGAGAACGCTTAAACGAAGGCCAGAATATCCAGAACTGAACCAGTGAGTTACGCACCTCCTTATCCTCCTCCTCCTCTTCCTCTTCTTCCCCTGTTCCAATTCCCAATTCTTCACGTTCTTCGTGATATAATCAATCCTCAATTTTTGGTCGCAGGCAAGCTAAGAGATGGTGATGTTTAAGGTTTCCCGTGTTGAAACTGCTCCTATCGATGGCCAGAAGCCAGGAACCTCTGGTCTGAGGAAAAAGGTAATCCAAATCTAACTCATTATGTTCAATTTGGATCTTCTCGTATTCGTTTACATAGCTATTCTAGACCGATTTCGTTGCAACTGTTCCTACATCCTTTTGATTTTGATCGTTGTTTGATGCTACATTCATGGATCTTCTGTTCTGTCTGATTTGGATTTGATTGATTTTTCTGGCCATTCGATTTGTTCTCTGCTTAGTTTAGACTAGTAATTTGGATTTATCGGATTGGGAGGAATTGTACTGCGGAGTGAGGAAGTTAGAAGAAGATCAATTTTGGTGTTGGGGTTTGGAAAGGAATAAACAATACGAGGAGACAAGGGTCCATCCACAACTTAAAGTTATAGGGCAGAACCAGATCTAATTAAAATTTTCAGATGGGAAAAATATAGTATTGGATCTATTTAGCGTGTCAATTGGTGGAAGCATCTCTGGATCCAGATCTTCCATCATGTGTAACACATCTTGTACAACTCAAAAGTTTGGGAACTGACAAATTTTCTGAACCAAATCGTCTTAACCAATGTATTGCATTTTTTTCCTTTCTTTCTTCTTGTGCGACAATTCTGGACTCTTTTCTTTTCTTCCCCACCCCCCTCTCTCTTTTGGTTGACACTTTAAATAAAAGGTAAACTGTAAACGAGTTGGGATCATCAGACGGGTTTAAAATTCATGTTTCCATGCGAAAGTACCCTTTTTGTCTAATATGATGAATCCATGTTGGAGTGCTCTCTCATTTTAGACTGCTTCTTAGAACCTGTTTTATGAATGTGGTTTTAAAATCAAACTAAATATGTCTTAATATATATAGTTACATAGTCTGATTTAACTATCTCAAGAGATAACAATTATTATATAATACCATATTATGAGAATTATGCAGCCATATTCGACATGCAAGTTGTCTTCTCTAAATAGTATAAAGAAAATGATCCTGTGCCTCTTGCCTGTTCTAGCAGCATCTTCCTGCTCATGTTTTGAGGCTTTGAGCCTCATCCTTCTCTCAAATCTTTCTGCTGGATAGATTCTCATGGATTACTAAATCCATGTGAAGGAATGTCGCTGGGATTGTCTTATAAAATTTCTGCATTTCTCCCTCTTTCTCCAGCATGGTGGCATAGTTTGAGAGGATGGAGATGTTCCCCTCCAAGTCAGTGTTCCAAGCTTGACTGTTTTCTATTTCCACATGGTAGTGGCTTCCTCCAAGTTGCTTAGGAGAGAAGTTCTCCTATCTCCAATTTCCCTTTTGAAAATTGGGCTCCAACCCTTTTCTCCTACGTAATGACTTAAGGTTTCAGTTTCTTATTCATTCATTCATTATGACAAGAGATTGAATAATGCAAAAATTCATTCTGCTTCTGTGGGCATTTTGTATTCTACTCCTGCTTGTCATCAGTGTAGTAGCTCGAAGACATTTTTAAGCGAAGATAATATTTCAAAGTATTTCCTCGTTTTTTCCCTTTGCCTTTGTTTTGAGGGTTTAATTTAATTTTCAGAATTTAAGAATTCTACAGTGACATGGGAGCAATCTTTTCTCAGGTGAAAGTGTTTATGCAACCTAATTACTTGCACAATTTCGTTCAATCAACATTCAATGCGCTACCACCTGAGAAGGTTAAGGGTAAGTATTCTCTTCTTTTTTATGCATCCAGAGTTCTGCAACATCCAGAGTTCTGTATCTGTAACTTATTGAGGTTGCATGTTTTTAGTAATTAGTAGTTTAAACAGGATATGGATGACATTTTCACCGCGGTCTGTTGAGTATGCTAATGTTGTGCTTCAGCAGAAGTTAAGATGCATGCTGCTAGTATATATTGCATATTTCTTTGAATTCAGGTGAAATGTCCAACTGAGCATCAATGCCTGGTACACTCTTGTCATTTGACAAATGCTAAATAGTAGTGGATAACATTCTGTGCTCATCAACATTCTATTCACTGTAATCGTGTTGTACTGCACAGTGAGTTTTCTCTTAGGCCTCTGACTTAATTGTTCACATATCATATGTGCGGCACTGGATGAAGTTGTTTGAGCTTCCACTCAAATGTACTGACCATGGCCTAAATATGAATTACATTTTCCTGCTCCTAGTAAAAAAATTCAAATATTGACAGGACTAATGATTGAACTGTTCAGACTTCAGACCAGGGGTATTACGCTTACCTGCTTTTTAGTACAAGTAGCTACAGGGTTTGCTATGACTTCTTTACTATCGTCCGACCGTTACCGAGGCTTTTTTGCCTCTGTTCAATACATAATGACTGAAGCTAACTTTGGTTGGTTAATCCAATCAGTTCATCGATGGTTGGCAAGTATGATGTTTCTAATGATGATCCTGCATATATTTCGTGTGTAGCACAATTGTTAAAACTAAACCAAACAATAAAATTATGGCAAGAACGTAGCAGAACGGGTGGTTTAGCACAAAGGCCCACCCATTTTTGGCTACATGGAATCTGACCTGGAAATTTCCATCTGTATGGATAAATAGGCTCCATTTTGGAGTAGCTAAAGCCTATGGGTAAAATTTGGTGGTCAAATTCAACCGTATGATCGCCTTCTAGTGGATTGCTCTTGTGTATTTTGGTTCCTACCTTTGCCTTCTGAACCATTCTTTTACCTTAGTTTTCTCCTTGTATATTTTGGATTGAGCTGAAATTTTGTAGGTTGATGAGGACTGTTGGTCTACCTCTACACCAAATTTAAAGCAGCCTAGCCAAGCAAAATGGCTGTTATGTTAGCACCTACTCTAAACTATTATTGGAGTTAATAAACCAACTCATGAGACAAATCAATTTGTTCTGGTTTAACTGTTTAAGAAAAATTTCAAAATAAAAAATTTCTTAAAATATCAAAAATAAGATTAGATGGAAATTGATATCTTGATTTAAGTTGCTTTTATTTGTTTTTGTGGCTTAAGTTGTTGGAATATTTGATTATGTAGGATAATTATTAGTTTTGAATGAATATAAGTAACCACGTATCTCTATAATGCAGGTGCTACACTTGTTGTTTCTGGTGATGGACGTTACTTCTCGAAAGATGCAATTCAGGTAATTTTTATCTTTATTATTTGATGCCATGAATGCCAAAGTCCATTAGCTCTGTTTCCAATTTTGAACTTTGATTCTGGAATTTTTTGACTTGACTTTGGCATATTCTCATTAAGTTGAACTGGACATCAGGCTTTCACTGCATTTGAACATTTTAATTAATTTAACTTAACTGTCAAATTTGTTCTCTCTTTTTGAGCATCTTGTTCTAAGGTCTCTTTGACCAATTGATGTCTTAAGGTTCCTTCATCCCTGTCTATCTTTGAGTTTTTTCAGGATGGGGTAATGCAAGTATGCAACCCAGGTTCCAAAACCCTGCTTTGGGTCACTATGGGCCCAGTAAGATGAATAAATTCACAACTATAAGGATGAGTGGCAATTTTGTAAATTTATGGAACAATTCAAGACCCTTTTGAAAGGAATAAAGGACCCTGGGACCAAACTGTAATTATAGGTGGGAATTAAGGACTTTTCTGATATTTAAAATGAAGGGGGAATGAAAAAGAATCAAGGTTCTAAGTTGATTTTTTTTTCTTGTGGGGTGGGGGGGGGGGTGGGGTTGTTGTTTTGGTAGAGGAAGTAGAACAAGAATAGAGCAGAACTTCATAAACTAACCTTGTAATCAATGGGGAAGAAGAGAGGATAAGAGAAGAGTTTGGGTATAGGATACCATTCCTGTATGCCAAACTCAACAACTCCAAAATTCTTTAAAAAAACTCATATTCTTTATTCCAATCATTTCCAATTGATGGGATGTGTATTACACATATAAAAACCTTCTAAAATTCTTAAATCGAATCATAAAAGGATTCCTAATCACTAACGCACTGAATAAAGTAATCTCGTGTTCTAACTTTGCTTCCTACTTTATGGGCTTATAAATCAGGTTCACCGCAATGAAACCCAAAATATATATATATATATATATATAAATAAATAAAAGACTCAACCTATATTATAACTACCCAAGGTCATTTCAGCCAATTGCATCACAGGGGAGTGAGTTTACTTAAAAATATGTTGCTTTCTTTAGGCATTACTAGGTATAGGTATTAAATTGTGTTAGTTTTCAAGTTTGTATTTTGTCCAACTTGCCTTTTTATTTTATCCACCTCTTGTGTCTTTTCTAGTATCTGTATTCGGGCCTAAATATTTCTGGGTGAAACACTGTGAACCCCACACTGTTGTTTCACTGCTAAATTGCTGTCCTAAAAATGGGCAGATAATTATCAACATGGCAGCTGCAAATGGAGTGAGACGGGTTTGGATTGGACAAAATGGATTACTTTCGACACCTGCTGTATCAGCTGTAATCCGTGAAAGAATTGGGGCTGATGTAAGTTCAAAGCTCTTCTTGAAATATTATCTCCAGCAACAGTACCTGGTTGTCTGATTTTTTTTTTTTATAAAAATTGAAATTTAAGTTTTATCATTTTCATGTCTGAGTAAACTACTGTAAATAAGTTTATCATGTTCACTGATAAACATTGCATTTTAATATCAGGGATCCAAGGCAACAGGAGCATTTATATTGACTGCAAGTCATAATCCTGGTGGTCCTAATGAGGTATGTGGAGGATGTCTCACCTTCATTTCATCAGGTGCCTTCTAAAGCTACCAACCTTCCCCTCATCTTTTACACTATGCAGAAATTGGAGTTCATCACACTCTCTTGTTTCATATTCATTTGTGTTTACCTAGCCTTGAGACTTTTGCAGATTTGCCTTCGATCTCATAGAATTTGAAAGGCAAAGGTGAAAACCACTTCAAAACTCCCCAAAACTAGATTGCTTAAAATAATGGTGAGGTGTAACTCTGCAAAACCTGGGAAAAAGTACTAAGTTCTCTCTTCAATGTTAGCAAATACATGGAGCAAATATGAGCTATTATCACCAAGCTTGATGTAATTTCATCATCAAAAAATATCATCTCTAAATGGGTAAAACTTATTCCTTTCAAGGATTCCTAATTTAATTTTATCTCTTCTTTAGTAAGTGTCAATTCTTACTCTTGTGTCTAAGACTCCTTAGCAATGATTTATGGAGCTGAAGGTTGGGCAGAAAAGAAACAATATATAAAAGAAACTTACTGTAGCTGAATTGAGGATGTTGAGATGGATGAGTGGTAAAGCTAGCATAGATAATGTAAGGAATGATTAAATTAGAGCTAATTTAGGAGTAACTCAAATACATGATAAGTTGTAGAAAGTAGTTTGAGGTTGCACAAACATGTGCAATGGAGGCCTTTAAATGCTCATGTACAGAGGGGTGATTTTATTCAGATTGAAGGAGCTAAAAGAGCTAGGGATTTAAGCCTAAATGACTCTAGGAGAAGTGGTGAGGAAAGACATAATAACTAGGACCAGTAACAAGTATTATTTTGATTGGAGAAAAAAGGATCCATGGAACCGATCCGATTTAGTTGGGATAAGGTTGAATTGAGTTTAGTTTTGTTGTATCCACAGACTGCTTTCTTCATGGAAGGCTCTCCAATCTCTGCCATTCCTCACCTTAATACAAAGATTGGGGCTTGACACCATGTGCTTGAAGTGAAGGTATTTGGCCTTTGAAAGGTGGGATCTCCTTTAACAATGTTGGCTTCTTTGTAGATTCTAAGATCACCAATTCCACCCTGAATCACCTCAGGCTATTTAGATTTCTTGTCTATTGAGATCACAGATCTGTCTGAACATCCTAGAGGAGTTCATAGAAGCATGGAAGATAAGTTCGTCTTGGTTAAACATGCTGGAGTGTTTTGTATTTCAACGGGGAAGAATTCAAAATATCTCAATGAATCTGTTTGTATTCAACTAAAATCATATACGATGTACATAATATTGACCAGAGTAACCATAATTTGAATCAAAATCACTAAAATTTAGTCTTGGCTATGATCAAAAATGAAATCTGCTTCCATGTATGGAAGGAGTTTTATGGGGGTATAGGCTATTGTGTTAGTGATACCTTCAAGTCAGAGAAAGGTTATGGCGGGCATGGATCGAAATTTTGGTTGAGATGACCAAAATTTCACGAAAAGTACTTTGGTTTCAACAAGCCTTGAAACGAAACAGAGGTTGACTCTACAGACATACCGGATTTTGATTCATTTCACTGAAATTCTGAACTTTCACCCAATTTTTCCTGAGAACTCTAGAACTATTGGAAAACCTCATTTTTTGACAAGTCTTTCATTTTTTCTATTGAATCAAGACTTGATGGTCAACTATGGAGCATCCACTTTAATATTTAGGTGGATTTGAAGCATCATTTGATCATATTTCCTCAAAATTTCAAATTTCCACCTATAAGGCTGTTGTGATGGATTTTGAGAGATTCTTCAGGCAGAGGATGAAATGTCCGCCACATATCCTAAGGTACAAAACTGAAATACCATTTTCGGTGTCCTTTTTCCAATCTAATGCTTCAAACGTATGTAAAACATGCTTAAATTGGCAATCCCTAGTTTTTTGGGGTGTATGGAAAATTAATCCTTATTCTAATAGGCAATCCCTATTAATCATCTATGATGACACTTTTTGACATTAGTATACTATTAAATGGATTTTCTTCATTTTTAATAGATATTTCAATTGTTTTTATTGAATGTTGAGCTTTCTATTGCTAAACTATTTGTAGAATATGTTATATAAGAGAGGATTATTGAAGCCCGCTTAAGAAGAGAAGATATTATCTTGGGGAACCAATTTGGTTTTATACCTAGATGGTCCACGACATATACTATTCACCTTCTAAAGAGGCTCATGGAGATATTTAGAGCATACAAAAGGAACCTTCACATGGTCTTTATAGACCTTGAAAAAGCCTATGACAGAGTCCATAGAGAGCTCTTATGGGCCTATGGCATGTTCTAAAGAAGAGTAGGGACTCAAGTATCTATGTGGATATTATTAAGGACATGTATGTGGACGTAGTGACCAGTGCGGAACTACTGAGGGCCAATGTAGTGAATTCCCAGGTACAACTGGGTTACATCAAACATCAGCTCTAAGCCCTTATTTGTTTACGTTAATCATGGATGGTCTCACTAGACACATTCAAGACGGGGTTCCTTGGTGTATGTTATTTGCTAATGATATTATTCTAATAGATGAGACTGTGGAAGGGACTAATGCTAAGCTGGAGTTATAGAGAACAAGTTTGGAATCAAGAGGTTATAAGCAGCGCAAAGACAGAATATATGAGGTGTAACTTTAGTCAAACTAGGACATTCGATGAATCAGTGAAACTTGAGGGGCAATAACTACCACCGAGTATTTGTTTTAGATACCTAGGGTCAACCATTAACAATGGGGGGATATAGAGGATGATGTTTCCCACAGAATTAAAGTGGGTTGGATGAAGTGGAGAGGTGCAATGGGAGTGTTATGTGTCAAATGCTTGCCTATTAAGCTTAAGGGAAAATTTTACAAGACGGTGATAAGATCAGCTATGACACATGGGGCGAAATGTTGGGCAGTCAAGAAAAGTAATGTAGACAAACTGGGCATAGTAGAGATGAGGATGTTAAGGGGAATGTGCAGTAAGACAGAGAGATAGAGTCAGGAATGATTGTATCAGAACCAATGTGGGGGTTGCATAATCCAGGACAAGCTCTGGGAGTGCTGTTTGAGGTGGTATGGTCATATATCCAACGGAGACCTAAAATCACCATAGGAGAAGTGGTAAGAAAAGATATGCAGAATCTAGGGCTCAACCCAAGTATGAGCATAGATAGAGTTGTTTGGAGGACGAAAACCTATGTAGCCGACACTTTTTAGGGGGATGTTCTCAAGATGCTATTCTGACTTTTGTGTTCTACTTATTTTTACTTCTTCACTATTCTTTTATCACCTTTTATTTCCTTTTCTTCTTTTACAATTTAGCTGCTTTTGGATCCATGTAGCCAACCACATTTAGTTGGGATAAGGCTATGGTTGTTGTTTGGTTGTTGTTGTTGTTGTTATTATATAAGAGAAAGGATATCGAAATATATAGCGTACCATACCAACCTAAGGTTTGAAGCGAAACTACCATTTTGGATATGCACACTTTCCGATGGGCATTGGTTTTTCCGACTTCTGAGTTTAAAGAATGAATTACAAGTAATCTATCCATGCTTTGCAAGTTTATATTGCAGGAGAGGATAACACCAAAGCTACATGAAATTGATAGAAAGAGAAACAATAAATCAAAGGTGAAATGATGATTCATGCATTCATATCTCATTACCCTGTGGTTGTGTTGAATCAGCGAACATACAATTGTCCAAGCTGAAAAGAGGTTTGACTAGGAAAAGTGGATCAAAAGGAGCTTAGATTGTTCAGTTGGTAAAGGATTTAGGTGTTGAATATCTGTGTTCCATGGGGATACCATTGAAGTTTCTCAATGAAGTGAATGAACTAACAATGCTTGCTAATATTAAGGCCCTAAAAATGTGTTTCATTACTGTCGACATTCTCAACAACTCTCTCCAATTTCCAAGATGTTCTAGTGATATTTATAATTTGCTTTCACAGGATTTCGGGATCAAGTACAACATGGAGAATGGTGGACCTGCTCCTGAGGGAATTACGGATAAGATCTATGAGAACACAAAGTCAATAAAGGAGTACTTCATTGCGGAAGATTTACCAGATGTACTGACTATATGCTAGCAGCAATAAAAAAATTATTTTTTATTTGCATTAAGTGTAGCCTAACCCCATCCACCTCTTTTTCTTGATAAATAAATAGTTTATGTTTTTGATAGTGTTCTTATGTTCTCAACTTTCTCAATGAATTCGGTAGGTCGATATTTCCAATATAGGCGTAACAAGTTGTGCCGGGCCTGAGGGACAATTTGACATTGAAGTTTTTGATTCAGCTAGTGATTATGTCAAATTGATGAAGTAAGTAATTCTTCACATGATAGTGCATAAGTGTGGTTTTTTTTTTTTTTTTCCGGAATGAGGGGTTTTTTTTTCCGGGAATGAGGATAAGCTGTCATTTATGTTGAAATATGGTAATATGATACATTAGAACGGCTTGATTACAGAGCATGAAGTAATAGCTCATAACAGTGATGTCTTCTTTCCAGTTTGTAAAGTTTCTGAACGTAATCCCATGCAGCTATACCTTTTGAATGGAACTGAGAACCATATGATATCTTGTGCTTTCGCTGATCTATGCTTTTGAAATCTACCATTTTTTTCTTTTTGTTTAGAGATTAAGTGAGACAGACCCATATGATATTTTCAATGAGTAAGATTCACCTAACTAGCAACTCTCGAAGATTTGGAGAAATTATATATTTGAGCATACATGAAGCTAGCAATATTTGCAGAAATGCTGAGAGAAAATTGAAGTGGTTAACTATTCATTCAAAGTAATTATTACATGGCGTTCTTAATGAATGTAGCAAAGAAATTTGGCTTTAGGTTCAAAATGTTATCGCAATGGTGGAGATTTAGGGCCCGTTTGATAACGTTTCTGCCATTTCTTGAAACAGAAACGGCAGAAACATAAATTTCTGTTTCTAGAAACAGAAATGGAATTGAAGGTGTTTGATAAGTCATGTTTCTGGTAGTTGATAGTAACCAGTGAAAGAATGGCCACGAGTCGTTTCCAGAAACAGCGAAACAAGTAGAGCCTGGGTCGTTTCTTGAATCATAAATAGGAAGAAATTTCTATTTCTATTTTTGAAAACAAGTGAAACGAAACAGTTTTATGAAACGCTTTTTGTTCCGTTTCAGCCGTTTCTGGACCCAGAAACGGCAGAAACACGTTTCTTGAAATGTTATCAAACGGGCCCTTACTCTTTTGAGAGAAAAGGCAATCAGCTATGGTAATGATTTATCAGCAGATGGATATTATGAGAACCATCTATTAATTATAACTGTAGTAACATTTTTGCCCTTTAGAGTAACTCTTGTTACTTTCTGGTTTAAGGGAATTTTGGGTAATCTATCGCTTTGTCATTTAGTAAAGTGATGAATCTTAACCTAAGGTGCTTCAGTATCTGCTTTAGGGAGCTTCATGTGGCAGGTTTAAGTTACCCTTGCATTTATCTATCAAAAAACAAAAAATAAATAAATAAAAACCCCCAACCACTTGGATAAATGAAGTCCTATTTTCTGGGTCTTAAGAAAAGTTCACAACTTCAATAACAGCTTTGCCACTTACCAGGCAAAGGCCCAATAGAGGATGGTTGTAGAGCTGATGCTGTTTGGGATGCTATCATGCTGAAGACAGGGTTAATCTTGCTGTGTACATTATGTGATGGGTGATCTGGTTTGCCTATATTTCTGAAAAAGATGGGTTGTGCAGTGAAGTAATCCACATTGCTAGATTTTGGAACTGAAGTTGTCGTGTTATGCTCTGGACTCCCTTCGGGCCTTCCCCCTGACATACATAGTTAACTTCAGCGATACATAATGAATATATCGTCTTTTCATATAGAAATATTTTCTAGATGTCAAAACATAATGCTGGTACATTTTTCTCTTTCCTTGTCTATAGTTACATGATAAAATTGATATCTCATCCCATAGTTAGTCCCTTCTATTGTTTATTATTAGATAAAAATTAATTTTTTTCTTATACATCACGTAGAATCGTAGATGCTCCTATAAGCAGAAATTCAATTGATGCTTTGATCTGAAAGTAGTGCATTACCCATTTTTTGTGTGACACTTGCCCCCTCGTCAATAACGGTTATACTATTTGCTCAACCTTACATCGTTAAAATTCATGTAGAGTATTACCATGGAGGAAACAATAATAAATACTTATATAATACATGCATGGGACATAGAAATGTATGTACTTGTAGTCAGTTACATGAATGTGCCTTTTATTACTATTCAAACTTTAACAGCAGCTACAAAGGATATTTGTTGCTAGATTTTTTCAATTTCATTTACTGTTGTTTATCTTGGCCAAGGATTAAAGTATCAGTATCGATCGCCGTATCGGTTGGCCAAAATTAAGATACGTATCGGAGGATATAGTATCGTATCGGAGATATGCTAAGATACGCTAAAGATACAAACATAAATGGATAGGAAACATTTTTTTAAACACTTTTGCATAAAGAATTTGTTGAAAAAAGCTATTGATAACATATATTATGCATAAACACTAAATTGAGGGTATCGCACTAAGAATTCAAGGTTTGTAGTTGTCCCATAAATGTAAAATCCTTATTCTTAACCTTGATTTCCACTTTAGTTAGAGAAATATGGTTGGCAGCAACTTTGGAACAAAAACCTCTCAAAAAATCATGTTTTTCTGAAAAATTATCCATCTTGGCCAGTATATGACCATAGCGCAATGTATCGGTAGATACCGATACTCACCGATACGTATCGATACATACTGATGCTCACCGATACGTACCGATACTCACCGATACGTACCGATCAATACATACTGATACTCACCGATACATACCAATACATACCGAAACGTACATTTCACCTCGATTTTATATTTTCCATAGAGTCGTATCGATGTGTATCGGTGGTGTATTGATGCATATCGGTATGTATCGTAGGATATATATCGATAAGAAAGGATTTTAAAAATTTAATGTATCGTATCGGTGTATATCGTATCGGTTGGCTAAATTTAAAATATGTATCGAAGGGTATCGTATCGGTATCAAAGATACTTTAAACCATGATCTTGGCCCACCTTAGTATGAAGAGGAAAGAGATACAGTTATACCAATTTGAATGTCACCGATCAACATTCTAATGTAAGGAATGGACAAGCAATGACCAAAATTAGGTGAACCACTTCCATATGTAATCCAATGGTTATCTTAAATTTAGTTTTTATGATTCATTCTGTCTTCTTGATGTTTTCTGTGGCTTATCTGAGTTGTTTTTAGAAAGCATTTTCTTTAAAAGACTTTGGTCTAGTTGTTAAGTGCTGGTGAACATGTTGCAGAATTTATCATATGATGCTTTTATGTGTAACTGGATGCCTGTTAAATAATCAAACAGTACTTTATTCAAGTAAAAAAGTTCTTGTTATGTTGATGCCAGTATATATTTATCATCTTCAAATTTATTTCCTCCTCACCCCTTTCTTTTGACAGTAAAGTTTACCTCGTCTCTGACACTGTTAAGGTTGATTAAATATATATTCTATTTGGACTATAAATACTTCTCCAGATTGCAATGTAATATATATGTATGCTTACCGCTGGTGCCCTTTCACAAGTTTATGTGGCATTCTCCTCTTAAATTTCCAGGTCAATTTTTGATTTTGAGTCTATCCAGAAGCTGCTTGCTTCTCCGAAATTTTCATTCTGGTATGTAGATGGCTCCACTTTTGCATTTATCACTTTTGGATTAATCAAGCTGAATATACCTGATCTGATAGCACAATTTCAGTCTCTGTAGCACGACTTAAACCTTTTTTTTTTTCTGTCTTTAGTTTTGATGCACTTCATGGAGTTGGTGGAGCTTATGCCAAACGTATTTTTGTAGAAGAGCTTGGTGCAAGTGAAAGTTCATTATTGAACTGCACACCAAAGGTATCAATGTATTTATGGATCGCATTTGCATGTGCAGATGAAAGTGTTGCACTAATCCTTCTTATGTCCTATGATCATTAATAGTTCTTTGTTGCACTTATAACGGTGGCTTTGTACAAACAGGAAGACTTTGGTGGAGGGCATCCGGATCCAAACTTGACCTATGCAAAGGAGTTGGTTGCTCGCATGGGTTTAGGCAAAACAAAACCTGAACAGGAACCGCCAGAATTTGGTGCAGCTGCTGATGGTGATGCAGACCGTAACATGATCCTTGGTAAAAGGTATTAGCACACTCTCTGTTGGGTGAGAGTCGATACACTTGTCTGTGAACATAAATTTTTTATTTTTTTTCCTTAGGTTTTTTGTGACTCCTTCAGATTCTGTTGCCATTATTGCTGCCAATGCTGTTCAGTCCATTCCTTACTTTTCTGATGGTTTAAAGGGAGTTGCCAGGTACATGTTGCTTTCTTTCCTTGCTATCTGCTCTTTAAATTTTTTTTCTTTATTTATATTGAAACACCGACTTACTATCATATATATTTATACCATTTTGTGCTTCTCAGTGTGCTAGTTACGCTATTCTATTTATAGGAATATCTTTTTGCATTTTTTCATTTAGTAGACGGTATTTTGGTACATTTTCCGAGTTCTGCGTGAACTATTTTCTTCTTGTGAAAATCACTGTATTATTTGGAATCACTGCTTGCAGGAGCATGCCTACATCTGCTGCACTTGATGTTGTAGCTAAAAATCTAAATCTGAAGTTTTTTGAGGTATTATGTTATACAAAATGCATAGACTTCTTCTTGGAAGGCCTCTGCTAATATTTTGAGTGGGATTGTATGGTCTCTCTTTTGATCAGGTTCCAACAGGCTGGAAATTTTTTGGGAACTTAATGGATGCTGGATTATGTTCAGTTTGTGGTGAAGAAAGTTTTGGAACTGGTGAGTTTTATGATCTGTTCTTCTGAGAGATTATGTTTTCTCTTATTTTCCTATGTACGTACCTAGAGATTCGAAAATTCCTCAATATTCTTAAGTTTTTTTTTCCCCCTTTCCCTGGTTGTGTGGTGGTGCTTTGCTTACAGGTTCTGATCATATACGGGAGAAGGATGGCATTTGGGCTGTTTTGGCTTGGCTATCCATTCTTGCCTATAAAAATAAGGGCAATCTCAACGGAGGAAAACTGGTCACTGTTGAAGACATAGTTACTCAGCACTGGGCTACTTATGGTCGCCATTATTATACTCGATATGACTATGAAGTATGAGATATGATGATTATTGCTTTAATATTTAGATCTTATCCCTTGAACCACAGACCATGGATCATTATCTTCATTTTGACTTGCTCAAATTTTTTCTTGAAGAATGTTGATGCAGGTGCAGCAAAGGAGCTGATGGCACATTTGGTCAAGCTGCAAGCTTCTCTACCTGATGTGAACAAGTACTTTCTTCAATTTCCCAAGCTCTCAGTGACTTGCTTAAAGTTACTTTTCAAGAATATTAAAAGTGGATGACGAGGAAAATGATATAGGTATAAAAAGGTAGTTGACTCATAGGCATGGTCAACAGAAGAGTCAAAATCCTAATATTGCAATGGCACATGCTATAAATAACATTGCTTCCAACTCCAGGTTTTGCCAATTTATCCACGCCATTTGCTGATCTTGACACCTAGAAAGGAGATATTAATGGGGGCCAATGGGCGTAGATATCTTGGTTTACGGAAACAACTTTCATTCTCCATTTCCCCATTCCCCATTCCCCATTCCTCCAGTCCTTAGTGCGATATAAATATAATATATAAAATGAAAAAGAAGTATGCATCAGGAAGAAGCCAGAAGGAACAAGAAGAAAAATTAGGGAAAAAAAGGTGGAGGCAGCAATTTCTGTAACAAAAAAAAGAAGAAAAACAAAGTGCAATGCAAAATGGTGCCAAGCCTGGCCACTGCGGACAAGGTGACTCTTTGTCGACTAGTGTAGGTGCCTTATTGCAAACTGAAAGGCGTGTGCATGCCTTGACAACTATGTTTTCTGTAAGTTGGGCCATTGGGTGTTTTTGCACTGCTATTTGACCTTTTAGTCTGGCTTTTATTCTTTTACCAAAACAGAAAGGTATGAACCTTGTTTTGCATTAATAGGGTGTCAGTAGAAGCTCCACAGCTTTGGAGAACATCATTTGAGTTTTCTCTCCTGTTGAGTTTTAATCAACCTGGTTTGCTCCACTTTTTAGGAGTATTCTTATAATCTTATTTAAAATTAAGCACCAAATTACAATCTTTCTAGTATATTTAGAGCATTCTTCTATAAAATCTATTTATGGTGGATATCTGTAAGACTCTAACTATATGAACCATACATGGTGAATGTCTTAAAACCATAAGACAGGCTCCACCTTATGCAATGTGAGTTTCAAAGTGATGTCTGACATGCAATTCATGGTGCTATCCGTTTAATTGATTTGCTGTTGTTTTTTACAGGACCATAAAAGGAATAAGGTCAGATGTGTCTAATGTTGTGAAAGCTGATGAGTTTGAGTATAAAGATCCTGTTGATGGCTCAATCTCAAAACACCAGGGTATCAGATATCTGTTTGAAGATGGATCACGATTGGTAATTGATACTTTCCTCATCCTCTACTAGATATTCATTTTTTAGGATAATCTGAGGTAGGGCACAACAATTTGAGCATTCTAGTGGCCTAATTAAGTGCCTCAATATATATAACTTTCAAAATGCGGTAAAGGCTAACGAAAATTAAACTTTTGTTGAGTAGTCATCTCATTAGTTATTGCCATGCTTAAGTATTGTTTAAGTTCACAATGTAATTGTTCATTCTTTTAATATAGCACATGGAAAATGTGAACTGAGTTTTTTCTTTTCTTTTTCAAGGCCTTATTGTCATTGCTTCCCCTGAATGTGATTCCAGGTTTTCCGCCTCTCTGGAACTGGCTCTGAAGGTGCCACCATCCGTCTTTACATTGAGCAATATGTGAAGGATGCTTCAAAGACTGGGAGGGATTCCCAGGAAGCATTAGCTCCTCTTGTAAGAATTCATAGTCCTTACTCCTTGCATCTCTTTTTTATCCTCATCTTTAGTCATCGTCTAGGGTTTGACTGTTTTGCATGTTGGCTGCAGGTGGAGGTTGCTCTGAAGCTTTCTAAGATGCAGGAGTTTACTGGCCGATCTGCTCCTACTGTTATTACATAAATCAACTGCTAAACATAGCAGATTTTTTTTTCCCCATTAAATATAAAGTATGTGTTTTCATCAGTTTGGCAATTATTTGAGTTGTTTAATGTTTAAACAAGAAAATTTCGAGTTTGTAATTTTGCAGGATGGGTGATAGTAGTATTTCTTTGCCTTACAAATGTTTCGTACTTGGTAGCAGAAGCTAGGCAGGCTGGTGACAGCCAATCAGTGCTCCTTATCGGTTCCATCAATGGGGACAGAGGTCATTTCATGGGGGCATGAGAGTGGGGGTGCTAGGGGAGGCTACGCCCCTCATAGAGGAAACATCATCCCATAATTTTATGGGAAAAAGAACGCTATCTCGTCGCATCATTCCTGCACTCAAACTGAGGAGTCTATGAAATTACCCCCACTGAAATCGAGAATCACATGCATTCTCATGGCCCTTGCACTAGTGCAGGGGTCATGTGACCAAGTAACAATTTCTGTCTCAATTTTATATTAATTTATAGTGGGAAGATTCCTTAAAAGGCAATGTGGCTCCTACAATCTACATTAGTGAAGAACCTAATGGGTAAACACACAGGAAACATCAATAGGATGTAATTTTTGCCTTTCATGAATGGCGAAACGGTCATTTTGCCCAATTTGTATTTAGGTATAGGGGTCACATTGCCTTTCTAGCTTCTTTTTCCCAATTTTTAGGAATTTAATTGTCTTTCCAACTATTCAGAGGAATCTAACGCCTTCCGTGCATGTCTCTCTTTTTCTAGCATTAAATGTCCTTGCTGCTATACAGTGTAGGATATCATTTTACCACATCTCATAGGGGGGCTTCTCTATGCTTAATACCTTTTACCTCACATGAAATGTTCTCATTTTAGAAATTTTGAACATCATTTACTATTTTTCTCGGATTTATTTCCTTACTGGTTTGTCTTCAACTTGAAACATCCAAACCATGGATTTTGGATTTTGGATTTTGGCATTGTAGATCATTTAAATACATTTTCATTAGTTTCTTGCAAAATTTAAAAGATGAAAATCGAGAAGCAAATATTAGGAATTTCTCTATTTTCGAAACAAAATGGAGAAATAGGAGGAGGGGGAGGCGGAACAATTCGTGCTTGACACTTTCCACCCTTCTCTTTGAATGTCTTCTCCCTTGGGCTTTTTGTCCCGAAATTTAGCCTAGGGTAAAAAAAATTCTTGGATTAGAAACATGGCCAAAGTAATAGAAATGTTATCATGCAGCCTAAACTTTTACTTAATGGGAAGAAGGAATCTCATAGTTACTAAATACAAGTATAACATGCATTGCCAGATCATATTATTTAAAAAAACATTTTTTGTATACACGTTGGACAATTTTTTCTTACACCATGCGATGAAGTTCACCATGTGGATCGAAGGGATGTGACTAGATTTTTCCCCTCCTCTCCCCTCCCCATTGAGTGGCCCTAAGGCGACGCGATAAATGAATATCCATTCACTTTGGCATTAGGAAAACTCTTATCATTTTGCATTTGTCACTATAGATACAATATAAAATTCAGATGTCATTTTTAATATTTGTAGTACTTGTTTCATTTTATCTATCAATTATCATATGTATATAACTTACAAATAATATAAATTAAAATTTTAAAGAAAAAAATTATATATTTAGCTTTTTTTATTTTTTATTTTTTAAACTCATTTCCTATTTCTCAAGTAATTGAATAAGAGATAGAGACTGAGGATAAACCCAGCTGGACCCACGTCATGCACCATGCATATTCACCTTAAAGACTATGCACACACGCATACACACAAACACACAGAGAGTAACGACTGAAAGATTTAATCAAACCAAAATTGGATGAGAGATTATATTTTTTTGATAGAAGGGTAAGAGATTACTTCAGGAAAGATAAGTTTTGTCGTTTTCTATTAAGAACAAGAATAAAAGTAACATTGGTGTAATAAATGCATAATAAGCACACTATTTCTATGGTTTCTTCAAGATGAAACGTTGGTTTTATTTATTTAGTTCTAATAATACTGAATTATTTGGATAAAATTTGGTTAGGCCGAATTATTCGGGACTTTTTCCAATTTCTTTATTTGATTCAGATTTAGTGTGACTTATTCGTAAAATTCGGTTCCACTGAATTATTCTCAAATAATTTGGTGAATTAAATAACTAGGAGATAGAGAGACATGGGAGCTTTGTCATAAACAAATTCTTTTTTATAAACCCTATTTATCTGATGGAGAAAAAAGGGAAAAAAGAAAAAAAGGGTTGAGAATTTGTACCTATTATATGAGTGATTGAACAAATGAGGTGGAAAGCTTCTGAGACAAGTTCTTTAAATGCAATTATTATTATCTATTGATGTGGCACTCAATTTTTTACCACCCCATTAGGGTAGAGTTTGACATTATTTATAGGAAAGTTGATACTCTCTCTCTCTCTTTTTCCTTATGTATCTTCTTTTTCTTATACAATTCCACCCCATCTCCATTTCCTACATATTCCATCATGTCCTTCCCTTTCTTTTCTTTGTCAACTTAGCCCATAACATGTGAGACCAATTTTTATGTGGCTTTATGTCAAGACATAGATAGTTATGAAAAGATCACGCTATCCTCTCACCTCAATACCTCTGCCTGACCCCATATTGGCTTGTGTGCAATGGCCATGGAAGCGCTTAGAGTTCTTTTTCCAAAAATAAAAAAAGGAGAGGGTTTCGTGAAAGACTGCATGACATTTACACCAGCACAAGAATCAATGAAAACACATATGAATCATCAACATGGATGAAATTCTACCTTCATTCAAGGTGGAATAGTCACTTCGTCCCACTTTGTGTTTAGGTGTAGAACCTACGCTGCCTTTTACGATTTCTTTGTCCAACCCCTTTGCAGAGAAAGACTACCTAGCTATTCGTAATGGTCAGGGAGATGAGAGACAGAGATCCGACCGCCTGTGACCTGAGTCCACTGTGCGTTACGCCGTCGTCCCTTCACGGCCTGCGTCGCCGGAGAAAGCAGCTTTATCAGCCTCTCGCTCCTTGAGTCGACGTCGTCGGTTTCATCCATCGGACGTAAGTCTTTCCCTCTCTCTCTCTCTCTCTCTCTCTCTCTCTCAAATGTATTAGGAACATGGAATAAAACTCCATCAGATTTGGGTTCCATAATAGAAAAAGGGAGAAGCACATTCTTCTACAATCACAATGCAAACCCTGTTCTTGAATATTGCTGCTTGACCTCAGCTAAAGGAAATTCCCTTTATCCTTGAACTTGAAGTACGGTGATTATCTTTATCATACTTTGTTTGTGGCTTCCCCCTCCTTATTATTAGATTTTCTTGTCCTTCAACCTGAATATAAAAACAGAATTTGGACCAGTCTTCTTCTTGGCAGGAAAACTGGAAGGTATAATCATATTAAAAGGTAATTGTTTACCCAAACTAACGGCAACGGTAAACATTGCTTTCCATTCCAACTGAGACAATCAGATAAATTGACAAATTTTACTTTCTTTTTCTGTTGATTCTTTTCCAATGAAGATGTATGGATCCATCCTTCTATGAGTTAAACTCTCCTTGTTGGCTTCAGTTCTGCCCTGGGTTGATGAAACTGCCCGAATCACTATCTTATTTGGATTCCTAAGAATCAAATATTGCAGATGAAAGCCATAGAAGCTTTGAATATTGCAGATGAAAGCTATAGAAGCTTTGTTCTGTATTTGCAACCTGGCTGCTAATTGGTCTTTCTAATATTTTTAGTTACTGATATGTCCTCCATTACTGTGATCCAGTTTGATAGCTTGCTTTTGCTCTATTGCATGCATTTGGACTAGGAAACGTTAATGCTTATATTTTTAGTGCTTGTTATAACAGGTCCTACTGTGTTGTGCTTTATGATAATTTCAAAACTAGGCGGTGTCGCATGCACCATGCTGTTGTATGATGGGATTAAGTATTTAGCTATTTTATTGTGTTTATTCCAGTTGGAAGACTTACATCAACAACAACTCAGCCTTATGCCAACTAAATGGGGTTAGTTATATGGATCTTTGCCCTCCAATCAGCTCTATTCAAGGTTGTACTTGATACAAGGCCTAAGCTGTGCATATTTTCCCTCTCAACTTCTCCTAGGGTCATTTTAAGTCTGACTTGGCTCTTTTAGTTCCTTCAATCTGAATCAAATCACTCCTATGTACTGAAGCGTCCAAAGGGCCATGCCATCTTCAATGAATTTCACCACCATCCATCTCAACATCCTCATCTTTTCTACACTGAATTTATCTACATGATGCTTCTTAGTTCTTGATTGCCTAACATTCCGCAACATATATAGCCAGTCGTATGATTGGCCAACAAAAATTTCCTTTTAAATATTGAAAGAATACGTCGATCACACAACACTCTCGATGCACCTCACAACTTCATCGATCCTATTTTAATTCTTTGTGAAACATCATCCTCTATATTACTTTCTTTATTTATGATTTGAGTCTGGATACCTAAAATAGTCACTTTACGGAATCTCTCTCATCAATTTTACCACCTCATTATTCGTCTTAGTGTAACTAAAATTACACACCATATATTCCTTGTTCGTTCTGCTTATCTTAACCTTTTGTTCCAAGGTTGATCTCGATAACTCCAACTTGGCATTAATCCTTGCTTTTGTCTCACCCACCAAAATAATATCATCAACAAAAAACATACACTATAGAACTTGATGCCCTAATACCGTACCTATTGAGGGATTGGAAGTTCTGGTTTCGTACTTGCTGCTAGACCTTGTCGAGCCTATTTCTTTGGATCTTCAAGTTGTTGAGCCTTTCTGTTGCTTGCTGGATTTAATAGAGCTGTGGATCTGAAATATATCCCTAAAATCTAGATTTAAACTGAGGCCTATTGAGTGAATTCTCCTCACTGTAACCGGTCTTCTGCCTTTTGCTCTTGTCTGGATTTGAAGACAACCTTATCGTTATAAATAAATCCCCCCTATCCCCTCTTTCCATAATTACCCCTCCTTTTTCTCCCTGTATTTCCCTTATTCCTTATTTTAAGTCTTATTCCAAGTCTGTCCCTGCTCTTTAAATTAGAATCCCCTTTGCATCCTGACCATATATCCCTTCCAAGGTACCTTTTAAGATTCTGTTTTATTACCAAACTTAATTTCAGGCTGAATACAGGTACTCACCCCCAATAGTCAACTCCAACTCAGGTAGGGAATACGGTCTAATAACAACCAAATAGAATCACAACTACAGCCTATCTGCTAGGGAGAACAACCAGCAACAGGGGAATGACATCCTACTGATTAGACAACAGGTAAGGACCAAGTAATAACCAGGAACAGGTAATACAACTCAGTAATCAAGTTCAAAAAACAGAACAGAAAGTAGGGCAGAATATAATACCTCAAATCGCCTGGTCTTTAGGTCAAATCTGAGAAGATTTAGATCTCACAATATAGCCCCCAGAAGAGGGCAACTTGCTGGTCGAAGAACACTTGAGAGATACCTAACAAAACCCCAAACTCCTGGACTGATCTGATGACTGGTTGAGGAGATTTGAGAGTTCTTGAATTAGGGAAGAATCTGGGTTTCTGATTACGCCTAGGACAGGCCTCAGCTGGTCAGAAACTCCTGGTTGAGTGGCTTATTTGGATGGCCAAATTGGTCCTCAAAATATGAGCCTTATCAGCCAAGGGAGTTGAAAGATCTGGAACACAACTGCTGCCCATAAAACACCTTCAAATCGGAGCCGCATGCCTTGAAGGGAAAAACTCAAAACACAACAGCAACACTCTTTGATGTAGCCTTGATTTTAGGCTTCTAACAAAGCTTAAATAAGCCCCACAATACTCAGAGAACAGGAGACAATAGAAGAGAGGAGATAGAGAATCGATAGAAGAGAAAGGTGGACAAGGGGTGGCTCTCTCAGCCTGGGCCTCTCACCCACAACTATCTTAGGCAAAGTTTGAGCAAGAAAACAACAAAAAAATTCATTGATTTAATCGTGTGTATCAGCTTACAATCGATGGCTTTATGTAGGATCAGCAAAGCCTCACAAAAAGGAAACTTTACAAAAAGGAAAGTAATAGAAAAATGGAACTAATTAGAAAAGGAAACTACTTCTCTGACTAGGACTTTCCTAACCTGAACTTAAATTGCTTGGTTGACAAGAAGAATAAAAACTAAATAGGAAATAAATCAAGCCTTCTAGAAGGTCAATTGGTCCTCCCCTTAAAACAGAAATCGGTGGTGGATATTCCTCGCTGGCCGAGCTTTAGAATAAGACTAGAATAGGCCTCCATCTTCAAATCGGTAGAGAGAAAAAATGGCCTCCACTATCAAGGGCTGACCGATCAGCCTAGGACCTTGATTAGGACTGGTTGGGCTGGGTCTTTCTTCTACTATACTTCAAACTAGGCAATCGATCTACATTAAAATTTCCACCCTCTTTTGATCTTCAGTTTGTTCATAGAGTTACCATCATCCTTTAATACGTGGTTATTGCACACCTGGGTATCCCGTTTTCTCTGATTTATCTGCATCAGGTTCCTAGAAATAAATTGTAATATGGCAGCAAAATTAATTCGACTCATTTTTTTTCCTAATTCTTCCATACGTGGAAGGTTTAAAGGAAATGAGTTAGCCTGCCTCAATTATTTTTTTTATTTTTTGAATATTTCTCATAAGATTTGAGACAATCAAACCATTTGTCGCTGTCCAACTAAAGCAATAAATAGAAAAAATTTTCTCCGGATTCTATGGTTCTATCATTGATGGCCGCAAGTTTTTTAACTTTTGAAATATAAATGTAACTATTGATTCAGAACGATTGTCTTAACATAACTAAGATTACTCAGCCTTGGAGACAATAGTTGCACTCAAACAGGAATAAGAACAAAATTTGAGTTTGATTATGATATATAACAAAGAATTTCCCTTTAGCAGATCTGAGATTCAACCGAATATCAGGATTTTCACTTGCAACAAATTTTGGTGCAGGACCTGCAGGCGTTCAAGTTTTAACAGAACAGATTTATAATAAAGTTTTGATGCTGTGTGCTTGGCAATAAAAGTGTAATTGCTGTGCATATTTGTGGCTCCCCTTCCTCAACTGAGAATAAGAACCTTCTTCTGTTAAGCTCTCAATCTGTCCATCAATGGCAGACTATCATTTTGTGTATAAGGATATCGAAGGAGCATCTACACAATGGGATGATATACAGAGAAAACTAGGTAATCTACCTCCCAAGCCTGCTCCTTTCAAACCCCGTCCCTTTACTCCACCGCAAGATGAAGATTCAAAACATAAAGACAAGGCTTGGATTGACGAGAAAACTGAAGGAGAGCTTGAAGATCTTGAAGATGATGCCAATCTTGATGATGACCGGTTCCTTGAAGAATACACACATTATAAATCCAGTATTCCTTCCCACAACACACCAAAAAAAAAAGCAAATTAGCTTTTTTTTTAATCAGTGTTGAGAAGTTAGAGTTTTTTTATTATGTCTAAAAGGAAGAAGAGGTTGGAAGAGATGAGAGAATCAGCTAGAGTCTCAAGGTTTTGTTCAGTGGTTCCAATATCAGGATCAGATTTTGTTTGGGAGGTTTGACAGGCTCCACCGGATCTTTGGGTTGTTGTGTTTCTGTTCAAGGAAGGGTAATGCATGATAGCTCATATCTTTCTCATTGATGAATATTGTATTTGTTTGATTTCCTAGTTTTATCTTTGCTGAACCTTTTTAATTCTTTTTACGTTTTGAGAATGGTTTGTTACATTCTACATTCTAAGTTGGGGGAAGGTGGATTTTAATATAGAGGGCCCATATGTGGGCTATACACACTTGTACAGCATCCTGAGTGTACAATTTGCTATTTTCTTAAACCTTTTGATCGAAGAGGAAATTATGTTCTGGAGAAAGTATACACACACAAATGAACAATTTGTACAGATATATACTTATTTTTTTACTGTTGGGAGACATTTATTAAAACTTAAGCATGATGCCAACAACTGCTGAGCACAGTTGGTTTAGGCGCGGCTTGTCGAAGCTGCTTCCGCCTGGCATGTCTCAGGTTCGAGACCATCCCCTCCCCAATTCTTAGCTTTAGTTATAGTTGTAGTGTAGTTTGCTTGTAGGCCCTTGAGTAGGATAAGTCCAAAAAAAAAAAAAAAAAAACATGATGGTGTAGCTGTGTAGCTTCTTTAGTTGGTAGTTATGACTTAAGCATGTAAAATTGACTTGTGTGCAATTGTTTTTTGTTTTCTAAACGTTTGTTAATGTATACATGTCCTTACTGTGCGAGTTACTTTTGTCTTATTGGTTAAAGGTTTAATTTCTGTCAGATTTCCAGAATGTGAACAACTTATGCATTGCCTCGAAGATTTGGCTTCAAGATATCCAGCAACAAAGTTGTTAAGATAATATCTACAGATTGCATTCCAAACCATCCAGACCGTAATCTTCCTACCCTACTGGTGTACAATAATGGTGCTGTCAAAGGAACATATGTTGGCTTGCATCATTTTGGTCGGAGGTGCACACCTGAAGGTATTTATTTGATCAGCATTTTTCTTTTAAATTTTCAGTATTCTGTTTACATTGCATTTCTTGGGTTTTGTCAATTTATTTCAGATGTAACGGTGGGCAATATTACTTCATCTGTGGTTTAGGGTTGTCTTGGATAGTCACCGCTATATTCTATCTGATTTTTCTTATGAGACTGGTTGGGACTACACTTAAGTGCCTGCGGCTTATATTTTCTGTTGTTATTGGTAGATTGGTTAGTTTCAGTCTTTATTAGTTGTATTGTCTAAGGTGTATTAGTTTCAGTCTTTATTAGTCTTTATTATTTTCTGTTGGGCTTTGGTTTTTCACTAATATTGAAGACTTTTATACCTGATGTAAGTTGAATTTCATCAATTATTTACTTCAGATTTTACACTAGGACATGCTCTCTCTCATTTCTTAATTTTATTCATAGTTTGCCCATGATGCTTGATTTTATTTGATTGGTACATACCTTGGTGAGAAAACTGTGCTACAAGGCATGCCGCCAGTGTTTAGCAGAGTTCAGAGCCGGGGCACATCTAAATCATGTCAAAACCATCTTTGTACAAATGATGATGGCACTCTTTTCCTACTGTCACTAATCCCTATTTGCTTCCCCTCCACATCATGTTGACTAGAGAGAAGAAATACATAATATACTTAATGTATAAAGCCCTCTTTATCTCTTTGTTTTCTCTACTTTCACGGAGCACTGAATGCGTAACACATTCTCTAAGGAAATAGTTGTCAAGTAACCGGAAATATCAACATAAATACATATGATGCCCTCTGTGTACCACTTCACCACACATATCTGTATACAGCCAAGTGACACTGAATTTTTGATAGATTTGAGTCTTTTGGATACCACTTCAGCATTTTGAGCCAACCCCCTGCACTCATTCCCTGCTTCCAAGCTCATTCTGTTCCAAACTTGGGTCACTAATGTCTCAAGGTACATCCTATGGATGACATCTTAATTCCAAAATTTCTTACATTTTTGTTCTTCTATCTATCCTATTGATGCTTTTATATTCCATTTGGTTTAATAGTTTGTCTGCCTACTTGATGGTTTGTTGGGGAGTTTTACTGGGTAAAGATTAATTAGGAAAATGATAAAAGTTATTTGTGGTGAAAATGTAGCCTATGTTGTCTATCTATACTTGACTTGACTTGACTGTTAAATGCTGTAATTAAAAGATGGTTATGTTTTCTGAGTAATTAGGGAAATAATACCTCGGCAGTTTAATTTGAAAGGCATCAGATTTGTAGATGCAATCTCCATGTTAGTGTTTGATACTTCGCAAGTGGTCAATGACCCATTTCAAAGATAAGACACCACTCTGTATTCTTGATGGGAATACTGCAATGTTGATTTTAGGCAATCTGATATGACCTTTCTGGGTAAAGGGCGTACCCAGTGCACAAGGTTCCCGCCACTGCGGGTTCTTGGGAGGGCAGACCAGATATGTATGCGAGTAAATCACGTGATTTGAAAGGTGGTTCTTTGCATGTGCCATGGGATTGTAGGGCTCAAACTTGCCACATGCAAAGACAGGAACCTGGAGGACACATGGAGAGTTTTTGGGCAAGCGACTTCTTACATTTCTTTTCTATTTCAGAACAGAAGCCTTCTGTTTCTTTGTCAACCACAAATGTCTTTCCAGGAGCTGATAATTGTTCCAGGGCTTGTACATACATTCATATTTTTTTTTCCAGGAGCTGATAATTGTTCACTTTCTTTGTCATTTACTATTACCTCCGTTTCCCTAATCCTTTTTAGTTCTGATATAAAACTTTTGTTATTCAGTTGGCTTGAACATTCTTCTCTTACCTATTAAATTATCAGGTGTTGCACTAGTACTTTGCCAGTCACATCCGGTACTGAATGATGGTCAGAGTGGAAGTGACCCATCGAGAAAGGGCATCATTGATGGGGTCCGCAAGAGGTTTATAGAGAAGGTAGTGACAGAGCATGAAGATAAAGATGAGGATGAATATTCGAGCGACTAAAATCTATGGATTCTGCCATTCTCATTTGATGTTGGTTCATTTCTCTGCAATGCTTTGTGACATGGAGTCTCTGTGATTAGAGATGATTTATTAGCCAATTTTTACAGCAGATTAGTGTATTTTCTTAAGATCTGTGAGACTTATTTACCATTGTATCTAGCATTGGTTTCGGACTGGGGATGTTGATTGTTCATATCTAGTGAATTTGAATTTATTGAGGCATTAATAGCTTGAGCTTGATTTGTGTTCATTGCTGAAGTGACCCCCACATGAATCATGTAAAATGACTTAAGATAGTCTTTGGGAATGTCACTATATCTTTCTTGACAAAAAAAGGCTTAAATAAGAGTTGGATATGGTGGATCAGCAGTTTTGAATTGGAATCAATTGTCGCCGAGCCCAATTATTATTATATATATATATATATATTTTTTTTTTTGCAAAAAAGTAAATACAATTAAGAAAAACCATGCATGAGTTTCATTTCTTGGCCACTATCTCCTTTCCTTGTTTACCAAAAGTGTAGTAAGTGAAAGAAACTTGCATATTATGGATAGTTCTACATGATTTTTTAGCCAAAAAAAAAATTTGGGAAACTACATACTTTGCAAAGCAAGGGGTAAAGGCTGCGTACATTTTCCCTTCCCAGACCCTGTAGTAGTGGGAGCTTCGTGCACTGAGTTCTTCTTCTTCTTTACGTACTTGGTGATTTAAATTTCACTTACAATTATAGCATCTCCTTCTCTAACTAGGTGAAGGGTGAAGGATCATGATAGGTTTGTCTTCTCTCCTCCCCCAAAGTAACTATTTATTAGATTTTTATTACATTTAAAAGAGCCATGAAATTTAATGACTTGATCTGGGGGAGTTCATTAAGGTGTGTGAAATGTTACCACAGGCAAGGCTTCTGTTAATTTTGTACATGAGGGGATACCAGTACCATCACTACTTTGTAAAAGCCTTAGCATATGATAATTCAGTTCTGTTAAAATATTGTCATTGTGTGCTAGAATTAAATGTTCATGTCTGATTCAGTCGCTGATTGTGTTTGGCCAATGGATCCTAACTAAAGACCCAAACTATATAAAAATGGGTTCCATTATGAGATTTTTTTTTTTTTTTTCTATTCCTTATTTGTTGATTTCAATTATGCGATTGGTTTGGTTCATTAAATCGTTGAGTTGAGAAAGGTCGAATCACAAAGGCTTTGTGTAGTTAGATATGAATTGTGATGGAAAATAAAATGAAATAGGAACAATTAATACAAAAAATGGTTATTTAACAAACCGAAATTTTCACTAAATTTACTTGTCAACTTTTCCAAAAAAATTCTCCAATTTGTGTAGAGGAATAGAAAGTGAATTTTTTTTTTTTTATTTTCCATTTTTCAACTATCATCTAAAATGTTAGGTGGGCTATTTTTTTATGAAGTTTGGTATGATCTTAGGTTATTTTGCTTTACAACATTTACATGGAACAAAAGCTCACAAAGTTACTAGGCAAAACTCTTCACAAGTAGGAGAGGAAGAATCCCCAACCCACTAGTGATGTTATCATACGATGGACTCTTCTTCTATCAACAAACTCCTGCTTCTTATTAACGAATTTAAAAATAACATTTTTCTTGATTATCTGACGATACCGATAGCCATGGACAAGGGATTCTTCCTTTACCATGGATGAAGGAAAAACTCAATCCTAATAGATATATTATATTTTTCTTGCGTACTATGTAGGGATCTTGGAAGGCACATACAGAAGGATAAATCCCAAATATAGAACTTATATCAAGAATCCAAACTTTTGGAGTCATCTGCTATACCTTCAATTTTCAAATATAATCCATATCAAGTAATCTTCTACTGTTAAAATAAAGATCACATAAAATTGTTGATATCTTGATGATAAAATTGTTCACCAATCAAAATGTCTAGAAGACTTTATGGGATC
>NC_056560.1:12722840-12735256 GCF_013358625.1 Macadamia integrifolia
TGGGGACATCAAAGTGTACAGGCGCAAGAAGAAGAAGAAGCAGCCATCTTTGTGGCTGGAAGAATAGAAAGAAGAAGAAGAAAAAAAGGAGGAAGAAGGAAAGCTCGATCCAGGTTTTAGAAGATTTTAGAAGATCTTGTGGGCCCCATTAGTTATTAGTTTAGTAGTTTATTTGTAGTATATTCTTTTCCTTGTTAATCTTTTAATTAATTAGGAAACTACTTTATTGGTTGATTAGTTTTTAGAAAGTCTTTATTTACTAGTCAATTAACTCTTTTTATTTTTAGTAACTAGATTGATATTTATGTAATGGCTTAGGCCACGGTTGAGGTAATGAATGTTAATTGAAAAAAAGGCCAAGAGCAAACCCCCCAAACCCCTCACGGTTCTCTCTCTCTCTCTCGTTTTCTCACTTTTCTCTTTCACCTCTTCCCTCTCTTACTCTCTCGGCTCTCTCCCTTCTCTCTGCTTTCTTGTCTCGCCTCCCTCTTTTTCTTTTCAGTCTTATTTCTTTTTTTCTGCTGCTGTTTTGTTACTGTGGACCTCACCAATCGATGTTCACTGCTGCTGCAACATATTACTGCCGTTACAAAACTGCTGCTGCTGCACCTGCTGCCTTTACCTCACTGCTGCTGCTACATACTACTGCCGTTACAATACTGCTGCTGCTGCACACTGCTGCCTTTACCTCACTGCTGCCTTTACCTCACTGCTGCTGCTACATACTGCTGCCGTTACAATACTGCTGCTGCTGCACACTGCTGCCATTACCTCACTGCTGCTGCTATACACCGCTGCCAGTACATCACTGCTGCTACTACTCTTGGTTGTTGTTTACCCTCCGCTGATGCTGCTCTCTCTACAATCGGCTGGATGTATCTTCATCAACTAAAAGTGGACTACAACCTCTTTATTTTGGAGGACCTTGATCTCTTCTTCTCTCCTCAGATCTGAATATCAGTATGGTAAAGCATTAAACTAAACCCTCCCCACCTCCATTAATCCCTATTATATATTGCAGCCCATTGACGTTGAAGCCTGCCTTTGCCCTTTGTTTATGCCTATTTTATCGATTGTTTGCATATCTAATTTGGGTGTCTAGATGGATTTGTGCTGAACCTAATATTCGTGTGTCGTTTGTTCCCTTCCTGTTGTCCTCATTTGAAACTTGAGTAAGAATTTATGTGTTTTTTCGTCTAGATTATTATTGCTTTTGGCTACTTTGTTTATTAGTCTCGTTTTATCTTGCATGCTTAATCGTGTTTGCTGAGATTCTTTGGTCCTATCTACCTAAGCCCCTTGAGTTAACCCTACCTAGCTAGTTAATCTTGTAGGAGACCTAGTCACCTAGGAACCCCCTCTACATCACTACGGCTTATATTTTCTGTTGTTATTGGTAGATTGGTTAGTTTCAGTCTTTATTAGTTGTATTGTCTAAGGTGTTTTAGTTTCAGTCTTTATTAGTCTTTATTATTTTCTGTTGGGCTTTGGTTTTTCACTAATATTGAAGACTTTTATACCTGATGTAAGTTGAATTTCATCAATTATTTACTTCAGATTTTACACTAGGACATGCTCTCTCTCATTTCTTAATTTTATTCATAGTTTGCCCATGATGCTTGATTTTATTTGATTGGTACATACCTTGGTGAGCAAACTGTGCCACAAGGCATGCCTCCAGTGTTTAGCAGAGTTCAGAGCCGGGGCACATCTAAATCATGTCAAAACCATCTCTGTACAGATGATGATGGCACTCTTTTCCTACTGTCACTAATCCCTATTTGCTTCCCCTCCACATCATGTTGACTAGAGAGAAGAAATACATAATATACTTAATGTATAAAGCCCTCTTTATCTCTTTGTTTTCTCTACTTTCACGGAGCACTGAATGCGTAACACATTCTCTAAGGAAATAGTAGTCAAGTAACCGGAAATATCAACATAAATACATATGATGCCCTCTGTGTACCACTTCACCACACATATCTGTATACAGCCAAGTGACACTGAATTTTTGATAGATTTGAGTCTTTTGGATACCACTTCAGCATTTTTAGCCAACCCCCTGCACTCATTCCCTGCTTCCAAGCTCATTCTGTTCCAAACTTGGTTCACTAATGTCTCAAGGTACATCCTATGGATGACATCTTAATTCCAAACTTTCTTACATTTTTGTTCTTCTATCTATCCTATTGATGATTTTATACTCCATTTGGTTTAATAGTTTGTCTGCCTACTTGATGGTTTGTTGGGGAGTTTTACTGGGTAAAGATTAATTAGGAAAATGATAAAAGTTATTTTTGGTGAAAATGTCAGAAATGGATGATTTATTTTATAGCCTATGTTGTCTGTCTATACTTGACTTGACTTGACTGTTAAATGCTGTAATTAAAAGATGGTTATGTTTTCTGAGTAATTAGGGAAATAATACCTCGGCAGTTTAATTTGAAAGGCATCAGATTTGTAGATGCAATCTCCATGTTAGTGTTTGATACTTTGCAAGTGGTCAATGACCCATTTCAAAGATAAGACATCACTCTGTATTCTTGATGGGAATACTGCAATGTTGATTTTAGGCAATCTGATATGACCTTTCTGGGTAAAGGGCGTACCCAGTGCACAAGGTTCCCGCCACTGCGGGTTCTTGGGAGGGCAGACCAGATATGTACGCGAGTAAATCACATGATTTGAAAGGTGGTTCTTTGCATGTGCCATGGGATTGTAGGGCTCAAACTTGCCACATGCAAAGACAGGAACCTGGAGGACACATGGAGAGTTTTTGGGCAAGCGACTTCTTACATTTCTTTTCTATTTCAGAACAGAAGCCTTCTGTTTCTTTGTCAACCACAAATGACAAACATGGGCTTGTACATACATTCATATTTTTTTTTCCAGGAGCTGATAATTGTTCACTTTCTTTGTCATTTACTATTAACCTCCGTTTCCCTAATCCTTTTTAGTTCTGATATAAAACTTTTGTTATTCAGTTGGGTTGAACATTCTTCTCTTACCTGTTAAATTATCAGGTGTTGCACTAGTACTTTGCCAGTCAGATCCGGTACTGAATGATGGTCAGAGTGGAAGTGACCCATCGAGAAAGGGCATCATTGATGGGGTCCGCAAGAGGTTTATAGAGAAGGTAGTGACAGAGCATGAAGATAAAGATGAGGATGAATATTCGAGCGACTAAAATCTATGGATTCTGCCATTCTCATTTGATGTTGGTTCATTTCTCTGCAATGCTTTGTGACATGGAGTCTCCGTGATTAGAGATGATTTATTAGACAATTTTTACAGCAGATTAGTGTATTTTCTTAAGATCTGTGAGACTTATTTACCATTGTATCTTGCATTGGTTTCGGACTGGGGATGTTGATTGTTCATGTTTAGTGAATTTGAATTTATTGAGGCATTAATAGCTTGAGCTTGATTTGTGTTCATTGCTGAAGTGACCCTCACATGAATCATGTAAAATGACTCTTAAGATAGTCTTTGGGAATGTCACTATATCTTTCTTGACAAACAAAGGCTTCAATAAGAGTTGGATATGGTGGATCTGCAGTTTTGAATTGGAATCAATTGTCGCTGAGCCCAATTTTTTATTTTTTTATTTTTATTTTTATTATTATTATTTTTTTTGCAAAAGGGTAAATACAATTAAGAAAAACCATGCATGAGTTTCATTTCTTGGCCACTATCTCCTTTCCTTGGTTACCAAAAGTGTAGTAAGTTAAAGAAACTTGCATATTATGGATAGTTCTACATGATTTTTTAGCCAAAAAAAAAAAAAAAAATTTAGGAAACTACATACTTTGCAAAGCAAGGGGTAAAGGCTGCGTACATTTTCCCTTCCCAGACCCTGTAGTAGTGGGAGCCTCGTGCATTGAGTTCTTCTTCTTTATGTACTTGGTGATTTAAATTTCACTTACAATTATAGCATCTCCTTCTCTAACTAGGTGAAGGGTGAAGGATCATGATAGGTTTGTCTTCTCTCCTCCCCCAAAGTAACTATTTATTAGATTTTTATTAGATTTAAAAGAGCCATGAAATTTAATGACTTGATCTGGGGGAGTTCATTAAGGTGTGAAATGTTACCACAGGCAAGGCTTCTGTTAATTTTGTACATGAGGGGATACCAGTACCATCACTACTTTGCAAAAGCCTTAGCATATTATAATTCAATTCTGTTAAAATATTGTCATTGTGTGCTAGAATTAAATGTTCATGTGTGATTCAGTCGCTGATTGTGTTTGGCCAATGGATCTTAACTAAAGACCCAAACTATATAAAAATGGGTTCAATTATGATTTTTTTTTTTTTTTTCTATTCCTTCTTTGTTGATTTCAATTATGCGATTGGTTTGGCTCATTAAATCGTTGAGTTGAGAAAGGTCGAATCACAAAGGCTTTGTGTAGTTAGATATGAATTGTGATGGAAAATAAAATGAAATAGGAACAATTAATACAAAAAATGGTTATTTAACAAACCGAAATTTTCACTAAATTTACTTATCAACTTTTCCAAAAAATTCTCCAATTTGTGTAGAGGAATAGAAAGTGAAATTTTTTTATTTTCCATTTTTCAACTATCATCTAAAATGTTAGGTGGGCTATTTTTTTACGAAGTTTGGTATGATCTTAAGTTATTTTGCTTTACAACATTTACATGGAACAAAAGCTCACAAAGTTACCAGGCAAAAGTCTTCACAAGTAGGAGAGGAAGAATTCTCAACCCACTAGTGATGTAATCATACGATGGACTCTTCTTCTATCAACAAACTCCTGCTTCTTATTAACGAATTTGAAAATAACATTTTTCTTGATTATTTGACGATACCGATAGCCATGGACAAGGGATTCTTCCTTTACCATGGATGAAGGAAAAACTCAATCCTAATAGATAAATTATATTTTTCTTGCGTACTATGTAGGGATCTTGGAAGGCACATATAGAAGGATAAATCCCAAATATAGAACTTATATCAAGAATCCAAACTTTTGGAGTCATCTGCTATACCTTCAATTTTCAAATATAATCCATATCAAGTAATCTTCTACTGTTAAAATAAGGATCACATAAAATTGTTGATATCTTGATGATAAAATTGTTCACCAATCAAAATGTCTAGAAGACTTTATGTGATCTTTATTTTAACAGTAGAAGATTACTTGATATGGATTATATATATTGGATACTCATTGGCAGTTTCTCACCTACATTTCTTTAGAAAGAAAGCTTCAAGAGGGCTCAATCAGTACAAATTAAAATATAAATCCGTACTACACAATCACAAATGGAGAAGGCCTTTACTTCATCGAGGAATGTAAAAAACTTGTATAAGATAAAGCGTATTCAAAGTCTTCCCTGCCCAAGTTGGGGGTCAAAGAGACCCCTCAATGAGATATTTGTCTTCTGCTTCAAAAGAATGCCCTGTGGGAGCACCCTACCTTAGGTAGCATTGCCCAGCTTATTAATGATATACAAAATGAAACACTTAATCCTAACAAAAAAATTTATATACATTTCAATGGCCAATGATTTGCATCATTTTCATACAATTCATATAGATGTACTCTCTTTTATTTTTTTATTTTTTCCCATTTCTCTTAAGTCAGCCAAGGCAAAGGATTATTGCCTAAATAATAATGGGATCAACTTCTTTTTATAGCCATCCACATGCATCAGCCAAGGCAGATGCAGCTTTTTTTTTTTTTTTTTTTAAATGAAAATAACTTCTTGTCACCAAAGATGTGAACTAACTAGTTCTACTAGTCTTTACTTGGCCATTGTCTTATTCCTATATATTTTTCAAAGGAGTATTTAATGCAAAAGTAATAAAAGATTTCAAAAAAATTAAAAGTCATTTAATACAAAAATAAAATAATAAATTTACCCTTACTGATGAAAAAGTGTTATGTACTTCAAAGGGCTAAAAATAAAGAAACACAACAGTCTTGTTGTAACCAACTTTGATTACCACAAGATTATCCATTTTTAATTGATCCATTTGTAGAAGCTGTAACCCACTGACATCTACTAATTGATGCTTATCTGGATGGTTTCTTTAATTTAATTGAGTTTTGAAGGACTTAATTAAAACCATCCTTGACCACTGTAGTTCTGGGCTTTTGTGATCAGCTACTTCTTTTAAAGCTCTTGTTGCCATGTTTTGAGTAATGGATTCCACTTATTCAAGGAGAGGGAGCTTAATAGAACTTTATATATATTTAGTCCTCTCAGGTTTATGACACTCATTAATTTGGCTTCTAATAACCCACTTGTGCTATGATTATAAACAAGTCTTGGTCACCCATCCTAACTAAATCTTTCCTCCCAGACGTTTCACATTTTTTGTGGATAAGTGAAGAGCATCCATTAAATGGGATCATGACAAGTGGCATGATTGCCAGATCAGATCAGAACAATTCATTCTCTGGGGGCCACTAACCTCTGACATGTTGTGTAGAGAAGCAATGAGGCAGGAAAATTGGATCACCATTTCTATTTTGAGTCTAACCAGGATTCTTATTCACTGTGGTCTTAGGAAAATTCGGTTTTTAAAAATTATTATTTTTCATTCACGGTAAACTGCAATTAATCTCTTTATATACGAATATTCGAAACATCCTTATCATTAATTTGTCTCATCAAAACCACCAAAAGGCGATGAATCAAAAGATTTTTGATAAAACTGACTCCTCCATGGACTTTCAATTTAATACATATTAATTGTATCTGGACCTAACAAATTGTGTCGACCAATAAGTCATAATGCATAATAATTTTCAAAAAAATCTATAATTTAAATTAAACAAGAGAAATAAACTACAAATTTCCTTATATCATCATGAGTTTGGTACATTATCTTCTTTTGGCTGTAGAAAGAAAATGGAAATTTTAATATCTATTTTAAAGTAAACCGAACACAGAAAATTCAACACAAAATGACAATTCAATACATGTAGATCACAATTGCATGCAACATGAGAGATGATTCTTGGATCTATTTTTCTTTGTTTTTTGCTAAACATCAGTAAAATTATATTATAAAACAGAAATGTAAAATTACAAAATAAATCTACAAGTCTCTATTCCACCTTTGGCATGGCTATCAGCAGAACAGAAATCCAAAACTAAGAAGCAATAAGAAATTATATAAATTGAAATCTAAACTATGTTGAAGGTCCCAATCAAGCTCATAACATATAAATGACGGAGAAGAGATCTAAATCATGGAAGTAGTAACAGCATACTTGGCCAGTTTATCCGTTATTGTATTTATTTCTCGGTAACAATGCATTATAACCCAAGTTATGCGTTATACTCTTGGATCTATTCAAATCCAAGCTTTCAAGACTCATACAGCATAGAAAACAGTCAAAAGCTATTTACAAATTAGCCCACCAAAGGGTGAACATTTTTTTTATGTCACGCTTAAGTTATAGACTTATAGCCCAGAAGTGTATGGAACTCCAGCAGCTGAAATCCAAGAACCACCACCCAAGAAGCTTGCAACAGTGAACCCTAGAGCATCTGAGGTGCTCATGATATGATACCCCGGCCAATTCACTCGATTGCTTGTGCTAGAGCCCGGACCAGTATTCGCATACTCTCCATAGTAAAGAGTACTTAAAGCAAAATTGCCACTCCATTCAAGCCACCCCGCCGGATCAATCAAGCTATCTAGATAAGTCTTCATGACTACAGTCCTTGAGTATTGTTTCCATGGCCGTCCCAAGTAAGTTTTGACTGAACTTAAGTCCGAAGCCGCCGTAATTTGGCAATTGTGGATCGAAATTCCGGTGTTCTCGTTTGGATCAGTCCGGCCTTGAGCTGTGACTGTGTTCTCTTGGCCACTTAATGGTTTTCTTACGTAGATGTTGCAGTTTTGGAGCACAACGACGGCGTCACCAAAAATGAAGTCTACAGTGCCATAGATGTCACAGTTGCGGTAGAATTGGCGTTGAGAGTACACATACAAGGTGTCTTGGTAACCTTCAAAGCTACATTGATAGTATATTGATAGATCTGAGCTTGACCGGAATGCAACTGCTTGGTACTTCTGAGGCCCGGCTGTGTTTTGGAAGGTCATGGCCTTGGCGATGAAGCCGCTGCCTGTGGCACCTAGAGAGATGAAAATAACAAGTGTAAGTCATATGAGTGAGATACATATATATATATATATATATATATATCTTAGTTTTCTTTTTATCAAATAAAATTAGACCAAGTTTTGTTAATGCCATTGTGAATGGGAATGGGTCTTTTAAATATCAAGACGGTTTTCTTGAGAAAGGTACTAAAACTATATAGGGGTTTGTGAACCCTAGGATGGAGTAGTGATTAAACATTAATTGTCCAATAAAATTTTAGGAAAATGATGGCCATGTTGTGGGTATCATACACCCTCTCACTTGCTCTTCCATGACATGTGGGGCTCTTTTATGTGGGGTTGGATCATGTTCTCGTATGAGAACATTCACATATGCCTTTGTCTTTGCCACATGCACTCCACTCAGTCCAATGACCTGTGCTATTGAGAGACAGAGAAAGAGAGAGAGAGTGAGAGGAGTGGAGTCCATGTGGCAATGACTGAGGCGTACATGAATGTTTTCATACGAGAACGTGATCCAGCCTCTTTGTATACGACCTTGTGGATCCCCTATTGTTCTTTCATTGGCTTCATTGTGGGAAATTCCATCTCCCCTACCCTAAAATTTTTCTCTTTCTTCTTATTTATTAGGGTAAAGGAACATTGTCCACATGTACCCTCTATGCCCAGACATAGTTGGCCGTGAAAATATCCGGTGCACATGGAGGCAGTTGGATCATTTCACATCTAACTGTGTCCAGACGCGAGAAACATTCTTTCTTCCTTTCTATTTTTAGGGATTCAATTCTTTGTTAGGGAGCATAACGTACACTAGGACCCTCAACATCTATCTCTCTCCTCCCTGATAAGGAGTAGAGACGTTATTTCATAGGGGAGGAGAGAAATAGACAGAAGACATTAGCATAGGCGACACTCTCAATATTATTATTTATCTTGTAGGGGAGGCGATTTTTCCAAATTAGGGACTGTCAAAACCAAACATAAACTCACAAAAGCTCTACCATCATGCTGGTTAGGGTTTGGATGGGCTGCAGCAAGACAGCTTAATTAGCATGCGGACTCAGATGTAAGGACTTGTCTAAAGCAGTACCATTTCCCTATCACAGTCACAAGCAGTATCTGTCCTTATCACACACACACACACACACACACTCACAGAGAGAGAGAGAGAGAGAGAGAGAGAGAGAGAGAGAGAGAGAGAGAGAGAGAGAGAGAGAGGATCATGACAAGGGTTTAACTGTAGGCCTATTGTGTTGTCTCATTGACATTGACTACGGCCACTGAAAGTTATGCAACAGAAGAGAAGGTCTTGATTAGACATGTAATCAGGATGATGAAAAGCTTAAACGAACAATAAAGGGACAGTTAGAACTTAGAAAGTCTACAAAGTTTATTTAATTGGTGAATAGTGATGGAAGCAATGAGCCTATAAATATGTAAATTTTTAACAAATAGAAGCAAGAAATTTTAAGAAGTTTTAGAATAGAAAATAATCATAAAATTTAAAAATATTGAAAGAAGCTAATGACCAATTCTCTTCATCAAATCTCTCAAGGAGCACACAACCAAAAAAAAGGTCAAACTGATGATTAACTTGAAGCTTCAAGAAAGAAAACTTACCAACAGTGGCTGAGCTGAAAGTGGTGGAACCATCATGGACGTTCTTACTACCTGTAACAATGGTGGCACCAATCCCATCTCCTATTAACATTATATTTGACTGGCTAATCTGAACGTTCTCATTGTAAGTACCCTTTTTCACATATATAACAAATCTTGAAGTCCCACTTCTTAACTTAGATGAAGCAGACAAAGCCTCAGAGATGGTCAAAAAATTACCAGACCCATCAGCAGCCACCACTATATTAGCTTGTGATGCTGATGTTGATGACTGAAGAAGCTTTCTATCAGTAGCAGAGACCCATGAAGGGAACCCACCAGAAAGTAAGCGTCTACCACCTGAAGGTGAAGGTGAAGGTGAAGGTGAAGGTGCCTGGTTGTTTATAGCAAGAGAGTTACTAAGCAACTTTGAGAAGTTACTCAACATGGAAGGTAAGGAAGACATATATGAAGCTGAGTTGAGCTCCATGAACCCATTTTTGCATGTCTCTTGATTGGCAATTGCTGCACTAAGCCATGTTTGAGTGTCTTCCCTACTGTTAGATAATGACACACGATTAAGCTGGCTAACCGTGTTGGCATAGTGCTCTGTGCAGTCGACCCATGCCGCCTTGGCAGGCTCATTGAAGGAGCTCAAATCCATAGCTGAAATGAGACTTTGGGCTAGTTGAGCTTGGTTCAAAGTGACCTTGAGGACTTCATCAAGGAACCCTTTTGAGGTGAGTGGAGGATTAGAGCCAATGAATGATTTGCATATTTCAGGGTATGGTGTTTGGGTACAAGATGATATGGTGTCACAATTGGCCAATTTAGGAACAAATACAAGAAGAGAGGCACTCACAAGACCTAGAACAAAAATCTTTTCCATGTTTCTCTAATGGGAATGATTCAAAAAATGGAGGTTTTGGGCCTTTTTATAGGGGTTTAATGGGGGAAAGAATAGTATTAATGGTGGATGCTTGAACACGTTCAGAGCTTTAAAAAAATGAAATTTAGGCCATGCATGAAGCTTACATTGAAAATAGAATATTGGACCAATAAATTTTGAAACCCATACCTACTCTTAAGTTGTTCTCCTTGGCGACTAGTTTGTGTTCAAGTTACCATCAAAATTAAAAGAGATGACAATGGCTTTGTTGGGTCAAGAGATGATCCGTTAATGCCCGTGTGGGTGGGAATGCCTTTGTTGCGACTATCACATCTAGGTTGAAAGGAAAAAATAGAAAATTCAATAGAATATAATTATCATATCTGATTTCATCTAAAAGTTGAGAGAAGATGTTCAAAGCTTAGGAGGGTATGTAGTTTCTTTATTTTCCTTTAATAGTCATATCAGTTCTCACTGGAATCTTGATATAAGATTTAGTTCTAGTCATATTGCTGCATTCTAAGGCATTCCGGTATCATTCTTGTAATTTTATTGTTTCTCCTTGTTTGAGGTGGCCTCTTATCTCCAAGGGTTTTGCCGTCTCACTCTTCCTTTCTTTTTCCTTTGAATGTCATATTTTTTGGGCTTCGTTGAATAAATTTGACATTCACCTAAAAAACAAAAAGATTCAATCCCTCATGCATGATTACTACGTACTTCTAAGATAATAATCTATATCTCTTGTTCCATTTTAATAATTTTTAATTGCCCATAAGAAAAAATGTCTTTGTCAACAAAAGTAATGAAAACCCGTCTTAATGAAGTTTCTTATTTTCATCTGAACCAAAAAAAAAAAAAAAATCTACAGAGAATCCATGAGGACCATGTCAATTTACACACCTCGCGTAAAGCTTGTGTCTATGCTCACGTACGTGTATCAGATTAAGATAAGTGTTTGGAGATGGGGCTAATTTTTTTGACCAGTTTATTTATCAAAATAAACACTAAATTCATTCTCCTATATGCCAAACTAGCATACATAACACAAAAACTAATTCTTTCTGGGGGTGGTCTTGTTTGGTGTATTGAAAATTAACAAATAATTCGTTAATGATCCAAGGTTTTTTAAGTGCTTATAAGATGGATTTTAAAGCCAATGGTCAGTAGGATCATTTTTTAAATAGGTGAAATTTATAATATAATAGTTATGTGGTATCCTATTAAAAGAAGAAGAAGAAAAAAAAAAGAGAGAGAAAGACTCTTATCGCTACATTATTTGCCCTAGGATGTTCTTTCATATCTGAAGAGGACTTTTAAGGGAAAAGAAAAGCCATTTTAAAGTTCTGAGTAGGGGTGTCAACGGTCCGGGTCGGTGCGGTTTCGGTCCGGTTCCACCGGTTTCGGTGTGAGTTTGGAAGTGACCGAAACTCTGCATCAATAAGGATTTATCGGTTTCGGTGCGGTTTGGGTTCGGGTTGGTACCGGTTTGGATTTATTAGGTTCATTTCGGTTTGGATCGGTTTTTTAAACCGGTATGGAGCCATTAGGAAACAACCAAATGATGAATTGTTGAACTTCGATTTCTTAAATCGATTTGTAACCGGGTTGGTTTTGATTTTTGGTCTAGTTTGAATTCGATTTTCCATACAAATGTATACAAAACTATTCAAATTTAATTTTTTTAATGAATTTTGGAGTGTTTCGGTTTCTTACCGGTTTGGTTTCGGTTTCGGTCCGGGTTTTGAGCCGGTTTCGGTTTGGTTTCGGGTTCATCCGGTTTTCGGTGCGGTTCGGTTTGGTTTTGGGGTTACAATA
>NC_056560.1:12735276-12738604 GCF_013358625.1 Macadamia integrifolia
TAATAAATGTTGGCATTGGAATAACTATTCCTCCCATTTCGTCGAGATAAACAAGACGTATTCTGTCGAAACTCGTTCCTGCCAAAAAAAAATTAAAGCCTTGTGTGATTTTTGCCAGAGGCATGAGTTATGGATTTCATCAGAAGAAGGGAAATAAAACAGTCGTAACCTCTCAGGTTTATTGAATAAGTAAATTAATAAAGAAAATTCATTATTATAATTACTTAAAGGACACGCAATTGCATGCCCTTATTGATGCATGCAGGTGAATAGGGTGACGTCCACTAATATATGGGAGAGCATTCTAATAGTCTTTTAACACTATTTAAGTTCTAAGGTTGCCATCTTCTTAACTTGATTTAACTTTTATCCCAAAAATAGAAATCAACAAAACCATTCAATCAACCAATTACTTATAGTTTCTATATTTTAATGATTTTTTCAGAGAGTAAATTCGGTCACAATTCATTGTCCAGTGTATTTATTTATTTATTTATTTTGAATGACTGAAAATATAACAAGAGAAAAGAAACAATACGTCGCCGTAATGGCTAGCTAAGAACTACAGGGAAGATAAAAATAAATTTCATAATAAATAATTTAAAAAAATTAATTTGATGACTGAAAATACGGCAGAATATTTTATAGAGTCAGTCCATCAAAATTCTTAAATTTTTGGTTATAAAGTTTATGTGTACATGACAAACTTTGACGTGTTGTCGATTCATTCAAAATCAACCTCATACATAATTGGTAGAATACTCTAAATTTCAAATTCTAAAAAATTGGGAAATTTGACATGTTTGTCAATTCACATGCCAAATCAACCCTATACCTACGAGGAAGAACTACCCAACTATCAATGTCCGGGAGCCTCCTCTCTAACTACCACGGAGAGAGATGATTTGGTCTGTTTTTTTCCTTAAGGTCAGCAATTGAATATATTAAAATGAGAGAAAAAAGGATCAAAGTTATACGGGAAAATGAGAAAATATTAAAATATACATAATAAAAACTTAGCTCTCTCTAAGCCACTTTCGGCATTGCCACCAACAGAGAAGGGGCAAAGAAAAATAAAAATAAAAATTCAAGAACACATTGAAGGAACCAGAGACATTACGAAAACTGAAATCTCGGTTTCCAGAAGCACCCTACTGTGTATCTTCATTAATAAATCTTGTTGCGTGTTTAGCTAGCCCATTTGCCATAACATTTACTTCTCTGAAATAATGTTGGATTTTCCACTGAATCCTGTTCAAATAGCTCAAAAAGTACGATATGAAGGTTATGGATTTTATTCAGGAGGGGTAGTGGTGTCTCCTGTCAGTGTCCTCAGAATTTTTAAAAGGGGTTGTGGAGGAAATAAGGAGGACTCCGCTGTCCAGCGACTATAAGGATAGATGTTTTTGGTCTCTAACTCCATTGGGAGCGTTTTCCATGGCTTCAGCATGGGAGGCGTTGAGAAGACCTAGTCCCAAGGTGAGTTGGGGGTGATTTGGGGTGGTCTTTTGCTTCCCCGCCAATTTGTTTTTGGGTGGATGCTGATGCACGGGAAGCTATCTACGGATGACAATGTAAAGGGAAAAAGCATTTGTTAGCCCTCAAGGTGTGAGCTCTATATGAAGGCAGAAGAATCTTTCTTTCACCTCTTTTTGGAGTGTGAGGGTGCGGTCTTCCTTTGGAGGTCTTTTGCCCAGTTTTTTGGTGTTAATTGGTATAGGCGGTGGGATTCTCTTTCTCATCTCTCGAATTGGTGGAACAAGAAAGCTGCTGGTACGTATGTTTTGGAATTGTGGATGGCTGGTTTTATTTTGATTCCATATTTTATTTGGCTAGAGAGAAATTTGAGAAGATTCAAAGGGGTTTCTCGATCATATGACCAGGTCTTCTGGGCTTTAAAAGGCGAGACAAAGAGGTTGTTCCCATCTAGTAGTAGAACAAATCCATGGTTGAATCTTCCGCTGGGAATGAATAACGGGCCAAATATGTCAAAAAGAAGGTTTAAGGAGGTAAGGGAAGTTTTTGGCTGCCTCCGCAAGAAGGATGGTGGAAGTTGAACTGTGATGGGTGTTCCTTGGGTAACCCAGGTAAGGCAACTTCAGGTGGTTTACTGAGAGATTGTAATTCCCAGATAATTTTAGTTTATACTTCTTTTTTGGGAATTGCTACAAATTTCCAGGCAGAATTTTATGTGGTGGTTCACGGGATTAAGAGGGCTCGTGATCTTCACTGCTCTAGTCTATTGATTGAGTGCGATTTAGAATCGGTGGTGGTGATGATCCAGAAGGGTGTGGTTCCTTGGTTTATTTGGCAGAGGTGGTCAGCACTTCAATCCTTCTTGGAAGGTATTAGCTAGAAAATTACACATTGCTATAGGAAAGCCAACCCTATAGCGGATTTCCTAGCTAATGCTGTAGCGAAAAAGGAAGAGGAATTTCTTCCTGTTGAATGGCCGATGAATATTCAGTATTTCTTCTTAGAAGATGCACTATCTAGACCTCGCTTCAGGTTTTAGATAGTTGTTTCCCATTTGCTATTTTTTCTCGGTTTGCTCCTTTTATTCTTCTCCTTCTAATGGCATTGCCAAAAATGGGAGGGGAATTTAAGTTTGAGGTTTTGGTTATATGTTACTGGTAAATCCAGTTTGTAAATCCTCTTTTCTTTTTTCTTTAATACAAATGATCTTTAGCAAAAAAAAAAAAAAAAAAAAGCTCAAAAAGTACAGCCATTTTTTACGGAAATAACATGGACTAGTTGTTCTGTCAATACACCGTACTACAGCTAGAAAATCACATTCCACTTTAATCCATGATAGATCCAATTACTTTGCTAATTTAATAGCATCAAACAATCTCGCAATTCTGCCCAGAAGTTAGAGGAAATTCCTTCAAAGGAGGAAAGCAACACAAAGGAACTTCCCAATGGTTTCGAATTATAACTCCAGAACCAGAGATGACTTGGTCAATCAAGACTACTGATGGGGAATTCTGTAGATAGTGGCATTATCAAATTTAATGACCAATCTTGACATTATCTATGCACCAAATGATCGATGGTTTTATTAATATTATGACTCTAAGATATGGTAATGTCATATTAGACTCAAAATCAAAACAACCTTAAATTATGAATGATACTTAACCTAAAGTATCGGTTTACCTTTTGATCAACTAGTTTCATCAAAATAAATAGACAAAAATTTTGTTAAGTTTTTTTAATTAAATTAAAGTCAGCAAATGGTATATAAAAATACAAAATAATGTAAAGGATTAACGTCCAAAAATACAAAAAATCCACAAAATAATTTATGAATTTTTTTTTTTTTTTT
>NC_056560.1:12738653-12753754 GCF_013358625.1 Macadamia integrifolia
AAAAAAAAAAAGAAATACAAAGCCAAGCCATAGGCTATCCAAAGGCCGAAGCTCAGACAAATGAAGAACCAAGGGGAGGGGACAAAACAACCATCAAGGGGGATACAAGAAAAACTAGAGGTGGGGGCAAATTACATACCAAAAAAATAATGGTACACTAAAAGAAGGGGGAGGGGAGAAACAAAAGAAAAGAGGCTTCATCAAAGTTAGGGGGAAGGAGAGACAAGTGGAAGATCCCAAGCCAAAGCAAGGTGTCTATTTCTAAAAGAATCTAGGCACCTGAGACACCTATAAAGGATGTTATTCCTCACCTCAAAGGTGACGGCATTCCATATTTGATCAATAGAACGTGAAGAGGAAGTCCATCTCCTTTTATTTATTTTCCACCAAATATGGTGAATTGCTGCACAAAAAGCCAACTTACCTACAATATCACAAGAAGTTTTACCATTGAACTCTTTTAAGATCCACCTCCATTCTCTGTCAAAAGAAATGATAACTCTAGGGAGGGGCCAACATTTCCTGAGGATACCATTCCAAAAGGACTTGGAAAAGGGATAGGAGAAAAAAAGATGATCCACACTTTTTATAGAGTTCCAACAATGCAACAATTGGGAATGGCTATATTTCTTTGAAGAAGAAACTCCTGAGTGGGGAGGTATTTAGTCATAGCCCTCCAAGCAGTAAAGGAATGCCTAGGGATGGAAGAACTAAACCAAATAGATCTAAACCATGGAACAACAAGAGCTCCAGTGCGCACCAGATTCCAAGCAATAGAATTGGTGGATTTATTAGTAGAGTTATCCCATTGAACAGAATCACCACTACTCCATGGCCTAAAACGAATATTGGGGAGTTTTTTCCAAACCTCTATGAGAGAAAGAGAATTACCAGGGCCAGGAAGCCAATTCCCATTTCTCAAGATGGAGGAAACCTTAGCAAACCTATTCGAACCAGCATCATATCTGATTCTATCACAATATTTTAAAATAAGAATACCATCAGGATGCCAATTGTCAAGCCAAAGAAATGTGTTTGAGCCATCATCAATAGAAGATCGAATTTTCTCAGACACAAAATGCCTATATTTAAGAATTTTCCTCCAAGCCCAAAAAATATCCAAAGGATAAGGGGCAGTCCAAATCAAGTTAGACTTGAGGTATCTAGAATACACCCAGTCGACCCAAATGCTCTTCTTAAAAGAGGCAATATTTCAGATAAGCTTAACAATCCCTGAAATGTTACACTCTTTAACTCTATGAAGACCAAGACCCCCTTCCATTTTTGGAAGACATACCTTACCCCAACTAATGGCATGGAGAAAATTTGCACTGTCCTGACGTTTCCAAGGGAAGGAAGCCATAAGAGATTCAATCTTTGAAGAGATAGAAGCTGGAAGTCCAAAAACTATCAAAAAATATAAGAGTTTTACATAACTGATCTAATGAGCTCAAGGCGACCAGCAAAAGATAGAAGTTTACTTTTCCAAAGTTGAAGTCTCTTGCGAAGCCTATCAAGAATAGGAGAATAGTGATGTGCAGCAAGCTTTGAGAAAATCAAAGGCAATCCAAGATATCTGAGAGGAAGGTGACCCTCAGGAATGCCCAATATTGCAGTAAATTACGCCTTAAGATGTACAGACACTCCTCCAAAGAAGGAAAGAGATTTATGAGTATTGATAGAAAGGCCAGACATAGCAAAGAAGGAAGCTAAAACATCAAAAATAGCAGATACAGAAGAGAGCGAGGCTTTAGCAAAGATCATAAGGTCATCAGCAAATAGAAGGTGGGTGATCTTTAAAGCCTTGCACTTAGGGATAGGCTGGATGGAATTTGCCTTAGTTTTGGTCAAGAGGATTTTAGAGAGACCCCCTATGGCAATAGAAAATAGTAGAGGTGATATGGGATAACCTTGCCGGATCTCCAATTTGGATTCAAAATAATCTTGAGGGGAACCATTAACCAACACAGAGAAATAAGGAGATGAGATGCAATAATGAATCCAATTAATGAAAATAGGTGGAAAATCCATCATGGAAAGAACTTGGTTAATATAGTCCCATCTGATAGAATCAAATGCCTTATGAATATCCAGCTTAAGAAGGATAGAAGGAGGATGGTTTTTCCTATCAAAACCCCTAAAAATTTCATGATATAGACGGATATTATCAGAAATACTCCTCCCAGGGATGAATGAAGCTTGATTATGACTAACAAGAGAATCAATAACCAACTTAAGTCTATTTGCAATAAACTTATAAAGAAGGTTAGTAAGAGAAATAGGCTGAAAAGATAAAACCTGATCAGCTCCCTCAAACTTCGGGACAAGACAAATAAAAGTTTGATTGATGCTTCCAACCCTAGATGGGTTAAAGAAGAAACAACGAACAGCAGATAAAAGATCATCCTTGACAATGTCCCAAGTTGAAAGGAAAAACCCAAAACTGAAGCCATCAGGACCAGGAGGTTTATCAGATTTATGGGAATTTATGACCCCAAAAATCTCCTCATCTGAAAGAATAGTTGATAGAACCCTTCTAAGGTCAGGGGGGACATTAGTGAAAGTAATATCATCAGGGATAGGAAAATTGGGATTAAGAGTGGATGGATTAAATTGCCTAGAGAAGTGAGAAACAAAAGCTGATTTAATCGCATCCAGATCAGAGAGCTAAGACCCATCAGGATTTCTAATGGAGTAGATAGAATTAAGACTTTGTCTAGCTCTCACTGACTTATGAAAATAAGTCGTATTGGAATCACCAAGGGTTAATCACTTGATCCTAGATTTCTGCTTAAAGAAACTCTCTTCCTACTTAAGAAGGTCACCTAATCTAGAAGAGATAGCCCTATCCTCCAAACCTAAGGAAAGTTTTGACGATCAGCCTGGAGCCGAGATTGGATAGCAGAAAGCTGGGATCTACAATCTTCCACAGATTGAGAAATATTACCAAATGTGTTTTTATTCCAAACTTTCAAAACATTCTTAACAGACTTTAATTTCTAAGCAAAGATGATAAGGAGGCAAGATCTATCCTTAACAGGAGAATTCCAAGCATGATGTCTATAAAGTTTGAATTGTAGGGTATCACTATTAGGTTAAATAGGCAGCATGAAGCATGACCATAACTGACAAGGGTTGTCTCAATATCAATTTCCGTAAAGAAACTAAAATATCTTCATAATCTTTTTCAGGTTTTCATTTTTATGGGATGGTTGTAACTGAAAAAATTACCAAAAAAAAAAAAAAATTTCATCACACATTATTGATTTATTATTATTGACTATGACAATTTAGCCTTGCAGAAAGTGGATAGATAGTCTAGTTTTATTTTTAGTTCTCTTCTTGACTTCACACTACACAGGTATGTACCACGGTACCTCATATGCAATCTATGAAATGTATGTAATTAAATTGGGATCCTTAGATTGCGATAGTCCAAACAAAGAATTGATTTTTCTGTTCTGGCCACTATATTTTCCTTTTTGTTATCCCCTTTTGCCTCATTGAATTTCTCAAACTTGTCTCCTCCCTGCCTGGCTTAATCTGGTCGATCTAAATCTTCACCAGCCCTATCTGTGGGTCAGCTCAAGCTAGAGGTTATAAGCCACTAAGGTTTGCCTTTTTTTTTGCCAGCTGGCCAAATTAAAACCCATAACCCCTTATTCTCACCTTTCAATTAAATTTTCTAATTTCTTTCTTGTTTGAAAAAAAAAAAATAGTGACAATATTAATAATTGAATTTGATACATCATATTAATTCTTTTTGGCTACAAAAAATAAAATACAAGAAAAGCATCTTTATTGCCTATTCTATACAAAGGGAATTGCATGTAACAAGAGAGAAGTAGCCCACCAATGGGTGAACCCCTTTTTTCTTTGTCACACTTAAGTTAAAGGCTTATAGCCCGGAAGTGTAAGGAACTCCGGCGGAAGCAATCCAAGAACCACCACCCAATAAGTTTGCTACTGTAAACCCTTGGGCATCAAAGGTGCTCATGATATGATACCCTGGCCAATTCACTCGACCGCTTGTGCTAGACCCCGAACAGGTATTCGCGTACTCTCCATAGTAAAGAGTACTTAAACCAAAATTGCCACTCCATTCAAGCCACCCCGCCGGATCAATCAAGCTATCTAGATAAGTCTTCATTACTACAGTCCTTGAGTATTGCTTCCATGGTCTTCCCAAGTAAGTTTTCACTGAACTGTGGACTGATTTTAAGTCTGAAGTGGCTGTAATTTGACAATCATGGATCGAAATTCCGGTGTTTTCGTTCGGATCAGACCGGCCTTGAGCAGTCACAGTGTTCTCTTGGCCACGCAATGGTTTTCTCACATAGATGTTGCAGTTATGGAACACAACCACAGCGTCACCGAAGATGAAATCTACGATGCCATAGATGTCACACCTAAAACCCTCCCAACCTTTGGTTGCATGGCTTCCAGTGGCACTGGAAATGATATTAATCATTATCCAGACATAGTCTTAAAATAAAAAATAAGCATAAAATATAGAAGCAAAAGAAAGCTTACCAACTGTGGCAGAGCTGAAAGTGGTGGAACCATCTTGGACGTTCTTACTTTCTGTAACTATGGTGGCACCAATCCCATCTCCTAGTAGCATTATATTTGATTGGGTTATCTGAACGTTCTCCTTGTAAGTACCCTTTTTCACATATATAACAAATCTTGAAGTCCCACTCCTTAACTTGGATGAAGCAGACAAAGCCTGAGAGATGGTCTTGTAATTACCAGACCCATCAGCCGCCACCACTATATTAGCTTGAGAGGATGTTGTTGATGATTGAAGAAGCTTTCTATCAGAAGCAGAGACTCATGTAGGGAACCCACCAGAAAGCAAGCGTCTTCCACCACCACCTGGTTTTCTAGACACTGTTGAAGCTGAAGCTGAAGGTGAAGCTGCCTGATTGTAAATAGCAAGAGAGTTACTAAGAAACTTTGAGAAGTTACTCAAAATGGAAGGTAAGGAAGAGATATATGAAGCTGAGTTGAGCTCCATGAACCCATTTTGGCATGTCTCTGGATAGGCAACTGCTGCACTAAGCCATGTTTGAGTATGACAGTGAAATCAAACAAAGATGAGCGATTTTTGGGTTTTCCCCAAGGAAACCCCGGTTGTGATTGGTGGTCTTGACCATCGAGGTTGGGATGGTAATGGAGATCGGTCTCAACTTGTTGGCGATCCATTCCTTCTTGCAGAAACTCACTTAATTCCTAATGCTGTAACCTCTGCATCAGATACTGCTGTGGAGGAGATAAATCATCCTGTGCAACCATTATCATATGCAGCGGCTGTTGATAGCGATGTTGTTCTTGGGGATACTTCTAATGCTGCTACTATGGAGTCTTCTTCTTCCCTTCCTTCAATCGACAATCTTTCATCGCCGGTTAAGGTTGGAAATTTAACTAGTATGAGAATACCACAGAGTGCTTATTTGAGACAACTTGAAAAGCATAAATTTACTATCTTTGGGATGATTAATTTCAGGAATATTTCCATGGACTCTCCGTTCAATAATATCATCCTCCTGGTCTCTAAAGGAGGAAGTTGTTCTTAAATCTCTTGGTAAGGGATTTGTCCTTTTTCGGTTTAAATCTGAGGTGGATATGATGAACACATGGAAACGAGGTCCAATTAAAGTAGAGGGTCAGCTGCTTCGTTTTCAAAGATGGAGGCCTGAGTTTAAGGTTGGGGATGAAAATATCATGCATAGGCTGGTTTGGGTGCGGTTTCCTAATCTTCCTCAAGAATATTGGGATGAAGAAATCTTGCTTACTATGGCTAAAGCAGTTGGTAGACCAATTGCTATTGATCGGAGAACAAGAGACTATGGGCATTTTGCAAGAATTTGCATAGACCTTGACGATTCGCTGCCTCGTGTTGAAGAAATCTATGTTGAAAGGGAGCACCTTAATTTCAGGGACTTATTTATTTTTAAACAAATTGTATAGTATGAAACTCCTCCTACCAGATGTCTTCTCTACAAATGGTTTGGTCACCAACCTGATGTTTGCCCTTCAAGGGTGAGTGTCAACAATGGCTCCAAGGAAGAGATACCTGGAGCTAACTATGTAGGCAAAGACCAGTTCATCGGAGACAAGAGTGGCGGCCCAGGGTTGTGCCGCTGGCTGTGACAGAGCCATCACGTTTGGAAGCTGAGGTGGATGGCGATATTTTTGGAAACTTACCTGAGCGGGACTCTCCACAAGGTTAGTTTCCTAATTCGTCTCCGACTAATTCTATTCCAGAAGGTGAAGATCGAATCTTTGCTGATTCCACGCAACCAATTTTAGAAGTTATTCAAACTTCTTTGGAAAACCAAATATCCTCTCCACCATGTAATAATACTCCTTCAATGGGTGATCCTTTGGTCTGTGGAGATATGGGAACGGTTATGGGCCTAAACCTGGATACAAGTCTTAACCCGGGTAGTGATTTGGAGGATGTTTACTCTTCTGATGGCTCTATTCAAGAGGATGTCCAATTAGAAGTTGTGCTGGGTGTTCAAGAGGAACTTGTTGCTATTACAACTGAGGTACGTTCTATGAACATTGCTGCTGTTGATAATGGAAGAACTTCAATTGTACACCACGACTTATCAATGCAACCTGCGTTGGAAACGAACTCTGATGCCCCTTTCACTATGGTCAGAAGTGAAAAAAAAAACAAAATCAAAAACAAAAGAAGGGCACTTGAGTGTTTCAGATCAAAGAAGAGGTCAGAGGAGGCAAGAAATTGTGATGGTTGATGGAATTATTCAACGCAATGGAGAGGGTGTTGTTCGTCGCACCACTAGAGTAACGCAAAAAGCTGTTGCCTAATGAAGCTTATCTACTGGAATATTAGGGGAATAGGCAACTGCCATGCCCGTGCGGCTTTGCGCTTGTTGATTATTGATCATGACCCTCTTTTTCTCTATATTGTTGAACCAAAGATTGATCCACAGAGCTGTCTAAGGAAATTTTTTTCCTCTCTTGGTTATTGCATGGATTTTATTCATAATACTAGGGGGGATGCTGCTCCCAATATTTGGTTTCTTTGGAAGGAGACAATTGCTCCACCAATGGTTGTTCTCAGCTTAGATCAACATATATCCATGTTTCTGAAGGTATCTAGCATAAATTGTTTTATTTCAGTAATTCATGCAAACTGCTTTAGGGCTGTTAGAAGGTAGCTTTGGCAAGACCTTTGTTGCTTAGCAGGTTCAGCCACCCCCTGGTTGGTTATTGGTGACTTTAATACCTATTTTTTTCTCCCATGAGAAGCATGGCCCTGGTAGGTTCAACCAAGGCTCTTATGCTGATTTTTCTGCTTTTCAAGACACATCTTCCCTTTTGTCAGTCCCCTCCTCTGGATTAAAATTTACTTGGTCTAACAATAGGCAGTTGGGTTGTGTTCGTGTTGTGCTTGACCATAGTTTGTGCAATGATGAGTGGTTCAATGTCTTCCCAAGCTGTGCTCAAAGGGTTTTACCCCGTCACTACTCTGATCACTCACCTATCGTCCTCTCTTCTATTGAGATTTCTCGCCCGGTCAACTCCCCTTTCCGTATGCAGCGGTTTTGGGTTGAGCACCAGGATTTTAAGGAAGTTGTCAGATCTTCTTGGTTGATTCCTACAGATGGTACTCCTATGTTTATCGTAATATCAAAGTTGAAGCGTCTGAAGGCTTCTTTGCGAACATGGGCTAGGTCAACTTTCCCTCATATTGATATGGATGTTTGCAACAAGAAAGCTCTTTTAGAGAAAATTCAGCAAGTTATTGATGAAGCTGGAATTGATGAAAATCTTTTCTTTAAAGAGTTGCAAGCAAAATAAGATCTAAATAAAGCTGTCCACTTGCAAGAAAAATTGTGGCATGAAAAATCAAGAGTTAAATGGCTTAGGGAGGGCGATCATTGCACTAAGTTTTTCCATCTTTCTACTAAGATCAGAAAAGGAAGAAATATGATCAGAGAAATTGAAGGTGCTGATGGCTCTATGCTTACTGAGGTGGGTGACATCGGTCAGCGTTTGGTTGACCAATATGAACAGTTTGGAAAGAAGGGTATCTCCATCAAGAATAGTTCTTTACTCTCTGTGATTCCAAAGGTCCTCACTGATGCAGATAATATTAGCCTCACTTCCATACCATCGTTTGAGAACATCAGGTGTGCAGTGTTTGACCTAGATCCTTCCAGTGCCCTAGGTCTAGATGGGTTCCCTGGGACTTTTTATAGATCTTGCTAGGATATTATGGGTAATGATGTCTGTAAGGCTATTAAAAATATTTTCATAGAGGGAATTATCACAAAGGGTGCTAATAGCAATTTCATTACTCTAATTCCTAAGGTGGATAATGCCTGTAAGGTGGGACAATTCCGCCCAATTTGCTTAGGTAATTTCTTTCTAAAGTTGATTCCTAAGATTATGGCTTCTCGTCTGAGCTCTCTTCTGTCCCGTTTAATTTCCCAAGAGCAAGGCACTTTTCAGAAAGGAAAAGTCATTTTTTCTAGCATTGCAGTTGCTTCAGAGTTATTAAATATGATTTCCAAGAAGAGTTTTGGGGGTTGTATTGGGATGAAGCTTAACATTCAGAAGGCATTTGACACTCTTGAGTTGGATTTTCTTTTTGATGTCATGTCAAGCTTTGGATTTTCTCAAACTTGGGTGACTTGGATAGAGCAGATTCTGATCTCGGCCAAGCTTTCTATTCTTGTAAATGGAGGCCCCAGTGGATTTTTTGGAGTTGAAAGAGGTCTTCGCCAAGGGGACCCTCTTTCTCCTATGCTTTTCATTTTGGCGGAAGAAGCCCTATGTCGCGGCCTTCATGAGCTAAGAGATAAAGGCATTGTGAAACCGATTCCTGGTCCTAGGAATATCTACACCCCTTCACATCTTTTATATGTTGATGATCTCTTTGTTTTTATAAATACTGATTTGAAGGGTATAAAAAGTATTAAAAATTTCCTGAACATTTATCAGAGCTACTCAGGGCAGAATATAAACCTGGAAAAGAGTAAAATCTTCTTGTGAACAACTTCTTCTGCTAAGAGACATAGAATTAATGAGATCCTAAATATTCTTATCTGTGACTTTCCAACGCGTTACCTTGGAGTGGATATTTTCAGAGGCTGTGTCAAGAAAGAAAGGATCCTTCCTTTGGTTGATAAGTTCAAATCTAGATTGGCTGGATGGAAAGGAAGATTACTTTCTTTTGCAAGCCTAGTGGAACTGGTGAAGATTGTTATGAGCAGCATTCCATTGCACAAATTTTCAGTTTACCTTTAGCCATCTTCTTCGATTGCACTAATGGAAAGGTGGATAAAAAATTTTATCTGGAGTGGTGATGATGATACCTCCAAAGGTATTATTGTTAAGTGGACCAAAGTTTGCAAACCAAAATCTGAAGGAGGATTTAGCATTAGTCATCTCAGAGATGTCAACCGTGCTTTGTTGTCCAAACTAAGCTGGCACATTCGTTCAAATCCTTCTATTTTTTCTTCCTTCCTTAGAGGAAGACTTATGACTGATGATGGTAATCTTAAATGGTATGCCCCTTCTTCCTCTATTATATCTGGCCTGCGAAAAGTTTGGGATTTTGTGAGCAATTCTGAACGTTGGATTGTGGGTGATGGAGCCACAATTAACTTCTGGTATGATCAATGGATTAGCTCTTCAAGGCTTTTTGATGAAATATTTCATCATCAGCCGATCAATTGCAGGCTCAGGGCTTCAGTTTCAGATTTTATCTCAGATGGCCAATGGGATCTGCCCACTTTGCAATCACCTCTTATGCAGTCTATTTGTAATTGCATTTCCTTGATCTCCCTCCCTTTTGTTGCTGCTCATGATTGGCGAATCTGGTCTCTAACTGAATCAGGTGTTTTCTCAACTTCTTCTGCTTGGGAAAAAATTAAAGAATAATTACCTATTCAAGGATGGTGGAGGACAGTGTGGAAAAAATGGATTCATCCTAGATATTCAATTTTTGGGTGGAGTCTTGACCATGGGTGCCTGCACACAGATGACAAGATCACAAAAAAATCTATCCCCTTGGCTTCTATGTGCAGCGTATGTTGCAAATGTGAAGAAACTTTCACGCATCTCTTCCTTGACTGTGAGTTCTCTGTCCACCTTTGGTCTCTTCTGCTCAATCATTTTGATCAACGATGGAGTGGTTTCCCTTCTATTGAATGCCTCTTCTTGCGGTAAAAAAGGAAAAAGAATGCAGTTCATTGCAACATGCTATGGCTCCCCGTCATTATTATCATTCTTTTTCGGATTTGGACAGAGAGAAATAGAAGGAGGTTTGATAATAAAATTAATCCTATTGGATTGGTGGAGCAATTTGTTTTGAGGGATCTCAGTGACTTTTCTTCTCTGAATCCTATTCAAATAAAGTCATTGGGCGATCTTCTTCTTTCCAAAAAGTTTAAATTTAACTTCCTTGCCTCAGGCTAGAAGAATTCAGGAACTTTTTTGGAATGCTCCTCCAAAGGGTTTCTTCATGCTAAATATTGATGGGTGTTCTCTTGGAAACCCAGGAAATTCAGGAGTTGGTGGCATCCTCAGAGACAAAAGAGGAAATGGCTTAGGATGCTTTGCAATTTATGAAGGAGTAGGGACTAATTTTATTGCTGAATTCGCAGCATTCTTTCATGGCCTAAGACTTGCTTCCACCAAAGGGATAACCAACTTATGGATAGAATGTGACTCTCAAGTTGTGGTGGCCTATATCAAAAACCAGAAAATCCCGTGGTCCTTTCAGCAATCATGGTTTTTTTTTATAAAAGATATTTGCACAACACTATCTGGGAGATAACTCATTGCTATAGAAAGACGAACACAGTGGCGAACAAGTTAGCGAATCATGACTCTGCTACTCGTTCTACATCATCTTGGGCTTCTAGTCCTAACTTTATTATCTTAGGCCTTGAGTGGGACTGTCTGAAAAGAACAAGGTTCCGATTTTTGTAATGTTTATATTTTTCTTTGAGTTTTTGCTCTGTTGATGGCCATGCCGAAGGTGGAGCAAATATTTGAAGAGTGTTCTCATGTATTCTCCCATTTATTCATTTTTCAATTTATTCATTTGCTGACCTTTAGCAAAAAAAAAAAAAATGTTTGAGTATCTTCCCAAATGTTAGACAATAACACACGATTAAGCTAATTAACGGTGTAATCATGGAGCCCTACATAGTCAGTCCACGCGGCCTTCGCCAGCTCGTCGAAGGAGCTCAAGTCCATTGCTAAAATGAGACCATGGGTTAGTTTGAGCCTAGTTCAAAGTGACCTCAAGGGCTACATCATGGAACCCTTTTGTTTTTTTGTTTTTTTTTGCTAGAAGTCTACAAGAGAATATCATTAAATATGGGGAAAATGAAAGAAAACTGTACAGAACATCCTTTGGATCAATATTCCACCTTCGGCATTGCCATCAGCAGAGATAAAGATCCAAACAAAAGAAATTACAGTAGAAAATTACATAAACCGATATCTCGGTCTTTTTTGGAAATCCCAATTTATATCATCATTTACAAAGTTTGGAGGGTGGTTCCAAATTGCAGAGCTTCTATTTGTTGCAACATGCTTTGCCAATTTATCTGCGACTGAATTAATTTCTCCGTAACAGTGAGTAATGTGCCATTGAATATTGTTTAAGTATTGTCTGAAGTTTCTCCATTGTTGTTCAAAGAACCACGGAATAGACTGATTTTGAATGCAGCTTACAACAGCCTATGAGTCACATTCAATCCATAGTTTATCTATTCCTTTATCCCAAGCCATTTGCAGTCCAACAAAAAGAGTAGCAAATTCAGCAACATAGTTTGTCCCAACTCCTTTAAATTGCGCAAAACAACCTAAAGGAAAGCCCCCCATCATTTCTTATAATTCCTCCTGCTCCACAACGACCAGGATTACCCAAAGAGCATCCGCCTATGTTCAATTTAAAGCTTCCCAATTCTGAATATTCCCAGATTATTTCCAAGATTTTTGTTGCACGGAACCCTTTTGAGGTTACTAGAGGATTCGAGCTAATAAATGAATTGCAGATTTCAGGGTATGAAGTTTCAGTACAAGATGATATGGTGTCACAATTGGCAATCCTAGAAACAAATACAAGAAGAGAGGCAGTCACAAGACCTACAAAAACAAAAAGCTTATCCATGATAAAAACCCAAAACTTAACTACTAATCTATTACTTCCTTGTCTCTCCAATGGGAATGATTCGAACATGGAAGTTTTGGACCCTTTTATACTATCAATGATGGATGCTTGAACGCGTTTAGTGGGTTAAAAAAACATATATGTTTAGGCCATCCAAGAGGCTTCCATGAAAAGAATAAAATTGGCTCTTTGTAGTTTTTGAATTCCAACTCTGAAACCCACATAAGGCCATTGACTTACCAACTCCAAGTTGGTCTCCTTAGCGATTCTTTACATGAAAAAGCATACAATGAGCTTGTTTATTGGTCAAAATAAAAATTAGGGTCACATGTGTTTGGTTATAATTCTTTCTGGGGGAGGATTGTTTGGTGTATTGGAAACAAAGAATTCATTAAAGATCTAAGGTTTTTTAATTAAGTAAAGTTTAAGAGATGGATTTTGAAGCCAATGATCGGTAGGATCTTTTTTATTTAAGTGCATTTAATCTAATATTTAGGTGATTTATCTTTTTTTTTTCACTGTTGACACGTTTCTCACCTATTTTAGTAACGTTTTTCTCATGAGCCTAACAAAGATTATCACATCAGTTGGTATTTGAAGTCGTATAGTTATAAAACTTGAAATCGTATGGGAACACTAAGTTCTAATTAGATATAGCATAATTATTTGGGATGATTGATTAATTTATTCATCGAAGTCCAGGAAAAAAAAATTGAAGGAAAGAATAATAAAAAAGAAGAAGAGAAAATCAGAAATAGATAGAAAAAACTCTACAACAAAACAACAACCTATCCCTATAGCTTATTCAAGCTAAAAGTGATGAAGGTCCATCCTAAAATGTGGTCCAAAGACCAATCTCATGGACCACCCAACTAAAAGATAACCAATTCCAAAATTCAGCCAACATAACTTGGAAGAGTCATTTCTGTAACAATTTTCTATATGTAGGTTAGCATCTAGTCATTGTATGGGTATGGATTAGTTAGATTTGTGTTGATTGATGGTATGGTTGGACAGAATCCTATGTGAGAGGTGTTCTCCCTAGTGGATAGTGGCTTCAGTGTATCCGTTCTATATTGTGTAAAGTATGTATTATTATATGGGACCCATCAACAAACTAATCTCATTATGGGAGAGGCATCAATTAATTTGTATTTTAGGATTGGTCCCTGTTCCCACTCTATATATGGTCCCAATGCCTATTAATTAAAACTCAAGCAATTGTGTAGACAAGGGAGCAGGCCAGACTGATAGAAGAAGAGATGAGAGAAAACGCATGTGGAGAAACCTTCATCAAGTGTTATGGATCTGGGTATGTGGGATTCATTGTTTATTTACTTTGTTCAATGATTCAACATGATGCGATCCTATGTGCTTATTTCTGGCTTCCAAGATGGACTGAAAGATTTTGACTTCCTGAATAATAGCTCTTCCAAAACGGATTAATTAAGTCATCAACGAAGACCATATGAGATATGGCCTTGTTGTGCTAGAGATTTTAATGCCATAGATTATCTGCTGCCGAAGGGCAATGTCCAAATGAGAGGATAACGCTTGATCGCATAGGACGAAAATGTATTAAGAGAGAGGATCCCCTTGACAAAGACCTCAATAAGGAATGAATTTCTCTTCTCCCAATGAGTCTCTTGGTCCAAGCTCCATCAATTACACCCCTCGCAAGTCTCTCTTGAAGACTACTAAAAGGCTAGAATCATCTATGATAAGTACAACTTAATTTGTATGGTATCTTTAGGGTTTTTTTTTTTTTCTCTCAATCATTGGTATATCATTAAGATCAGGAGTTGAGATATTGTACAACTTTTAGGGTTTTCTTCATTTTCCTCTTAAAAACCTAGCCATATTGCTTTTAAGACAATTGAGTTTTGATAATACGAAGTGCTGGATGAATTTCCAGGAACCTTGATGAATTTCCAGGAACCTTGAAGAGTTCTCCATGAAACCTACAAGTTTCTCATCATCCTTGAAGAGTTGGTGTCTTTCCTATCATCTTTGCATCCTACATCTTAGAAGAATTAAAAGGCCACATTGTAGCTGTAATCATCTTAGAAGAGTTACATTTCTTCTTCTTTCTTTTTTTTTTTTTTAATAAGTTTTTTTCCTTCACTGGTGTAGAAGGAAAAAATCCATTCATCTTCCATGAATGATGTGACTATGTTAATTTGGCTTTAGATTTATCATTAACTTTCACACCATATTGGTCATGGTCATTGATACTCTTTCTAGTTTTCAGGAATTAGGTGCTTATGATGACAGGTTCTTCCGTCACCATGGCTGAAAGAAAATACAATCCTTTCTCTTTTGGTACCCATTTTTTCTCATCCAATTTCTCAAAATTGTCCTCCCCCTCTCCTCCCCACCCACACCCCCCCACCCCCCCCCCCCAAAAAAAAAAAAAAGAAGTTAATCCAATCTCAATCTTCACCCACTTTGTTTGTGGGTCAGCTCAAGCAACCAGCCAGGTAAATAAAAACCCATAACCCTTGTTCTCACCTTTCAATCAAATTATTAAATAGAATTTACTGAATGCATCACGAATTATTATTATTATTATTATTATTATTATTATTATTATTATTATTATTATTATTATTATTATTATTATTATTATTATTATTATTATTATTATTATTATTATTATTATTATTATTATTATTATTATTATTATTATTATTATTATTATTATTATTACTATTACTATTACTATTATTATTACTATTCTTATTATTGTTGTTATTGTTATTATTATTATTATTATTATTATTATTATTATTATTATTATTATTATTATTATTATTATTATTATTATTATTATTATTATTATTATTATTATTATTATTATTATTATTATTATTATTATTATTATTATTATTATTATTATTATTATTATTATTATTATTATTATTATTAT
>NC_056560.1:12753774-12808653 GCF_013358625.1 Macadamia integrifolia
GTCAGAAGTCATACTCTCAATAATAAAAAAAAAAACCCATTGGTTACGTTAACCAAGAGAAATGAAATACAAATTTTCTTACACCGTAAATACAATATTAATAATTGAATTTGATACATTATCTAATTAAACAGAAAACATATTTAATTTATTGCTTTTTTTTTTGGGTAATTTACAACGCCACCCCCTAAAGAATGCCAGTATTATAGGGACACCCCCTCTCTTTCACCAAATTATACTCAAACCCCTTACAGTCAGTCTCCGTTAAATAAAGATTTGAAATGACATTTTTACCCTTTTAACTAAAACAAATAAACCAAACTAATTCCAGGAATATATAAACTTAAAATGGAATATTTACTCACCATCTTGGGAGTCGGTAGAGGCAGCTGCGTCGTGAATTCCTCCGGTACAACACACCAGAAACAGCGGCAATTGGATTGCCATGGGAAAATCTCAACCCTTGTCCTTTCCCTTCTCATCTCACCTTAACGAAATGCGATTTGGTCCCAAAAATAAAAGAAATAGTGTGGGATTTTCTGATCAGCCGCCACTCTTCATGAGTACAGAAGATTAAATTCCATCTTGGCTCTTCTTCTTCTGGGTATTGCGAGATGGGAGTTTTTGGTGTTGTTTCTGCAAGACCACCACCATCGTCACGGCTACCACTGCTACTACTCTTTGCGGAGACAGATCGCCGTGACGAAGAAAGTTTCGATTCAGTGGTGAAGCAATGAAAGCTTTAGAAAATTCAATCAAACCGGGCGAAAGCGAAGGAGAATTCAGGAGTTTCAGTAGAGCATAGAAGCCTCCATTCAGAGATTTCAGACCAGCTAATGATGACACAAAGCCAGTTCTTCAAGATCCTATACTGCGATCGAACCCAATTGAGACAGAGGAAGCGGTTTTTCGGTTGCCCCCTTTTCCGATCGTCGGACAAAAATCCCAACCCAGATGAAAGAAAATCGAGGCTTACTTTCATGTTTAATGTTAATTTTGAAATGAATTGGATTTTGAACTCAATTTTGTTTTAGTAGAACTCTTCATTGGAACACAAATTTCACATTTCACATTTCTCGTAGCAAAGCCAACGATTGAAGTTAAAAAAAAAAAAAAAAAAAAAGTAGATCGCCGTGACGATCAAGTTCAACTTCAACCTCGGCCATCCTCATCCAATTCTTATATACCCAGCCAGAATAATAGAATACCAAGTTGCACAATGGATTTGAACCCAAATCCCCACACTGGGTATATCTTTAGCCCCTTAGCTCCCTCGACCCTCACAAACAACCCTTCAAACCGGATTTTGATTCAGGCTAAGATCCAAGAGATTTTCATGCCGACACTGAGCTCCACCATGATTGAGGGGAAGATCGTTTCTTGGGTGAAATCCGAAGGGGATAAACTCTCTAAAGGGGAGCCGCCTAGCGCTGGAAACCGAAGGATGAGTGATCTTAATCGAAGAACCACCGTCAGCGACCTCGGCATCTCCGAACAGAGCAATCTCCAAATCAAAGTTTCAATCCTTGCCAAATCTTTTCAAGGAAAAAGATAGGTCCAAACTCGCAACTAGGGTTACGAAAGAGAAAATGAGAAATGCGACGAAGAAAGAGCACCTGAAGATGGGAAAACTCACCATTATCACAGTGTCGTCAGCCGGCGAGAACTGTTCATCCTAGGTCGCACGGTTGGGAGAAGTTCTGATGGAGATATTGTCGGAAGCTTGGATCTGTCGTGGGGTGTTCATGTCAGCATTTCAGGGGTTAAGGAGTGTGTGAGGGTAATATCGGTACTTCAATATTTTGAAGGGTAATATGGCATTTAAGAAAAAAAGAAATTGCTGACATCAGCATTTGAGGTATATTCTATAACAGAGACTGACGGTAGGGGGTCTGAGTTTAATTTGGTGAAAGAGAGGGGGTGTCCCTATAATAATGACATTCTCCAAGGGGTGGCGTTGTAAATTACCCTTTTTTTTTTGGTGGAATCTTTATTGCCTATACAAAGGGAATTGATCACAGACCATTTGACTCTTGGATCTATTCAAATCCAATATGTCAAGACTACTTACCAATTTGATTTAGATGTAGCCCACCAATGGGTAGCCTAAAGTCCGGAAGTGTAAGGAACTCCGGCGGAAGAAATCCAAGAACCACCACCCAAGAAGTTAGCCACTGTGAACCCTTGGGCATCAGAGGTGCTCATGATATGATACCCCTTCCAATTCACTCGACCGCTTGTGCTCGACCCCGGACCAGTATTCACGTACTCTCCATAGTAAAGAGTACTTAAAGCAAAATTGCCACTCCATTCAAGCCACCCCGCCGGATCAATCAAGCTATCTAGATAAGTTTTCATTACTACAGTCCTTGAGTATTCCTTCCATGGCCTTCCCAAGTAAGTTTTAACTGAACTCTGGACTGATTTTAAGTCCGACGCGGCTGTAATCTGGCAATCGTGGATCGAAATTCCGGTGTTCTCGTTGGGATCAGACCGGCCTTGAGCTGTTACTGTGTTCTCCTGGCCACTCAATGGTTTTCTTGGATAGATGTTGCAGTTTTGGAGCACAACCACGGCGTCGCCGAAAATGAAGTCTACGGTGCCATAGATGTCACAGTTGCGGTAGAATTGGCGTTGAGAGTAGACATATAAGGTGTCTTGGTAACCTTCGAAGCTACACTGATAGTACACTGATAGATCTGAGCCTGAACGGAATGCAACTGCTTGAGATTTTTGAGGCCCAGCTGTGTTTTGGAAGGTCATACCCTTGGCAATGAAGTTGTCGCCTACGGCAGCTGTGGAGATGAAAATAGCACTTGTAAGTCATAGGAGGGAAGAAAGGATCAGCTGGTATGATCATTCCGTTGTACATGTCAACATCCAGTACATGTCCCTTCTATTTTCAAATATACCCCTCTTCATCCGAGAGCATAGTATCCACCCAACGACTAACTCTGTCATGGATTCCATCTGTGTATATGAGTTTCAAGGTTTTAAAATGGGTTGTGCCATGTTAAGGAGGTTAGAGGTTCAGGAATCTCTCCCTAAGTGATGGCCGTATTCTTGGTGGGGGCAGCCCAGTACTTGCCGTATTCTTGAGTCTTACAAACTTTCCCCCTTTCGACATAGCATCCCCGTTATAGCTATCAGGGTCTGCTCTGATATCATTTGTAATGTCCCGGTCCCATTAACCTTGCACAATATTGTCCTCTTTGGCCCATGGGCCTCAAAGTTTTAAAACGCGTTGTGCCATGTTAAGGATGTTAAAGGTTATTAATTAGTCCAGGAATCTCTCTCTAGGCGATGTAGGACTAAAGTTTGCACACCCTCACAGATCTCCCAAACCCCTTGGTACTCACCGTATTCCTGGTGGGGACACCTCACCAATCTCCCAGGCGAGTCCGGTACTTGCAGTATTCTTGGATCTTACAGAACAAGTGTTGGATGTTGACTTATACGACCAAGTGACATATGCTAAGTTGTATGACTTAAACTACTTGTCATACCCATATTTTCCTTTTTATCCAAAAAATAAAATATCTCTTCATTTTATTTCTATTTTGTAAACAACTTTGTCTTCTACCAAAAAAAAAAAAAATTGTCCTAAAGATGACCTACACCATATTAAAAGACATTTTTTCCCCTTGTTCTGAGATGAGAGATAGATGCAGACAGATAATCATTGCCGTATTATTTTTTCATAGAGATGGACACAAACAGAGGACCATTATCGTATTATTTTTTTCCTAATTTGAATAAAGGTCACTATTTTCCGACAACAAAGCCTTATTCAAACTTAATCTGGTATTCTACTATTTCCCTTAAGTGGGAAATACGATGATAGATACTATATACCACTTGCGTATGTTGAAAAATTATTATCATAATGCAATGATTGATTTATGTGCCTATCTCTTTTTCTTTTTTTTCTTTTTTTTTCTTAAATTTTTATTTTCTTTCCTATTCATTTCTTGGCAACCAAACTAAGTCTACAAAATTCAAGAAAGCTTACCAACTGTCGCGGATCTGAAAGTCGTGGAACCATCTTGGACATTCTTACTGCCTGTAACGATGGTGGTATCAATCCCATCTCCTAGTAGCATTATATTTGATTGGGTTATCTGAAGGTTCTCCTTGTAAGTACCCTTTTTCACATATATAACAAATCTTGAAGTCCCACTCCTTAATTTGGATGAAGCAGACAAAGCCTCAGAGATGGTCTTGTAATTACCAGACCCATCAGCAGCCACCACTATATTAGCTTGTGAGGCTGATGTTGATGACTTAAGAAGCTTTCTATCACCAGCTGAGACCCATGCAGGGAACCCACCAGAAAGCAAGCGTCTGCCACCACTACTTGGTTTACTAGAAAGTGTTGAAGCTGAAGCTGCCTGGTTGTTTATTGCAAGAGAGTTACTAAGCAACTTTGAGAAGTTACTCAACATGGAAGGTAAGGAAGACAAATATGAAGCTGAGTTGAGCTCCATGAACCCATTTTTGCATGTTTCTTCATTGGCAACTGCTGCACTAAGCCATGTTTGAGTATCTTCCCAACTATTAGACAATAACACGCGATTAAGCTGATTAATCGTGTCGTCATGGAGCTCTACACAGTCAGCCCATGCCGCCTTCGCTGGCTCGTCGAAGGAGCTCAAGTCTATAGCCGAAATGAGACTATGGGCTAGTTGAGCTTGGTTCAAAGTGACTGTGAGGGCTACATCAAGGAACCCTTTTGAGGCTGCTAGAGGATTAGAGCTAATGAATGAATCGCATACTTGAGGGTATGGTGTTTGGGTACATGATGAAATGGTGTCACAATTGGCAACCCTAGAAGCAAATACAAGAAAAGAGGCACTCACAAGACCTAGAACAACAAAAAGCTTATCCATGATGAAGACCCAAAACTTAACTAGTACTAATGGCAATGATTTGAAAATAGAAGTTTGATCCCTTTTATAGGACTAAGTAGGGTCCATTTATTTGAAAGAGATAAGGTTGAGTTTCTTGTCGTATAAGAACTTCAGAAAAAGAATGCTTAGGCCACACATGAAAAAGGGGCCAAAAGTTTCTTAAGCCCACATTAAGCCATTGACTTACCAACTCTAATAAGTACTAGTTAATCTTTTGTGAGGCATCCACGGCCATAACACTTCATGTCTGATTCAGTACAACCACATGTTAATTCATTTATATTTACATTTAAATTAGATAACAATGGCTTTCTCAACCTATGAAAACAAAAATTGTCTATAGAGAATCCATGATGAATATGTCAATTTACAACTCACGTGAAGGTAGTATTTGGTGATCGGCTAGCCGGTTTGACCTGTTTGGTCAAAATAAACATTAGGCTCATGTAGTGTTTGCTACTAGACAGGGAAGAGTTGAGATTTTAAATCTCCTAAATGAAAATTTAACTAGCATAAAAGACAAATTAATTATCTTAAGTAATGGATTTTAAACCCATTGGTTGTTAGGTTTTTCTTAATGAAGTGAATAATATCCATTCCTAATCTGGTTGGTGAATAAAAAATAAAATAAAATAAAATAATGCCACATGGTGGTAAAATATTAAATTTCTCTGGTTTCATATCGAAAGAGACTAAAAGAGTTATATTTTAGCCTAAATAAATAAATAAAGAGATGGGTGGTTGATAATATGGGGAAAATATTGCTGATGTATGGGGGAATATATGATTTTATTTTGGGAGAGTCTAAATGACAAATTTTTAACTTGATACTCTTATTTAATTTATCTTTACCTTATTCCCTAAAATCATTTAATATAGTTTTTTAATCAGATAAATCTATCATTTCACAAGGAACTGTATTAAAATGACTTTCAAATTTTTGAAAACCTTTTTTACCGATGCATTAATTAATTTTTGGGAATAAAACTAGGGACAAAAAAGTAAGTTAAAATCTATTCACACCTTAATGGGTGCCAATAACAAAATCCCTTTTATTTTTGGTTAAATTTTAATATGTGATTTTTTTAAATCAATCTGAACAGTTATAATTGATTCATCATCCCTTTTTGGATATTTGTGTCCATCAAACCCAATATTAATATTTCAACTGAAATTAATTTTCATCATGTGTAATGGTTTGGGCCTTTGAAGTTAGACTTATAAATCATTCGTAACTAGGGACTGAACTAGGTCTTCAATTCATATGATTGTTACACTGTATATAATACTATTGTGAGTACTCAAATGTTATGTATATCAAACTATTATAAGGGTCTTGCATGAAAAAAAAGTCTGTTACATATTTGCACAAGACTCATCGATCATCGATACTCTAATTTCTAGACCTGAGAGATCATCATCAAACTTACAAAGGAGCCAACAAACGAACAAAGAACAAAAAGATATGATCAAGGAGGTGAAGTCCAAACGATATGGATACCCTAATTCTAAATAAGATAATAATTTTTAGTTGACTACTTTCCTTCGAAGATAACATCATCTTTGCAGAGGTAAATAACATTGGATAAATTTAGTTAAATATTATCTCATATATGTCCATGCAACTTCCTATTTCCAATTGACCTTAAATTTGACATGTGAAAAAAAAAAAAAAAGGAGAACTTAATTCACAAAATTTAGGTCCCATTTATCTTACCCAATTAAGCATATCTATGGTATCACGTTTTCTGAATTGTCATCCAGAAAACCCCTCCCAAGCTTAAGACACATTCTAATTTAAAATAATGGTTGATCTAATCTATTGACACGGGTGACAATTGTCCTTCAATGGGGACAAGAATTTTGGATTTTAGCTATATAAAAGAAAGAATTTCTAGGGCATGGCCTCACGAGTTTCTTACAAAAATAGTGATTAAATTCATAAATAATTAAGTTAGTAAAGGTCATTGTATTTTTCAGGTTCATTTATGGGCAGCAAGGCGAAGAATAAATTTAAATATGTTGAGTGTGGCTTTTGCATGACCTCAGGGATTATTCTTTCAATGAAAACGCAAGCTGATTGGTCGCATGGCTCTTATCCTCAGGCACGGGGTATGTGAAGTTACACTCCATCTTTTATGAAAAAAAAAAAAAAATTCATCAACATAGTGCATTCATTGCCTCCCGTACAAACAGCGAGCTCTTACCATTCATTTTATTACAAGTGAAGATAATTTTTTTTTTTTACTAAAAGAAAAGGAAATTTATGATGATATACAAACTAGCATTAATGGCATAACCTTATAAAAACTATATATATATATATATGTATGTATGTATGTATGTATGTATAAACCATGTCCACGCCAAAGTAGATGACTAGGGCGACAATACTTTCACAAATGGAGAGCTTTCTAACAGATATAACAATGACATTTTAAGGTTGCTATCATTGCTAACTAACCTAAATTGAAATCTAATCAGCCCAACCCCCACCTCCTAAAAAAGAAAAAAGAAAAAAAGAGAGTATATCATAAACTAATTAGTTTTTTTTTGCTAAAAGTCAGCAAGTGTATTGTATTAATATAGGAGCGGAAAATATATACAATGAATGAATTTAAAACATTGAATCTCTAATCCACCTTCGGCATTGCCATCAGCAGAGAAGAAACCCAATTGCAAAAACAAAAAACTTAATTTCAGAGTTGAAATACTACTCCACCTTTGGCATTGCCATTAGCAGAATATGAAATCAATCTAAAACCAGCATCATTACGAGAACCTATATCTTGGTCTTAGCTAAGCATCCCATATAATATCCTCCACTGTGAAAGAGGGGGAGTATTCCATGTTGACACTACCTGCGAAAGTGCAACATGTTTTGCTAGCTTATTTGCAATATTATTTACCTCTCTGTAGCAATGAGTAATTGACCATGTGATGGCGTCCAGATAAGCCTTATAACTCTGCCATTGCTGTTGGAAGAACCATGGAATGGTGCATTTTTGGATGCAAATTACCATTGCCTGTGAATCGCATTCCACCCACAATTTCAGTCAATTCTTTTCTTTTGCAATCCGCATACCCATGAAAAAAGTCTCAAACTCTGCAACAAAGTTTGTTGTAACTTGTAAACTAACTAGTTATAACACATACACACACATATATTATCTTTTTAATTTCTTTTGTGTATTTTCTCTAATAATTGGTTGTCTAATTAATTGATATTCAAAACTTCGAGGATATCTGAGTTAATCACATTCTGTTTCAACCAAAAAAAAAAAAAATCACCATATAATGATGGGGTAAGTTCCAACATAAATTCATTCTCTTGTGTATAAGCTTCACATTCAAGAAAGAAGAAGAAGTACTACCAAATGATTTTTAAGGGAAGGGGGTTCGTTGCTCGGTGGAATATCCACCAAGCGGATTTGGAGGCATGAGAGGGAAAGAACAAAAAGGGAGGCTTGTCCAATAAGGGGAGATAAATTCGATTAAATTTTCTCCTAATTTTAAATTATTGTTAATTTGATAATTGAAAATACGACAATATATTCTATGAAGTCAAAATTTCAAGAAGTAGGGTCAGAAAGTTGATATGCACATGACTAAATTTGGCATTTTCTCAATTCACGCATGAAATCAACCTTTTACGTACTTGTTAAAATACTCTAATTTTCAAATTAATTTCAAATATTTGAGTCAATGTAGATAGTAACCTAAAAAAAAATAAATACAATTTATACGTACATGATGAAATTTGACGTATCATCAATTCATATGCAAAATCTAGCTTGAACCTAGTTGATAGCCACCCATCTATTAATGAGTGGTTTCCTCTTACTACCATGCCAAGAGATGATTTGATCATTGGAGAATTCTTTAGATAGGTGACGTATCAATTTTTTAGAATCCATCTTAAATATTGTCTAAATGACATCTCTATAGTCTCATTTAGAACAAGTAACATTTTTTTTTATTTGCCCTTGCCTTATTCTCAAAATTAGTTGAAAGTAATTTACTTTTATATCATTATCAAAAGTTGTCATTGTCAAGAAAATGTTTTAAATTTACAAACGAAATGAGAAAATTTTAAGCTAATCAGAAGAAAAAATATATTATACTAAAAGAGAAAAAAAAAAGTTATAAATCATGTGGATTTTTTTTTTTTTTTAAAACAAATTATTAATATATATATATATATATTTTTTTTTTTGAGTAAATAATTGATACCTTAATGTGTTTATGAGGAGGTTCCCTATATATATAACATGATGGCCAAAATATAGGCATATCCATTTGCGTACAGATGCATTCATATATAGCACTTGACTGAAATCTTTTAATCCAACTGTTGGAATAAAAGTGACACCCACACCATGGGTAGCCTTAAGAGACACTTATAGCACTTTTAATCTAATCCATTGGAATCAATGTATACACCCATTTGATGGGTGAAAGGGTGTATATTCCTCTATAAATAGGAAGTGAATACCTTTAAAAGGTTGATGAACAAATTCATGTTAGACACTCTTTCTTTCTCTCCCTCTCTCTATATTTATATATTGCTCCATTCTTAACACAATATCAACCAGAATTTTGTTTTTCCGATTATATTGCATCTACTATTCTTTTAGCACAACTATCATATACTCGAAGGGGCATATCAGATGAGTGCAAGTTTGTTGCCGGAAGCCAAATGCTGTTTTATATTTGGATCAAACACCAAAATATTCTTGGATCTAATGGACATGTACAATTATATATGAAACATGAGAATTTCCATATCCAAATGATTAATTGGATAGGGCTACTGATTATTTATCTCTGTACTTTTTTAATTAATTTATGGACTATCTCTTTGGGGTTGGTGTATTAGTTGATTATTTATAATACAAAATGAAACTTATTCCAAGGGGTTTTGTTTTTATTCTTTCTTTGACTTACCTCATCTGGCTTGCATACTACATTTATCAAGCCTTATCCTAAGTTCTTCGGCAGCCCTACTTTTGCTCAAAATATTATTTGACTTTACACTCATGAATATGCAATTCTTCGGATTTGGATCCTCTATGGCACAACATGGTGTTAGTCGTGCATCCAACGCCTAGAAATGCCTTAGGCTGCGTGTGATCACCTTGGCCTCCATGCCAAAGCATTTTTTACCGTTGATTGCGCACCGGACCCCAATTCTTCCCTTACTACTTTGAAACCCAGTGAATAACTGTAGTTAATGGGTTACCAAAAAAAATTTTGAAATTAATGCTTCCAAGTTTTGCAGTTTAAGTTTCTGAGTGCACGTCAAGTTTCATAATGTTAATGGGATTTTTTCCATAATGTAAATCAATCATTCGTGTCTTCTATTCAATCGGATTCTATAATAATTCTTCTAAGCATCAACAAGACTTGACTTATGACCATTAAAATATTTAGTTTGACTCCTAACCTGAACCTATTATGAATCTCCTTTGTAAATTCTTCTTTTATTTTTCTTAATCCTTATCTCACCAAATAAACAGATTAATTAGTCTGAATCATTACATACCAATTGTTAGAAAATTAAACTTAAAGAAGGACTTGTGGAATATTAGATGGGTCTCTTTTAAATAGGAAAACCATGTCAGCCAGCTTTTGAAGAGTCTGTTTTTGTCACTTGTGGAACCATGAGAGCCCTTTTGGCTGTCAGCTTAGTCAGAGATTCATGTCATACTCATAGCTACAAAAGAGGGAAATTTCTTCCCTACGTCATTGATGGTAGGAGCATGCATGATTCACTTTTTCTCTCTGTATTAAGCCATGCATCATAAGTGTGGCAAGTCATCTTATTAATTCTTAAATGTGGATATCTGATTTGGATTGAAATTTGAGGAATGATTCGGGTTAGGTGAGCTTACATCAGGTATTAAACAAAATGTCTACCTCAAGTGATAAATCAGAAAGTTTTCTAACATTTGCTAATCTTAAATAAAAAAATAAAAATAAAAATAAAATAAAAAAAAAACCTAATTATAATTTCACAATGATTGATAAAGCTTGGTTTTGCAACTAGACATTTTAATTCTATAAATCCTTGGATTGTTGTGGCAAGGTCTTTGGATCAGATTCCCAATTTCACCTTCTTCGAATCCTCCACACTTCTCAAAAATGCTTGGTGACAAAGTTTACTTGTCGTCACGTGATAGGGAATACAAAGTTTACTTGTTGTCCCGTGATAGGGAATGGTAGACATCAATTAGCTACATTAAAGAAGATCTTTGGTCTATCTCATTGATCACACTTTATCTCAATACGAGCACGCATAACTGTCAAAAATACAATTTTATTCGTATGGCTTATAGTCGAAGACATCAATTGCCATCTATAGGCATCTTAAAATTTCTCTTCATCTTGTGCCAGTTGAAGCTAGAGAAAATCACTTCTCGGCCAAGTACCAAAGAAAATTTCCTGGTTTGTCTTAGGTTATGGATTAATTGACCCCAAATTAATTTCAATCTAGGTTGACATAGAATTAAGGGTGAGTTGCATCAGGCATTTCGGTGATATTTGACCTGCATACCCAATGCAATCCATCTTTTACTTCCTACAGTTGGACCCCAAAATTGGATGTAAGGGAAATCAAAACGTGTGGTTTGATTATTCCCAACCCTACCATTACCTTAGGTTAAGTAGCAGCCTTCACCTGTAAGGATGTTTTAATTTCAGAGTTGTAAATGACATTACTACATGTTAGAGTAATATATATTGGATGATTTTAATTTTAATAATGGAACTCTTTGTCGTTAAGATGGGTCATCAAATTTGATAAGTTATCTATCTAAAGAATTTCCTACAATTAGGGTTTGAATGATCAAGTCATATCATCACGTCATTGTAGAAGGATTTCACTTATTGAAAGTTAGGAAGTGCTATGAAGTAGGCACAAGGTTGATAGTGATTGTGAATTGGCAACACGTTAAATTTCATCATGTAAATATCAATGTAATATTATTATTTATTTGGTTACTATACCTATTAACTTTAAGATGAAAAGTTTTTCAAATTTGGACTTTAGAGTACGTTCAAGGTTGATTTCACTTGAATCGACAACACGCCAATTTTTTTTTTTAATGCACATATATCAACTCTATGTCCCAAATTTTAAGAATTTTGACTTTATAAAGTATTCTGCTTAATTTCCAGTCATCAAATTAATAATTTTATTCATTTATTTTCCATATAATTTTCATTTTCTTTTAAAATATTATTTTAATACATAAGAAATGAAAATTTGAACTGAAACTTACTATATTAGTGGAGGGTGATTTAAACAGAGTATCAATAAAATTTGATTACCTATCCATTAGCTTACAGGAAAACTCATTAAAATATAGGCGCTATAACTAATCAGCTCACTATAATAATTTTTTTATTTTTTTATTTTTTTATTTTTTTTTTTGAAGATAAAAGTTCCATACTTTGAAGTTCATCTACTCGCTGATCACCACAAACTAAACAGGCAACTGTGTCCTTTAGCTAACTAAATTTATTGATCTTTTCTTTCATTAAATTTTTTTTTTTTTAAGTTCAAATACCCGCTGGGCCATGACCGAAAAATTTTCCTTTTTTTGTTGTATAACATTCAAAACTCATCTTGAAAAAAAATAAAATCACACTTGCCAATAGAATATATCAATCATTCTTTTCTAAATTCAAGTGATCTTGAGCCTAGCTAGGGAGGGGTTTCTTGGTTAGCAAGTCAAGTGATACTACAAATATGTTCAATTGGACAATTCAGATGTGCCAAATTTAGTGAACAAGTTCGGTAGGTCTAAGATTTTTGCCCACATGCTAAATTATTTTTTATTGATAAAAACTCTAGTAGTGCCATCCACATTTTTTTGGAATGCACCACCATTTAACTTCATCAAGACATATATGTAGGTGGTTCTTTCTTAGGTTTCCCTGGTCCAACTGGTTCGGATGTTTGTCATAATTTTTTTTTTTTTTCCATAGTGTACTTTTTCCCTCCTGTAATATAAGTTTTTCTTTTACAAAAAAAAAAAAAAAAAAAGCTCTAAGTGCTAAGTTTAAGGTCAATTGAAGTGATAGTGTAACCGTTCTATATAAAAATAAAAAATAAAAAAAAAGAAAGAAGTGACAATGTAAAGGGGGGGAGGGGAGTGTTTCTTATCCGGAAGTGTGGCTCCTACGCCTGCACAAGAATCAATCAATGCTTCTCATTTGATTTAATCTATGGAAGATAGGGAGGTCATTTTATAGGAAAGAGTAGAGAGACAACACATGGGCGCTGGTGTGTGAGCTATACTCGTGGATAAAAAACTTTTCATATGTGTGTGTATATACATATATATATATATATATATTGCATGGACATACATAAGATGATATTTAATTAATTTTTAGTCCAAATTTTGACTTGTAACCTATCTAGACTTTTCTTCCAGTTATACAGAATTGCATTACCATGTCTTCCTTTCACATGCCATAGCTAGGTATGTACTCAAGATGGTACCCCTTGACCAAAAGCAATATGAGGAAGTTTTATTTTTCTGTGAATAGAAAATATATTCGATAAAACCACAAGGAATACAAGAACCATTATGAAATGTAATTCCCATTGTATTTTTTTTTCCCCCATTTTGTTTTACTAAAATCAGCAAAAAATATTATCAAGAATAAAAAAAATGATGTACTAACATCCAGGTATTCCTCGACAATAAATACAGATGAAACTTGTTATTCTACTTTCGGCATTGCCATTAACATAGAAACAAGAAATAAAAAGGTTTTACTCTAAGATCCATCTTAGGCATTGTCATTGGGAGAAACCTCAAGACAGAAGTAAAAGATGCAATCAAGGAAACTTACCACCCGTATATTAGTATTCTTCTATATTTCCAATCACCCAGTTTCTTTATTAACTTTTATTTTTTCAAAGATATATTATGACACTTGTCTACCTCCATTAGAGTTGAAACTTGCCATATAAACAGAGAACCTTCATATCAAGTTTCAGCCTAATCCAACCTACCATGTTTGAAATGTTTGGTGATGCCATTTGTGGATTCTACTATTCTATGTGCTGTGTAGGAAAAAAAATGCTCCTAATTTCTTTTAATTTCTTTGGGGGAGGGGATGTTAGTATTGAGCAAATAATGTAGCTCCAGGAGGCTCATTTATTTTTATTTTTTCATATTTTTATAGAAGCCAAAACACACATCACGAGGCATTAGAAGATCTATTAATAATTCAACAACCACCTAACTGTTGGATTTAATTAACCTAATTGAAAAACAATTTCATTTCGTACGCCCTTGGATAACATTAACGAATTCTATGTTTCCAATACACCAAACAACACCTCCCCCATAAAGAATTAGTTTGGCCTAAAGGAGAATGGGACTCTAAATTCTTGGCCGTCTAGAAGCTGACACATGAGCCTAAAAATGATTATTTTGATCAATAAACTAATTGGTCAAACAATTTAGCCCATCTCCAAACACTTAATTATCTTAATCTGATACTCATGAGCATAGACACGACCTTCCCAAGAGTTGTAAATTGACAGAGTCTTCATATAGATAAGCTTTACTTGTTCATATGGTGACAAGGCCATTTAAAGATGAACTAACTTAAGAGTTGGTAATTCAATGGCCTACCTTATGTGGGTTTTAGAAGTTATTGGTCCATTTTAGCCGCTTCAACCAAAATCTAGATGGAATTGAAAACTACAATCAAGCTAATAATCTTTTCACGTATGAGTTTAAGCATCATGCATGGCCTAAACATCATTTTTTAAATCTCTAAACGCGTTTAACCATCTCCTATTAATATATTCTTCGCTGACTTATAGCAAAAAAAAATCCCCCATTAAGCTCTATAAAAGGGCCCAAAACTTCCATTTTTTTGAATCACATTGCCACTGGAGAAACAAGGAAGTAATACATTAGTTAAGTTTTGGGTCTTCATCATGGATAAGCTTTTTGTTGTTCTAGGTCTTGTGAGTGCCTCTCTACTTGTATTTGCTTCTAGGGTTGCAAATTGTGACACCATTTCATCTTGTACCCAAACACCATACCCTCGAGTATGCAATTCATTCATTAGCTCTAATCCTCTAGTAGCCTCAAAAGGGTTCCTTAATGTATCCCTCACAGTCACTTTGAACCAAGCTCAACTAGCCCACAGTCTCATTTCAGCTATGGACTTGAGCTCCTTCGACGAGCTGGCGAAGGTGGCATGGACCGACTGTTTAGAGCTCTATGATGACACTGTTAATCAGCTTAATCGTGTGTTATTGTCTAATAGTTGGGAAGATACTCAAACATGGCTTAGTGCAGCAGTTGCCAATGAAGAGACATGCAAAAATGGGTTCATGGAGCTCAACTCAGCTTCATATTTGTCTTCCTTACCTTCCATGTTGAGTAATTTCTCAAAGTTACTTAGTAACTCTCTTGCTATCAACAACCAGGAAGCTTCAACTTCATCATTGGCTAGTAAACCAGGTGGTGGTAGAAGATTACTTGCTGGTGGGTTCCCTTCATGGGTCTCAGCTGGTGATAGAAAGCTTCTTAAGTCATCAACAGCAGCCTCACAAGCCAATATAGTGGTGGCAGCTGATGGGTCTGGTAATTATAAAACCATCTCTGAGGCTTTGTCTGCTTCATCCAATTTAAGGAGTGGGACTTCAAGATTTGTTATATATGTGAAGAAGGGCACTTATAAGGAGAATGTTCAGATTACAAAGTCAATGAAGAATATAATGCTAATAGGAGATGGGATTGATGCCACCATAGTTACAGGTAGTAAGAATGTCCAAGATGGTTCCACCACTTTCAAGTCGGCCACAGTTGGTAAGCTTTCTTTCTTGAATCTTCTGGTTAATCATCAGTTCTTGTTCTTTCTTGCTTTTGTCCTCCTTGCAAGGGTTGAAGAGAATTAGTCGTTAGTTGTTTTTGAAGTTTTTTCTATATTTTATACCGTAATATCTATTCTAAATAAGCTTCTTTAAGATTTCTTTCTTCCATTTTTTAAAATTTGCATCTTAAATTAAGGCTCATTCGTTCCATCAGTATTCACCAACTCAAGAAATTTTATTACATTTCTAACTGTTCCTTTATTGTTCTCTATATGTCTAATCAAGACCTTCTAGATGTTCTCTTCTGTTGCATAAATTTGATTTTTTATTTATTTTTTTGCTATAAATCAGCAAATGAATATTAATGAAATAGGTCGCCAAGTTGAGCCCTTCTTACAATCCTCTCTCTGGATGTTAAAGAACTTTTCTGTTATCCCAGCCAAAGAAATTGAATCTCGAAGGGCATTTATGAATCCAAAGAATAAGAAGTGAATCATTCTATTTCTTTGACTGTGAGCCTTAGTAACAGGAAAATTCCTGTAACCTAGGGTAGCAATGAAAGTTTTTTCAAAGATGTGAACGGGAGAGTCCAGATTAGGTTCTCGTACAGGCATGTGACTGACACCTGGATTCCATTAAGGCCAAAGTCCAATGCATTGAAAAAGTAACTTAATGGAATCCAATTACCCTTCACAGGCATGTACGAGAATATTCTTGTATGAGGACCTGATCTCACTTCAATATGAGAGACCTCATACATGCGAGAGCCTCGTGTACCGAGTATACCCTTATGTTTAATTGAGAACCCTAGTTTTTTATGTATTATTTTTTTTTTAAGTCATTTTCCAACTAGACAGGGTTCCACATCTGGTTAGTTCTCGGGCTTTGACTTTAAACTCTACATTTTTCATTTAATAATATAACATAATATAATAATATGGGATTTTTTAATAAGAAAGGAAATAAGGATCTGATCAGAGATTATGGTATACTACCTCTTCCTCCAATGATAACTTACAAATGCTATTTTCTTCTTTTCAGCCGCCGTGGGCGACGGCTTCATAGCCAAGAACATGACCTTCCAAAACACGGCCGGACCTCAGAAGTATCAAGCAGTTGCATTCCGTTCAAGCTCAGATCTATCAGTATTCTATCATGTTAGCTTCAAAGGTTACCAAGACACTTTATATGTCTACTCTCAACGCCAATTCTACCGAAACTGCGACATCTATGGCACCGTAGACTTCATTTTCGGCGACGCCGTCGTTGTGTTCCAGAGATGCAACATCTATCCAAGAAAACCATTGAGTGGCCAAGAGAACACAGTGACTGCTCAAGGCAGATCAGATCCGAATGAGAACACCGGAATTTCGATCCATGATTGCCAAATTACGGCAGCTTCGGACTTAAAAGCAGTCCAGAGTTCAGTTAAAACTTACTTGGGAAGGCCATGGAAGGAATACTCAAGAACTGTAGTAATGAAGACTTATCTAGATAGCTTGATTGATCCAGCGGGGTGGCTTGAATGGAGTGGCGATTTTGCTTTAAGTACTCTTTACTATGGAGAGTATGAGAATACTGGTTCGGGTTCTAACACAAGCGAACGAGTGAATTGGAAGGGTTATCACATCATGAGCACCTCTGAGGCCCAAAACTTCACAGTAGCAAACTTCTTGGGTGGTGGTACTTGGATTTCTTCAGCCGGAGTTCCATACACTTCCGGGCTATAATTAAGTCTATAATTTAAGTTCTTCTACCGGAGTCATCTCTCTTGTTTCATGCAATTGTGATCTATCGTGGTTTGTGTTCAATTCCCTTTGTATAGAATAGGCAATAAAGATGCTTTCCATGTATGTATTCATTTTTTTATTTTTTTATTTTTTCTCTTTTAAATTAGTAACACATCATTTTATTCTGCATCCAAAAGGAAATAATGTATGAAACTATTTAATATTATTATTGTATTAGCTATATAAGGTAATTTGTAGTTTTTTTTTTGGTTGAATTGAGAGAAAAAAAACAAAAAACAAAAAACAAAACAAAACAAAAGACTAAGCCATAACGAATCCAAGGGTTAGGAGCCCTAACATCGGCCACTATAAACAAAATTACAAAAAGGGAATACATCCAAAATTGAGAGATGGACAAAACAAACACCAAAGTTGGGGTACATGAAAACTAGGAGAGGTAGCAACAAGACGGAGATCCTAAGAAGAGGTCAGATGTCTATTTCTGCTTAAGTCAGGACACACTACAAAATTGTGAAGAAATTTGTAGTTCATTTCTCTTTTTTATTTTAATCCATGCTCAATCTCAACATTTCTTCCGTTTTTATGGATCTCGACACAATAGTAAGGTTCTTCCATTACGACTTAGTGATGATCACGGATTCAAATCAAGAAACAACCTCTCCACGAAATGGAGTTAAGTCTCCTCAGACACAACAATGGCAAGAACCACATACATTGAGTACACCCTTCTTTTTTTTTTTTTATATGATATGGTGTTGTCACAATTGACAACCCTATAAACAAATACATGAAGAAAGGCACTCATAAGACTTAAGGGGAAAAAAAAAAAAAGATTATCCATGAAGACCGAAAACTTAACTTCTACTACTTCCTTGTTTCATGGGAATGATTCAGAAAATGGAAGTTTTGGGCTCTTTTATAAGGCTTACTAGGGGAGCTTAAACGCGTTTAGAGCTTTAAAAAATGATGTTTAGGACATGCATGCGCTTCAACGCTTATGTGAAAAAGAATATTATTGGCTAAAATGGACCAAGAAATTCTGAAACCCACTTAATGCCATTGGACTTACAAACTCTGAGTTGGTTTCCAAAAACTTCTCCATGAAGACTATGTCAAATTACAACTCTCCAGTGAAGGTTGTGTCTGGGCTCACAGTATTAATTAGATTAAGATAAGTTTTTGGAGATGGACTAATTTGTTTGACCAATTAGTTTATTGATCAAAATAAACACAAATTAGCATGTATAACATAGATTAATTCTTTCTAGGGGAGGAGTAGTTTGGTGTCATTGAAACAAAGAATTTGCTAATGACCTACAGTTATTGAAGTGCTTATGAAATGGATTTTGAAGAAAATGACTGGTTGGTAGGATAATAATTCAAGTGAGAAAGAATGGTATCCGGTGTTGTTCTCTATGCCCTCTCATACTATCTCATAAAATGACCCCTGCCCTTACGTGCTCTTTGGTGAATACCCATACGCACCTGAAAGGGTATATCAATATATATATATATATATATATATTAAATTTAAATAATTTCCCAACAATGTGAATTGATACATCATCCTTTTATATGGCACACAACTACGAGGATTATCCATCGATTTTATAGTCTTATCGATTGGTAATCAAATTTTGTGGATACATAATTCATGTCACCTTCTAGTGGTATGGTAAGTTCCAGTCTCAAAATTTATTTTCTTGTGAATTAAAATCATGTTTAAGAGAGTAAAAGGAAAATTGTATAACAAATAATATTAAAGGTATGACTGATTAAATTAATTCTTAGAATATAAGGTCAAACTTCTGAAAATATGGATCATAAATTTGATATGTATATGATAAAATTTGATATATTTTCTATCAACGTGAAACCAACCTTGTCCGTAGTACGTACTAGATAGAATATTCTAAAGTCTGAATTTCAAAACTTTGAGTCTTAAAGTTAATAGAGATAGTAGCGAAAAAAAAAAAAAAATGATGTGTGCATGGTGAAATTGACATGTCAGTCAATTCACATGCAAAATCAACCTTGTACCTACTTGGTAAACTTTTTATCCATCAATGAGTGGGAACCTCTTGCTACCACATGGAGAGATGATTTGGTCATACAAACATGATGGCGAATTCTTTAGATAGGTGACGTATCAAATTTGACAACCCATTTTAACAATATATACAACCCTAGCTAGGTAAGGTTTTTATTGGTTTCATGAGTTCAGAATAATTGCATTCCTACTAATGACTTAAAAATATTGGGGGCTATCTCCTTCTGGGGCTGTATTCAATCTCTCCTTTTTTTAAATGTATTTATTTATTATAAAAAAAAATTATTAGGATCTTGTTAAATATATTTAAAAAAAAAATTAAAAGAAAAAAGAAAGTCTGAATGAGTTGAATTCTGCAAAACTTGTAATCTTTGTCATTAAATTAATCAACTAACATTCACATCCACAGATAGAGACAATGTACTTGGCTTGTTGCTTTCATAGGAAAGACAGACCAGATCCATTTTTTAAATGCAACCAGATAGAGCTTAAGAGTCTTTAATTGTTCAATTAATGCTTACTGAGAAGCCCTATGGACTATTTTTGGCATTGGTAATAATTCACTGAATATTCCCATACTTTTTCGAACTTCTCAAATATTTTTGGAATTTCTATTTTGATATGTTTTGTAATTCGACAAAAAATTTGACAAACTAAGTACATATGATTTGGACAGCATGTCCACAAGGTTCGAGTTGCAAACTTTTACTATTAGGTTAAACAGGTTCACGTTGTCTTTGGTGTAGAATACCTAGAGAATAAGTACCATTTGACTCTAGATTCTACTTACGACATTATCATCAGCAGAAAGAAAAGTCAATCAACAAACTGCTAATGACTTAAGGGTCCACTTTCGACATTGTCATCAGCAGAGATCTTAAAAATGCGAAATACATCATTCGGTAACATGGTAGATAGAGGTCTTTGTTTTCATGTATTTATCTTGATTTCCAACTATGGAAAGCACTTCTCCATGAAATCTTGTTTTGAAAAGACACTTCTCATGCCTCATGGAGCACAAGCACAACCACCGATGGGCCATCTTAGTTTGGATCTTCTGTATTTATAATTTTGTATAGAAACTTAAAAGATGATGGATTTATAGTTTGATCACTTTTGTTAATTCTTAATTATTGACTAATGACAATTTAACTCACTTTTGTCTTAGCTTTTGTATGGTAGCCTTGTCATTTGAAAGAGATTGGTGGCCTATGGGCTTTAAATTTTCCTTGTAGGGTTGCCTCAAGAAAAGGCTAATTAAGAATTTCCCTTTCTTGATCTTTCTTAGAAGCAAATTAGAAGCTAATTTCTAGGTTGGAAATCCATAACCAATGACCAAGAGGTCATATTCAATGGTCTATATGTCAGGTTGCACCCAACGGGAATTGGACTTATCCATGAATCCCAAATAACAGTACCTTTTCTTTAACATGAGGATGTACTAGACATCAATTGTTTCTTTAGGAATTGATCCACTGCAACCTAGCAGTCATGGATTTTAATTAGGAAACAATTTCTCTGCGAAACGGAGGTAAAACTACAGCGTAAATGATGACCTTCTCCAAACCTGTGGTTGAAGCCTCATGCATCAAGTACACTATTTAAATCTTTTTTTAACCATCACATACAACAACAATGGCAGAGGATATTAAAATTATCAGTGATCAGAAATTTGTTCTTACAGCTGAGCCTAGTTTTATTTTCTTGTAGTTGGAAGGTGATGACTCTTCAACCATTTCCATGGCCATTGTTGACTCATAATGGAGTGTAATCTCAAGGGTTACCCTCATATAAAATCACTAAAGTGAAGCTTGGAGTTGCCATCAAAGACACTAGTTATACCTGCAGTTGAACATAGTTGCCATCATTTGATATGGTTGGCAGGTGACTCCTCACCTGTAATCTCAGTTTTGGCTTTCTCCAGGGTACCAGTAAAACAGAGGAGAAATTTTGTTTTCTCCAATTTTTTGAAAGTTTCTCATCTGCAAAATATCACTTCTTTCCACTAATATATTCTTTGAAATCACTACACATGAATTCTCTAGGATGCAAAATATTTAGTGTTGCTTTTCGGAATATTTTTTTTAATGAATTAATTGTCAAATCCATCCTTAACTCCTAGGCTTTAATTATAGTTATTTATACTAATTAAACTCTTTTCAATTACACAATTATGTCTGATATCCATCATATAGTTATGGTGTATTATCCATTCAATGATCAGTTTGACCAAATCATCCCCCTCCACTTGGTTCAAACTAATGATCCATAAATAGAACACTATCCTTCGCTGAAAGTATCTCGTATCTATATTTAGTCCATCGGCTTTTACTAAAATATTTTATTAGTACTCTTAGCATCACCTTTCTTCGTGATATTCATGAACGGTCATATGTCAGTTACTGAGTTGCTCCAGATTATAAAAGACCGTTGTCATCTCATTAATCAAATTTCAACCCAAATGAGTATGCATATAGATAAATATATAGTGCATCGAACATTGTGATAGTGGAAATTTTAAAATTTTATACAACCTTCTATTATGTGACCCTAGCACTGCCACAAAAATTGTATTTTGATCAATGAGATGGACCAGAGATCTTCTATGACGTGGACTTACTGACGTCTATCATTCACTATCGTATGACTATGACGAAAAGTAAACTTCGTCACCAAGAATTTTTGAGAAGTGTGTAGGAGGAGGATTTGAAGAAGGGTGAAGGTGGGAATCTGATACGAAGACCTTGACAGAACAATCCATGAATTTATAGAACTGAAGTGTCATAGTTGCAAAATCAAACTTTGCAATCAATCATTTTTTTTTTTAAGTTCATGTGGTGTCACTTGAGGTATAAATCTTGGATAATCCGTGATGTAAGCTAAAATAACGCCAAATCATTCTTCAAATTTCTATCATAATCTAATATCCATCATTAAGAATTAATAAGATGACTTGTCACACTTATGATGATGCGGACACAGAGAAATTGAGTCATGCTCCTGTTAGACTCCTTTCAATATGAATATGTACATATGGTGTCACTTGAGGTAGACATTTGGTGGATTGACCTAATTTTAATGAGAAAAAAAAAACGAAACTAAGGAAATGCTAGACGCTGGCCTTGAGAAATATTTTAATTTATTAACTTATGAGGTATTTCTGTTTGTCTTGTCAAGAGCTCTCCATTGCCCATAAATGGACAGTGAAGGTGAGGGTTGATAAGCTCTCGGCTTCTATAAAAACTGATGTTGAAATTGCTTTATTTTTGTAAATAATTATTTAAATAAATAAATAAAACTAATGCAAAAGGAAAAAAATTTACATCCATGGCGATGGACTCAAATTTGAATCCACATCAAATTCACATCCGTATCTGTTTAGGGGTATATGTATTCAATCAAAGGTATTTGGATTCAAATTTGAATTGTCTAATAATTATCCGATCCGATTAGATAATTAAATAATGATTTTGAGGGTTCTTGAAGTTTAGTCAAGTTCTAGAGAATGAGGAAAAGAACTGAAAAAATTTAGAAATATGAATTAAGAGCAAATTATATTCATTCGGGGACGAAAAGTCCAGATTACACAAGTCAGAAAGTATGATTGAAAATCCAAATTTAATCTACATCCATATTTGTTAGGGGTATCGTTATCTAGTTAGGAAATATCCAAATCCAATCACATCCAATCTATATTCCATCTGTATTCAATCCATTTATATCCTTTAACCCACCTGGCCTGGTTAAAACAAAACTGTTTAATCAGTACCACAAGACCAAATAAAAAAGCGACAGGATGAAAATTTTGAACCAAAACTTCATCACAGAAATTTTGGTAATTTGCCTTTATTTACTCACTTCAGGCAGTGATATCATCACTGATGGGAGGACGAAATTTCAATCCTCTTTTATAAGTGTGAGAGTGACATGTTTCTCTGACTAAGCTGACAGCTAAAGGAGGACTCTCATAAGTGGTTAGGAGTAGTTAGTAGTTATAGTATTAGAATAAGTATGGACCAGTGGGCCCCCTTGCTGGCCCCTTTGGGTCTCTTGTCTAGGGATATTCCTTGTCTAGCCTCTAACTGGGTCTTGCCTGGCCTAATTGCCCTTGTTTTAGCACCAAAAAAAAAAAAAAAAAAAAAGAAAGAAAGAAGAAGGTACTCTTATAGAGTCTCACAAGTGACAAAAACAAAGTCTCTCCAAGAGCTGGCTGACATGGTTGCCTATTTAAAAGAGACCCATTCAATATTCCAAAATATGAAACTTGACAAGCAAGAAAGCTTGGAAACATAAACTACAACTAATACTTGGGTTTCAAAAGTAGCAAGGAAAGAAGTGTACATTACTTGAAACAAATAAAATTTTGAGCAAAAGTAAGTAGGGCTGCTACAGGACATGAGATAAGGCTTCATAAAATGTGGTATGCAAATGCAATCCAGCTGATGGAAGTCAAAAGAAGAAAGAAAAACAGAACCATCAAGGAAAGCAGACAGTCTATTGCGGATCTTCACTTCAATCATAGGAAGCAGAGGAGGACTGGATCTGGTAAGGCACATGCAACAACACAAAAAGCGTTGGAAAGGGGGATGTGAACATGAAGAGGTTGGGCTGGTTTTGAGCTGCCCGATTCTCTCTTTCGGTAGCAGACACCGAGATAGGCTAGGCTGGGAAACCTTATTCGATATGATAGGACAGGTAAACAAAGCAAGGCCCGAGAATAAGTCTCATGATGCATTGTAAATAATCAACTAACCCCAAAGAGAGAGAGAGAATCCATATATTGATTACAAAAGTACAGAAATAAATTATCAGAACTCTATCCAATTGATCTTCTGGATATGAAAATTGCATCTTTACATAATTGCGGCCATCAGATATCCAATATTTTGGTGCTTCAATGGAAATAACTCAATCGATTCAGAAGTCTAAAAATAATCAAAATTCAGAGATTAAAGAACTCGTCTATCTGGATAGTCAAAGAAGTCTATTTAATCACCCGAATTAATGTCCTCATATGCCAAGTAACAAATAGAAGCAGTGCAGCAAAAAAAATAGCTGTACTAAATCTAAGACAAACAGTTCCAACAACATTAATGGATAGTGATCCAAAGTCTAAATTTAGATTCAAGGCAATAATAATTTCAAATACTGAACCAACCCACAAGCTAATAACTGTGAAGATGAAGCCCACTCAACATACCAATAGAAAAAGTTGTTTTTGTAAAATGTGGTTCTAGCCAACATGCCTTAGCCATGGTCAGGCTGCTTGGGACAAATGTAATTTACTAAACACCCTTGGGTAATCAAGCACCACAGGACACAATTACAAATGCATACTCACAGGACACAATTATAAATGCATACTCACAGGACACAATTACAAATGCAAACATTTTTTTTTTTTTTGGGGGGGGGGGTGGGGGGTGTGGGGGGAGGGGGGGGGGAGGGGAGTTAATAGGATAAGCATTCCTACCGCTTCAGGTTTCAACAAATTTTACAGAGTTGCATATAAAGTTGGTTCTCTTTAGTATCTTAGCTTAATCTAAGAACGTAGATCAAAGTTGCTCTAACCAGATTGCTTTTTGGCACAAATATTGTATCTTCAGAAAAATTCTTTGATTTTTCCTCACTATTTTGGAACACTTCTTTTGAAGCAAAAATTTTCAATACTACGAATCACTTGTGTAGTGGGTCAATGAACATTGATTGACTGTAAGAAACAAAGTGCTTACTGGAGGGGGTGGGGACTCCAGAAAATCAGATGGGATACCAAAAGCAACCTAAGAATTCACCCAAAACTATATTCAATAATATACAAAAAACTTACTAAGCAATGTTCTTATTATGCACATGAGAATTGCAAATAAATAATAAAAGAAAAAATGGAACACAGAATTATAGGAAGTGTAGGGAGAAATGACAAGAAAATATTGGAAAATCAATTTGGAAGAGATGATGGAAGCAAGAGTTCATTTTAGCCATGGTACTCGGCCACGTCTTAAATGAAATGTGTGGACTAGAATCAGCAGTCTATGAGATCCAATAGAATGGTCGAAAGAAATATATGAACCTTTCTACCCTGAGGAATGACCTTATCAGAACAGTTGGGAATAATTTTTCTATCGGTGGCTGCTAAAAGAATGGAATATTCCGAAGCATTTGTTTCTGAAATAATTTGAACTAATTGTGCCACTCAAATATGGTGATGAGTAAGGTTGGAGAAGGTAAGTAAGAAGAGATCCCAGGAAACAGTTGGAACTCCCTTCCTTGCTGGAACCGATACTGTCCATAGGGACAATCAGGTTACAAAAATATGTCAACAAATGGGGGCATCAAGATAAAAGGAACTTTGATCAGATTCGCCAAAATATTCTAATGGACATTAATCGTTTTAGATTGTTTCCCTTCTGCTTTTTAATTAAGTTCTAGAAATGTTGACATTGCCCATAGCATTGCTTCTTTTGCTTTTGTGTCTCAGAAAGAGTTTTCTTGGTTAGATATCTTTCATCAATTGAGGGATGCAGCAGTTGCAATGTAGGTTGTTTTCTTTGTTATCTTTAATAGATTTCCTTTCTTTAGAAAGAAATCAATCCATGGTTTTTTTTTTTTTTTTTTTTTTCACATCTTTAACTGAATTTTTTTTTATAAATGTGTTACAAAAAATGGGACTTCTGAAAGCACACAACCAATCAAAAAAAAAAATTCTACAGAAATATTAGGTAAATCTCCTAAATAGAGAAGCAACGAGGTTAGAAGTCTAAATTGTGTTCTACATTGACTTGCTGCCTATCAACACCAAATAATAGCACCAAGACAGGAATTTGGTCCAGGAGATCCCACAGAATGGTGGTCTTCTAATGCCAATCCTCTTGGTATGCGTTACACGGCTTAGATAGCTGGAAACAGGAAGAGGATGTGGTTCAAAAAGCTGAAACCGATTTGAAATGCCCCTGACTAGGAGAAATCCTCATCCTCGCCACTAAGGATCAGTTTGAATATGGAGAGTACAAACAGCTGCTTTTAGCTAATCTAACTCCAGAATATAAGGATTAGGAGTCGATTCCCCATGGTCATAGAAGTAAAAGCACAGAGAACAAAGCTGCAATTGCCATTATCCCCAAATATCTCTACCTGATTTAATGCAACTCAATGCAATTCCCAGCTGTTTGGACTCCTGTAAAAACAAAGGTTAGAAGGAGAAATTAGGGTCAAGCATGGTAAGGTATCAAATATCTTTTAAGTGAAAGGTTACAGAAAAAAAAAAAAAAAAAAAAAAAGGCCGTTACCCAGTGCACAAAGGCTTCCCGCACTTAAGCAGGGTTCTGGTAGGGTATATAGGTAGACAGCCTTACCCCCTTTACGGAGAGGCTGGTTCCCAGGACTCGAACCCACACCACTGCGCAGGCGGATGGAGCAATGCCATTGACCCAAGCAACGGCAAAGGGCTCTTTAAGTGAGAGGTTACAATCTCAACAAATTAGCTGGGTCCTAGCTATAAATAGTAGTCCCATTCAGTTCTGCTCCAGCCAAATTAACATTGAAACCATTGCCTTGGAAATAAGAATAACCTCCCTGAATGTACTAAACCATTCAAAGCTTCCTTCATGTGGAAACATCTTATTGACGACTTGTGGACTGAAATAGTTAATTGCAGCAACCTAAAGGAATCTTTTGATCATCTTCAATCAAACAGGGATTTGAGGAGGGAGGAATTTAGCTATTGAATATCTACACCCAAAAAACAACATGATGGTGTACATGCAGCATGTTTCAACCATATGGCAATTGAAATTGCCATAAAAAGAAGAGAATATAAAAAACCAGGGGCCCAGGCGTAGGAGTTGACAGTTGTCACCATCCTCCAGAGTGCTCCCTATATAATATATTCCAGGCAGGAATTCAATCCAATCTTGCAGCAAAAATCATGTTATCCATATTTCATATTCTTGTATCATCACCAATAGTTTCTAGACCATCAAAGACAATGTGGGAGGTCAAACAAGATCAGTTACTCCTTTAGGTGATGACAGATCAAATAGTGAAACCCATCACATTATAAATGAGAGCTGTGCTCCAATTCTATTTAAAGGTATGGATTACTGCCTATAACACTTGAATAGCAAAGTACTCTTTTACCAACAAAAATGGAGAGGTACAGGAGACTATCTGCAGTACAACAACAAACAACAATATAAGGTTCTAGAATCCATGTTAAAAGGGTTTGCCTAGGGTTTTTCCAGTGCCGGCTGCCAACCTGACACACTAAGGACCGCCAGCTGCCAATCTGACGTGCCAACCCTCCTCCTTTATCTGGGCTTGGGACCGGCAGCAAAAGCTGGCGGAGTTAAACATACTGGAGACTTTCTGCAGTATGATAGAATTTCAAATCTTGAAGAAAACTAAACATACTCAACATTATAGACACCAATAGGAGAAATCAAGTCTTCCTCAGAAAGCATCGGAAAAGAGAACCACCTGGCACTATATAAGTATATATATAATGACTGAGGAAGAACTCAAGAAAGGCAGAAAGGAGCACCAGATAGACCCAATACCTAGAGGCTCATGGGCCAAAAAGTGCTTAGTAACAATCAAGCTAAATTAATCCACCAATCTTAGGAAATTAATGTGCTAGGACTTACCAACTTGTCATGGATGTGTGCAAGAGGCTTCAACAAGAAGAGGTTTGGGCTTAAACATTATATGCATAGAATTGAACGCCAATCAAACCATATAAGATTCACTACAATCCGAGGGCCAAATCACCAAGACCAAGCCAATTATACAGACATGCAGTTTACAGTTTCAGAAAACCAGTCAATTCAAAATTCATATCAATTCAGCCAAAGCTCCAACATTATTTAATTCTCGAATTCAAATAATAGACTTCGGGGGGGGGGGGGGGGGGGGGTGAATAGCAAAATTTTAGATCAAAGGAAGACACCTAAGCAGGGCTTTTTCTTCTAAGAGCCAGAGTGGAAAACCAAGTTCTACCATTCGTGTCAAGGAATAAGGACTGATAAAGATATCAACTCAAGGAACAAGTAGTGATAATTGAATTGGATGAGAGATAGAAGTCCAATTCCTTTTTAGTTTACTATTTAGAGTTACTTGTGCCCCACAGTTTGGAGAGTTTCTCTTTTCTTTCCTGCTTTGGTTTCCTTCTTATATATATTTCCTACAGAGAGTTTGAAACTGAAGTACTCGACTCATTTGAATGAAAAGGGGTAAAGCCTACTCATGATTTTTACTATTGAATGAATTGGCTTTCGCTGACTCTATGTGCTGTGGGATTCAAAATCTTCAACTATGAGATGCAACTACCTCTTTGTGAGATGCTAAGGTTAGCTGATGGGACGATAGCCTAGTTTCAAGTGAGAAGCTTGGTTCATAACACCCTTCCTTCCATACTTCCTTTCCTTAATCACTATAAACTCAGGTTAGAACTCTGTTCTATTTTGTCTTGTGCATGCTAGTTGCTGGAATTTGTGTTTTCTTAAGAATCAAAACTGAGATTTGAGAAGATCAGACTTCATTTCCTAATCAAGAGTTTCACCCTCGGTAGGATTCTCCTGTAAATCTAGATCCAACCATTGGATTATGTCCATCTTTTCAGAAGCTGTTCCACACTATAATATAGACCTTGAACTAACCTTTAAATTATTTAGTATCAGAGCCAAACATAGCCAACAGTGAATTAAGTCCTAAGGATTTTGATTTAAAAACAAGCATGCAAACACTTGTTTGTGTACATCTCAAATAGAGACTACTGAATTCAGTTTCGTTCATTCTCCTCTCTGCATCCTCTCTTTGTGTACATCTCAGATAAATTGGGTTGCTTTTTCTTTCCCCTTCTTTCTAACCTGTTTATCTTCTCTTGTATCAAGCTTACATTAGATATCCTTGGTAAACCATTGCCCATGAGTAGTTCGATGTAATGCTGAAAAGGGAATGTAAACATCAACATCAAGAATGCACTTTGAAGGAAAATATATTCAAAAATGTTCATTCTCAGAATTGGAATGAGTACTAAACATAAACAGATAAACTTAGATCCTAATTGTAGAACAACTTCAACTTCAAATGATCCAAAAATATGATAACCAAAGAGAAAACGCAGTATTCAACCAAGTTCCTTTCTTTCCAAATCAGATAGATCACATTCTGCAATTAAACCATCGATATTTGTTGACACCAAAACCTGATGGCATATGTTTTGAACTCGAATGGCACCAAACGTAGATAGATAGATACTCTGAAGCTAAGGTCTCAGTGAATCGTCTACAAACAAATTAAGAATTTCCCATCAATCTGAGACCTGAACAAACTCAAGATTGGTAGACTAACATGTTGAAGTTGAACCAGCCATTGAATTTTGAAAATCAAAACGAAAACTTCAATAATTACTACCATCACCATCTGCCAATGCCAACCAACGGAGTCATGGAGCCGAGAGATTAGGTTAAGATCCAAGTCTACGACATGTAGGCTCAAAACCAAAAGGAAAACTGGAAAAGGGTTGAGTTTGGATTGACACAATCAAAACCAAACCGGACTCGACACTTCCCTTAGTAGCAAGTCGCAACCAAGAAACCTTCCCGCCTGCCATCTGGGGCTGTACTGTACTTGCCGTTGTCTATTCAAATTCATATCCTTCATCTTCATCTTCTACTTGCAGAGAGCGAAACCAAAGGAGAAAAAGAAAAATGGAAGCTCTTACAAGCTCTCACCGCTGCAACTCTCTCGCCACCTTCGCTCCCATCTCCACTAATAGACGAACAGACCCCTTTTCTGTACTTATGGGACTCAAGGAAGATGCCCCTTCTCTGGCCGTCGTCGGTGTCACCGGCGCAGTAGGCCAGCAGTTTCTCAGCTTCCTCTCTAACCGCGATTTCCCTTACCGGAGCATTCGCTCGCCAGCAAACGATCCGCCGGCAAAAAAAATTCACCTTTAATGACAAAGAATACGTTGTGAAGAGCTAACTCCGGAAAGCTTCAATGGTGTGGATATAACGCTCTTCAGTGCCGGAGGCTCTATAAGTAAGCAGTTTGGTCCCATTGCTGTAGAGCGCGGGTCGGTCGTTGATAACAGTTCGGCATTTCCGATGGATGAGAAGGTGCCGCTTGTGATGCCAGAGGTGAATCCGGATGCCATGTCCGCCACGCCTCTGCATCGCCATGCCAAGGTAAGGATTCAACTCTGCTTAATTTTACTTTGTAGAGCATTTGTTGCAGGATAGGTGCTTTTGAATGGTTTAGAATTGGAACTGCACAGTCTAAAAGCCTAAAATGTATGTTCTTATCTATGACAAGTTACCTTATCAAAGAGCTACCCTGAAACCTTTGAGGCACATGGCACACCCAGTTGAAATAAAAATTCTTTGTATCAATTATCAAAGGATGAAATGACTTATTCAGGGATTTTTTTTTTTTTTTTTGGCACAATGGAGTGGACATTAGATTGGAAAATATTGAATTTCAGTGTTGAATAATTAGGCCAAAATCAGGAGAGTTTATGTGAACTGGTTTTTTAGGCTTTGATTCTTTTGACAATGCAGCTAATGTGGAATGAGATTTCACTTTCTTTAGAATCAGTGGGGGGAAGTCTGCTTTTCTTGGAGCTAATTGTAGGTGTTAGGTGGCATTCCTTTTATTCCTTGAGCATTGATGTATGTCATGTAGTTGTCACGGCATCTAGGCGACCCAAGGTGTTGAAGGGGGCTTGGATGTCAAGGTGATGCCAAAAAGGTTTCTAGGCAACCAAGATGCCTGGGAGGCCAAGGCACCTTTCCTGCAAAGGGTGCCTGGGGTGCCTAGATGACGGCTTGACAACCATGGTTCGGAGGTGGTATCTTACCCATAGAGTAGTTGGAACTGACTTCATTTTGTCTGTTCCATTGTCTTGGTTTATAAATATAAGAGATAAGATTCTATTTGATATGCAGAGTTTATGCTTTTTCCTGCTTCTCAACTGACAAGCAGAACCACCAGTTAAGCAATCTACAAAATATACTCTCATTGAAATCTTATGCACTTCTTAATGAAACTTTTATCCTTGACCTGTAAAAGTTTCTGCCTTTTCTTTCATGGATGACTAAAATTGCCTGGATAGTAATCACAAGTTGGAATGACATAATAAAAAATCCCTCCAGGTCCTTAAATGATATCTTCACTTTCAGGTATTACGAATGGTTTTTAGCACATATCAGGCAGCTAGTGGTGCTGGTGCTGCTGCAATGGAAGAGCTTGTACAACAAACTGGTGAGGTTTTCCTTCTACTCCAATCTATCCTTATTATCGTTTGATCTTTTTTATGTCCAACAATGGTTACTGCTGAATTATACTTACAAAGTTGGCATTTGAATGTTATGCCATAAGGTTCTGGAAGGGAAACAACCAACTTGTAACATTTTTAAGAGACAGGTCTGTTTTTATTCCAAATTTCCCCTCATGAACACGATTCATTATTGTACATTCCATCTGTTCCTCGTGGTTGACCCCTTTTGCAGTATGCTTTCAATCTGTTCTCACATAATGCCCCTATTATCTCAAATGGGTATAATGAGGAGGAAATGAAGTTAGCGAAGGAGACAAGAAAAATTTGGGTAAGGATGAGTGATGAAACTTTAGTCATAAGTTATAAGGATTACTCAACTTTCTTCTTTAACCTTTCTCTCTTCATTACTGGAGACCATAGACCATTTATTCTATGTTAAATACTTTTTCTGAATGTCAATGCAGAATGACCCCAATGTCAAGGTGACTGCCACTTGCATACGAGTTCCCGTGATGCGTGCGCATGCTGAGAGTATAAATCTCCAGTTTGAGAAACCACTTGATGAGGTAAAACAGTCTTACTATCATGTATCATATCTTAGTTCATTATGTTTGCCTTTGTTGCCATTTGTGTTATCAGGCTTGTGTTTTGTTGCTATCTACAGGAGAATATCATGAAACTTCCACTGATCTCTCCCATTCTTGATACAAATTCTGAGTTATGATCATTGTCTAGGACACAGCTATGGATATTTTGAAGAGAGCTGCTGGTGTAGTTGTTATTGATGATCGGGCGTCCAATCACTTCCCTACTCCTTTGGAGGTGTCAAGCAAAGACAATGTTGCAGTTGGCAGAATACGCCATGATTTGTATCAAGATGGAAATCGTTGTAAGACTAATCAATTAACAAATCCTGTTTATTTCTTTCCACACAACCCTTTGTACTAAAAGACATACCCCAAACAGGTTGGACATCTTTGTTTGTGGTGATCAGATACACAAGGGAGCTGTTCTTAATGCAATTCAAATTGCAGAGATGCTGCTCTAGTTTTGATATGGTTCTGAAATGAAGCCTCCATCAGAGATGTTTCTTCTCAGATGTGAATACATCCTTATGGCTAGATAAGGCAATTTTGGATGATTTATGATGTATTATCCTGAAACAAAGTTGATATTATTTATTTTTTCTTAGATTTAGTTATGTAATTTACGAGTTACTAATTAATGCCAAATGTGAGGTTTGAAGAGGACACTTAGAACAATTTTTCCATGATCAAGTCAATGCATCTTATTGTTTTGTGCTTCATCTTATTGGTGTATCCTCAGTTCATAGCATTTCTGTTTCTTTTCCAGATCATTCATCTTTTTTCTTTTTCTTCAAAGCTTGAAAGTCATTGTTCTTCTACTCCAACAAAAGCCCCCACCAACTGAAAAAAAATAAAATCATGAAGCTAGAATTTGAAACCATTACACTTGGAAAAACAAACTTTAAAGAGCCATGAAATCTCAACTCTTGACCAACAACCATTAAAGCCTATCCTGAACTTGGTTGCTAGGTAAGAGACCCTTCCATGACTAAGGTCATTGGAGGGGGGGGTGGGGGGATGTAGAGAGAGATCACTAGAGAGTTGCAGGTGTTAGGAGCCACTCTAGGATATTGACTACTATTGGCTTGTTATGATAATAAAAAAAATTATGATAAAATCCTCCATAAACATTGCAAAAGTGGTTAGTGTAACAACAAAAACCTTTTATTTGATATACTTTAAAAGAATAGTCCTGGATCCAAAGGTTATTTTGATAATGTATAAGTGTTTGTTGATTTTTTGACCAATGGATATACAAGGATATAATGCATATGCGATATGTCAAATTTAGTGACCTATCTCAAGTACAGGCTCCCCTTCCCATCTATTTATTTATTTTTATTTTTTTTTCAATTCTTTCAATTGAAATATTCCTATTATTTAGATATAACTGATTTTCTTAAACATTGTTCAAAGCATTAGCTGACATATAACAAATGGCATAATAAATTGAACTAGCAATTGATTGAATGGTTCAATGGACAAATATGCAAATTGAACATTGCCAAACAACCATATGGGATATAATTGTGCTAGTTTTACAATGGCTTCCTAAGGGCAAAAGATCTATATGCCATTCACATATAATGACATCTCCAATGCTAAGCCAATAACCGCACAAGAGAGGGTCTCTCTATAAAAAAAAAAAAAAAAAGGGGTGCCTCAAGATTCATATATATAGCGGACCATCTGGTCAGGAGGAGAGTGTGAGAGGTGGTCTTTCCCCCTTTTCCTTTTCTTTACATGAATTTTCTTGGAGGGCTGAGGAAAAAGTCTTTTCTCCTTGATTTGGGTTGACAACACACGGCAAAACCGTACAGCAAGACCATGAATCTCAAGGTAATGTAAACCAGTTGAATGCATATATCGCCTGGGTTCATGAGAAGAACAAATAATAAAAAATCAAAGGATGATTTACATCAATCTCTTCTGTCCTTTCTCTAAATTACATAATCTTTTTTGAAAATAAAAAAATTACATTTAAACCCAAAAACTTAACACCATTAGAGATGTTAGTGTTAAAATTTAAAAGACAAAATTACCCCTAACATTTTATATACCTATAACACCCCTCCTATCTATTACCAACACCCATCACAAACCCAAGGAGTGACAGTGATCTGCTCGGAGTCCTGAATTCTCGCTAGTTAGTGGGGGTTTTCTAGGAGGTTCTTTGCTGGTTTGAGAGAGAGTTCTTGGGAGGTGAATCACTGGTTAGAGGTGAGATTTCAAGGATCTTTTTCGCTGGTTTAGAAAGAGAAAGTCTGAGAAAATCGCAGGGGAACATTCTTGCGTAAGTTTTTCGTAATCTTTCTTTTTCTCTCTTATTTTTTTGTAAGTAAATCTGTTTTCCATGACTGAACATTGATAAATCTATGGAGTTAACAAATATAAACTTGAACAAGAGGTAGATGCAGACCTTTTCTCAGGCGGTGAGCAATAAAACCTTCAAAGAGTTCAACAAATCTTGCAACAGCCAAGAATGAACAGTTCTTGATCAGCTTCGAATCAGATCCTCCAATCCAACTAAATCGACTTCACTGCTTCTTGATGGTATCCAGGTCTACCATCGTCCCAGCCAAGAAACAAAAAGAAAACCTCTCTCTCTCTCTCACTCTCGTTCTTCCTTAGCCCTCAACGCATCTTCTATATCTAAAAAGGACTAAACTCTCTGAAACAGAACCCCTCTCTAAAAAAAACTTTCTCTGAAACACAGGAGAATGATTTTGGGGGAGAAATTTTAGGAGAAGAAAAGGCAGAAATGACTTCGGCAGAGATGACTTCGTCGGAGAGAGGTACAATCACCTGAGAGCTCAAAGAACCCTGCAAACAAGTGAGGTAGGGATGTGAACTCAAAAGGGCAAAATGGGATTTTCAGTAAAATTCTATTCAAGTAACAGAATAACCTAACAAAGATGCTAACGGTGTTAAGTTTTTGGGTTTAAATGTAATTTTTTGATTTTTATGTAATTTTGACAAACAAGAGAGTAGATTGATATAAAAAACCCAAAATAAAATCACAAATGCTTGATGTGATTGACCCTTCTCATGCGTAACCTTCACCTTTGTGCATTACAACTCTAAAAGAAGAAAGAATTCAACCCTATACCTAGGTCTAGACATAGCAGGTATGGAAAAACTAAGTTGCTCTGCATTGAATATGTCTATGTCTGCCTTCTCATTGGTTGTGCTTACTAACTTGTACTTATGCCAGGAGATAGAGTTCTCTATCCTCAAACTAAATATAAGAGCGAATTTCCCTAAGGCGATGGTGCTACTAACCTGTACTTACGCCAGGAGAGTTCTCTGCTCATAAATTAAATATAAGGGCAAACTTCCCTAAGGCCATGGTGATCAAATTCTTATTCATCGTGGCCAAGCTGAGGCACTTGAAGGGGGGGGGTAGGGAATCTCTCAAGTCTTCGGTCACACAGTGAAAGAAAACTTCTTCCAAAATATAATGTGATGATTCAATTGCCTTTTCTATATGATTGTAGAGATTAGAGTGAGGGGCAAAAAGGAAGATTCTCTATTTAATCATGGAGAATATAAAAGGTTGGCAAATATTACATGAATGGGATGAGAGAAAGAAAGAGATCCCTCCATATTTTATACGATAATCAAGATCATAAGGAGGCAAAAGCCTTTCTAATGATTGTAATAATTTCTTTCTTATTATTTTCTCAACGATACAAGTCAGGTCCTAGTAGAAATAGAAGAAGGTATGCTACCTTCTCCATTGTGTTTTTTAAGCAATCGCATTAAAAAGACTAAGGGAGATCTAAATATATAAAGTTTACAAGTCAATTTGGGAATGAAAGAAGACATGAATCAACTATGGCTTTCAACTCAAAATTAGTCATAGAATGAGCTATTGTATTTGTTGTACAACAAATATGTCTGAAGATATGCTCCCTTCTCCATTGAAGGCAATGAAATTGCCACTAATATGTTTGCAATATGATATTTACTATTTCAAGTTATGTTTGAGATGAAAAAATAAATAAATAAAAATGGAATGAGAAAATCATATATACTTTACGAGGGATTGTCACGATGCCAAAGTTTAGCTTTCCACAAACTCTCGAAAAGGAATGAGAAAATCATATAAACTTTAGGAGAGAGATACCAAAGTTCAGTTTCCCAAGAATGAGGAAATTTGCACACTAAGTAAGGTTTACTGGTGGGGGTGTGAGAGAATATATAGAAGAATATGTATAATGTTGTCTTGATAATATTTTTCTCATAAATATCATTATTTTTGTATCTTTATGAGCGATATGTTATTAACCAATCATGCACCTTTGCACCTGGCACAAGGAATATGAAATGATCACATCACCCCCTCTTTTGATGCTTTGACACGAACTCTCATTGTGCTGATTCAGAGACCACACAACTAAGTATTGATCTTTTTTCTATCTTTATTTTTTGGGACTCATATTTTTTCTATCACTTTGGTTTCCAAATATAGCCTTAGGGGTTTATAATTATTCCATTTGAATTCCAATGAATTAATAATAAGTCCATACAAAGAATGAAAATCTTAGTTCTTAAAAATACCAAAAAAACAAAAAAACAAAAAAAAAAAACAAAAAACAAAAAAGAAAACAAAAACAAAAACAAAGCAACAAAAAAACAAAAATTGAAAATCTTAGTCTTGGGTCGAAATCTCGGCCCTTGATCAGCAGTAATATTTTGGTGGGACCCATCATATAATTGTTCTATTTCCCCTTAGTTCTATTTTCTCACTCGGTTTTCCTTTATTTAATAAATGAATGAAAAAGGCTTCTAAAACCCTGGCAAAGCTCCCAAGCTAATAATGGCGCTTTAAAGTTTAAAGAAGCGAAGACCTGTAAAAAGTCCTCCTTGACTTCGTACGCTCCTTCTTCCACCGCTGGAGGTTTCACCCTAAATCCTTAATCCTCCCCCTGGCCTTTCCTTGAAAGGAAGACGAAACCTTCACAAACCCTAACATGAATCTCTGAGGCTCCTTCTCATCGTCTCATCATCCTCTTCGAAGTTTTCTCTTTAAATCTAGGGTACCTCTCTGGCTTGCTTAAGTCGCTATACTCTCATGTCTTCTTCTCTGCCCTTGCTCTGCTAAATTTCTCATCCTTTTCTCTCTGGATCGAGAAAATCTCTGCTCTATAGTTTGCGCTGAAATCTGTTTCAGCCCTTTTTTCATTATCTTCTTTGCTCTAGGTATTTGGTTCTTCTCTTTTAGATTTATGTACGGTTTTATAATCAACAAATGGATTTTTCTTGAATATATGGATCAGTAACATTCTTTTTCTCTGTGATCTTTCTCTTGCTAAACCTACATTGTCGAGTTTTCCTCTTGCGTTAGGTATTAATTTTTTGGGGTTTTCTGAACTAACTTTCTTTAGTTTTCTTTTGTTCCAGGTTGATTGGCTAGTGCTTTTTCTTTATTCTTCTTCTTTGGTTGGACTTACAGAGCGTGATGGCAACTTCTTTGGATATGTCGCTTGATGATCTGATAAAGAGCAGAAGTAGTAGCGAGAGGGGGAGAGGTCGAGGCCGTGGTCGGGCCCGCAGAGGGCGAGGCCAAGGTGGGAGTTTTGGCCGTGGAAGAACGGGAGGGAACCGTGGAGGGGCTCTAAGGGTGAATGCACGGCCATCATCTTACGCAATTGCTAAGGCAAGCTCAAAACTATAGCTCTTATTTGCATATGTTCAAGGTGATTTGCTTTAGAAACTCAAAACACAAAGGAGAGGATCTGGGATGATGGTTTTGTACATGGAGAGGCTCAATTTGAACTGCCAATTAAAGCACCCTTCGTTTACAGTGGATTTATAACATGATCTTCACAGATAATCCATTTTGTTGGTTTCTTTACGGTGGGAAATATGTTGGATTCTCTTGTTGTATGCGGATTTCTTCAGTGCGGGCCTTCAATTTTCATACCAGTTCAAGGAGTTTAATGCAGAGGAGCTTCCTGGTTGAATTTAAGAACTGGAGCTCTGATCAGTAGCGTATCATCGGTTTATCGTGGGTGGAATTCCCTACTCCCATTTTTCATCTGTTGCTTTAGTTGCTATCGATTTTGATTTTCTTATTGAATTCTCTTACAAATTAAGTATAATGGCTGCTACCTTACTTCTGGTTACTTTTGTTTTTTTGGTCTAATGTGATTTTTCTGACCTCTGATTAACTCTTGAAGAGCGCCGATTGTTCTGTTTTTTTGGTCATGTTCTGACATGTTCTCCTCAACATCAGTCTTTCAACAGAACCAAGGATTTTACGTGGCAACATGATTTGTTTCAAGATAGCCTGATGGCTGCAGGGATATCTGGGATTGAATCTGGGACAAAGTTATACGTCTCAAACTTGGACTATGGTGTTAGCAATGAAGATATAAAGGTAGAATATTAGTCATAATATTGTATTAATGTTGTTCCAGGTATAATCATGTTCTCTTCTATGATGGAAGTCCTTCTATCCTTTATTTGATATTTGACTTGCAATTCAGGAACTTTTCTCTGAGATTGGAGAGCTGAAGCGGTATGCAATCCATTATGACAGAAATGGGCGTTCAAGTGTAAGCATTGGTTCTTGTTAGTTTTATTGTCTATATTTACTATCTGATCGTCTCTCCTACTGAACATTTGGTATTGGTGGTAGAATTGGTTTTTTGACTGATTCCGATATCATTTAGAGTATATTTGTTGATATCCATGTACATATTAGGCTTTGGTTGATGTGGTGTTGGTTTTTTAGATTGGGAGAGCCATTGATTGCCCTTATCTCGTGTGGTTTGTGGTGATAAAATTGCTGGCTGAGGAAGCTTAGTGTCATAATCATTGCATGGGCTGTTTTCTATTTTTATTAGTTAGAATATTAACTAAAAAGTACAATAATTTAAATTGAGAGAAATAGTCCAGTAATTGAAATTGAGAATATAGGCAAATGTAACGGTATATGCTGGAGCATCGTATTCTTACGGCAGTGTATTTGTCTCCAGAATTGTATTCTTTGATGTCTAAAACTCTGTTATGTTAGTTTGCAGTTAGCATATCTAGTTTCTCGCGTTGCTGATTATGTAATATTATTTTATTCTTGCATTGCTGATTATGTAATATTATCTATTTCTTTTATTGTATTGCTGATTGTTCGAGGTTTAAGATCTCGATCTCACACCTAATCTCACCAAATAAAAAAAGAAAGATCTGACGAGATCTCGCCGAGATCTTGTAGTTTTTCTCTATCGACTCGGTGGTTGGTCTCGATGGCCATATGGTCTTTGTAGCCCCTGAAACTTGTCATTTACCCTATTTTAGGCCTTATAAAGATAGTGGAAACATCAGTTTTTTAAAAATCAAACCCAAAATTGTACTTTGATTTCGTACCCTATGTAAGTAGTCTTTAGCTTCTCACCTTAGGTTATTCCACAATAAAAACAAACAACTATCAAAATGGTTTTGAGAAGTTGTTCTTACCTAAAACTTCTCTTGAAAAGAAAAGGATCTCCAAAGGTTGATGATGAAGTGATAATCTCCAATCTCCAAGTGTTGAAGTTGTTAATCTGCTATGTAGAGGAGAAATTTGGCAAGAAAATTCACCAAAAGTCACTTTTTTCTTCACATCAGGGCGAGATAGGAGAGATATGTCAAGGTGGGTCGAATTGAGGGTTGAAATTATGTATGTACCCCATGTGATTTGGTCTCGGGATGAGTCATCTTGGTCGAGATATTGCACTTTTTACATATCACCTCTCATCTCGTCTCACCATTTTCAAATAGCAAGATAATAGATAGATCCCGTCAAGATCTTACCGAGTTCTTAGACCATGTGATTATGTAATATTATTTATTTGTTTCACGTGTTTTCCTTTTTTTATGACGCCTGTTTTTTTATTGTTAATGACAATAAGCTAATTATGTTGCTTCTTTTATCACTTTGTTGGACACCATGTACGTTCCCCTTGGTATCATTACTTCCATGGCATGTTTCCAGCAAAAGGGCGCAATACAAACTTCAACAACATTCTAAAACTCTCATCAACATACAACTTGAAGGCTAGGTTTCATCTCTCCAAGGTTTTGTTTATAAGTGGCTGTCATCATGTATTTTCATAACCCATGCAAGTTTATCTCCCCCTCTTTGTGCATACATGCGCATTTATCTGGTCGGGTTGTTTCTTATTTCATAGTGTAAATGGAGTTCTATAAGGGATAGGCAAGGGTTTCTACTAGCAGTTCATGCCTAAGACTAGGGTAACTCCTTAGAAAGGAACACATATCGTACCTTATTGCTGTGTTTTCAGTGACCTCGGACCATGTGTTTTGACTTTTTGAATGTTGACCGTTAGGTGTGAAAGGTCATAACTCTTCAGGAGCCAAAAACTGGTGTTGTGGTCAATGCACTGTTGGTCTGACAATTACTTTTAGACTAGATCTTTTATCTGTTTATATTTTGATTTGCAGAAAAAAAAAGGTGTGTTATTATTGTGTTGAAAACTTAAAAGAGATCTCTACAGTGTACACCCAAAAATGTTGCATATCTATAGTGATATTAAGTCTTGGAGATCTTCATTTACTGTGAAGATAACTTCTTAGAAGCAGAGACTTCCAAATAATGTAAGTCAGTATCTGCATGGATCGTTTTTAACAGATTTTTGTATTACACCCTTGATGGTGTCATACTGTGTTTTGTTCCTTTCCTTTCGCAGGCTCTAGGTAACTCCTTCCTGAATTGACATCGCAATGTATCAAGTACCAAATGACAGAATCCTTGTTTATTTTATTTATTAAAAATGTATTTGATATGATTTCACTGGAAACAAGCCTATGGCTCCATCCTTCAACTTTTAGAGTCATTGATTATTGTCTACTTTTTATTCTGCAGTCTGAGTCAGGCAGGTGCATTCTCCTTGTTTTCAAGATTGAGATGATTGCTTCTCAATGTCAAAATCTTAGAATATAACAGATCCAACAGTTTGTATTTGGTGTCCACTAAGCTTTATAAGCATGGAATAGATGAAAAACATACCGACCCTACTCTATTCATCTTTCCAAAACATAGTGTAGGCCCCTCTTCCCCAGATTAGAAGCTGTTCTACAGAAAATCTTTATGGAATCTCCATATTGTTCCATCTGGCAATAACATCACTGGCAGTACTGTACTTGTTAAATCTCCTCCCAAGGAGCCGATGCTCCCTGCTAAACTTCCTTAGCCATTTGGCTAGCAGTCTTTTGGTCACTTTTCTCAGTTAACAAATGGTTAGTCCTTCCAACTTAGTTTTCAATAGAAATTTCCAGTCAACAAGACTGAACTGAGCTGAACTTGCATTACCAACTCTTTTTGTCCACAATATGGCAATTGAAAACTTTCATCTCCTTGGATTGACTTTTGTTTCTATTTCCGGAAGCTATTTTTGCCTTTTGGAGCAATTTCTATTTCAAAAAGTTGAAAAAATAGAAATGTGAGAAATAAGTGCTGATCTGTTTCTCATTCTCGCAGAGATAGCATTTCTCCTTAGTGTGTGCTGTTGTGTTCAAACAGCACATTGTCACAGACCGCCTACATAGGCCCACGGGCCAACCTCATAAGCCCATGTACTTCCACCATTGGGCTAAGCAAGATCCCTGATCTAGAACTTTCTGCCAATGTGTAGGAAGTCTAGATACTTGGTAGTGAAACCTCTAGAAGCTAGGGCTGCGTTTGGTAACTTTCTAAAAAAACGGAATAAAGCGTTTGGTGCATTTATGGTGCGTTTTGTTTTCATTGGAACAAAAAGTGAAAAAAAAAAAAAACCTGCTAGAAACGAGGTAGTTCCGTCGTTCCAGTTTCGTTTGAAAAAAAAGAAAAAAAAAGCATTTTGACACAAACTGAAATTTCCGTTTTTGACACGAAACGTCAGAAACGTTACCAAACACAGCCTAGAAGACTGAAGACTACTTGCAGATACTAAAGAAGTAGGTGGTTCTAGAAGGCAACATAGAAAGAAAAATTTTGCTCTCAAATTGTTTGGAAGAAAATGAACAAAACCTGCACAAGAGAATTAAAGTCCATTTTTATGTTTGCTTTTCTTCATCCATTTGTTGCTGGTAGTATGGTGTTTTGTCGGGTCAGGTGCATTTTTTGTTGTTGAGATCTATCTGTTGTTGAGCCTGTGATTTTTTGTGGTGGCAACAATACCCTATAGGTCTTATTGCACTGTGGAGAATGTAGAGCTAGGTTGATGATGACCTATCCTACAGTAAGCATCCAGGAACTGACAAACAGTAGGATTAACTAGTGCTTCCAAAAATACAACAATGGAAGATAGTTACTTAAGAAATCAATGAAAGGAGAAGAATGGGGAAGAGGATGGGGATAGGGAAGGATGGATGGTTCGAGCCTCTCACTCTGACCTAGGCTTCTCACCTCACATAGGACTCTCTCCTACACTGCCTCTCACAGCCACATAGTTCTAAACTACTCTTTTTTCGTTTCATTAAGTTGTTTTTTATGATTTAATCTGTCCATCACTTATACAATGAAAGGTACTAAAGCCAAAAGGAAACAAACAACGTAGAAAGTCCCTTACAGGAGAATATTGGGACTTGTATACCAAGTAACTTAACTTCCTAATCTTTTAAACTTTAAAATAGAAAGTAAGTAAACGACAAAATAAAATCTCAACTAAATAAATCTAGCTATTAGATAAGAATGGAAACTAAATAAAGTAGAAACTAACAAAATAGAAAGTAAGAGGATTGTCCCCAAAAATGGAAACTAGAGACCAAATAAGATCTTCTGAAACCACTAATCCAGCAATCCATATGGGGTGCACGCACTGTTCATGTGAACAGTGTTTTTTGTCATTTTCTTCTTCATGCTTTGATCTGCATCACTATTTGCTTCTGCAGTGTGGATAAATGTATATGCATTTTTTTATTGGATAACTAACAATTTTAGTTATAGAAGTTAGAGATGCGACAAGAAAAACAGCACGAGAATGACAGAAATATTTCCGAAGGAACTTGAAGATTCAAATTAAAACAATAGACAATGAGAAAAATGTCTATCATGTGGAGAAATAGTACAGCCTTCATAGTTCTGGTTGCTAACTTTTGGTACCTATTTGTCTGATTTTTTATTAGAAAGAAAATGATAATTTAAGCCGAGTTATTATTTTGTTCCAGGGTTATGGTTTTGAAATGACTGAGTGTTCAAATTTGGTGTTGGATTTGTTTTTACAGGGTTCAGCTGAAGTGGTGTATGTTAGAAAAAGTGATGCATTAGCGGCTGTTATGCGATATAACAGTGTTGTACTGGATGGGAAGCCAATGAAAATTGAAATCATTGGCACCAATTTGGAATTGCCTGTTTCAGCTAGAATGAATGTCATTGGAGCAGCAAATGGAAGAGGAAGGAGAACAGTTTTTATGACGTATGTTATATTTTTCACTCCCTTTGTCTTATTATATTTTAGTCCTGGTACTTGTTTCAAGTTGTTTTGTTATTTCTCAGGTTCAAAATGGGACATGAAATGCATTGATTTGGATATGATCTACATGGATCAAAAGCAGATCATCCACATTTCTATTTTAGTAGGGTCCAGATCATATTTAGTTATAACGCGTTTTATAAACTGTTATTTTTACAAGGGTCTTTTATTTTTCCAAATGTCACAAGACATCTATTCTGCCACATGGACAGATAAGTATCCAGGCCTCAGGTTGAGTCAGCCCAGCCCAGCTCAGCTCAGCTCAGCTCATATTTAGGTTAATTTCCCACTTGTTCTATTTTTTTGTATGGAAAATAATATGGAAATAGAAGAAATAGGACCAAGCCTGGGTTTTCAAATACCCAGCCCAGCATTGCATTTCTTGTTACCCATCGGTTTACTATCGAAGTACTGATACCAAACTATTGAGGTGCTACTATTCATGCTTTGCATCCATGTAGAAATAATGCATATTGATGCTCTGCCAAATTGTTTGGAAATTTCATTATTTGAAGTTACTACAGCTTTCTTTTCCACTTAAGATTGGTACACTTATCTGAGACATGATGTTCTAAACAGGCCTGAAGTGGGTCTTGGAAGAGGATCTGCTCCAGTCAATAATAGTTCTGGGTATGTGATCTTATTCAAATACTCACCTTGCTATTCATACAACTTGAACATAATTGTGGTCTTTTATTAGAGTTACTACATTTTACTGCTTTAAATGATTGGGATTATTATGAATATGAAATTGCGTGAATCTGTCGTGTTAGTCTTGGAGTTTATGTTAGTGCCTATGCAAGGTTATGAGGTTGGCATTCCAGATGTTATCGGTTGTCACCCGTTGGGTCTGGATGACCCTTCCCACGTCAGAGGTTGGCCATGGGCTTAAGATCATTGACTATATAATGGATTGGCCACCCAGTCCTGAATATTATTCAGATGTTTGTGCTGGTTAATTGGTTCTGCAACTCAAAAGTTATTGAGTATTAGTATATCTTAAAGATTCCAGCCGTTCAAGAAGACAAAAAACTACATCTGTGCCCACGATGTTGTTTATGTTCAGTCAACTATTATCCAAGTCATCAAAGGTTAATCAGTCATTGGTTAATCTTTTACTGATTTCAGATCCAAGGTTATTACTGCTTATGTGATAAGTGTTGTTATTCTTTTAGGATTGCGCCTTAATTTATTATTTCAGTAAATTTTTTCCTATTATTTTTAGTAAATAACATAACACTGTTGTTTGTTCTTAAAAAGCTATTATTATTATTCTGAAAGTTGGTTTGTAATATGCTTCTGTTCCTTGGTCATAGTTGGAGTTGTAATTTACTTATGAATTAAGGTTTTGAATCCTAGATAAAACTTGTGAGTGCATCTGATACCATGAGCTCTTCTATATTAGCTGTGGGATGTAAGCTGGAGAGTATCAAATGTCAATCCTAATAAAATTTTCTGGAGAATTCCATAAAAGAAACTTTCTACATGCTTTGCCAGCGGCCAGCCAATACAATGTCAAGAAGTGTGCAACTAATTACATTTTCATCCCATTGTAGCAGGTGGAGTCGTGGAGTTTCCTGGCGTGGCCGTGGTGGTGGCCGTGGCCGTGGTCGTGGTCGAGGCCGTGGTTGGGGTCGTGGCCGTGGGAGGAAACAACCTGTTGAGAAGTCAGCTGAGGAACTGGATAAAGAATTGGATACCTATCATACTGAAGCAATGCAAACATCCTAGTTCTTTTCAGATCTGGGAAATGGAATATGCAATGCAAACATCCTAGTTCTTTTCAGATTTGGGAAATGGAACATTACCTGGCAGTTAATAGATTAGCAGAGTGAGCTGTATAGACAGAATGGCAAAGGGGCGTTACTGCAGTAGTAATTTTTTGGGGTTGTATTTTGTTCATATGCTTTGCTCCTGGTTAGATTTGACTTGTTAGAATTGAAAGTTTTCTCAATGCAGACATTGCAGATAGTGTATGATCCTTAAAAACCTTTAATTGTGTTAAAACCTGTGTATACGAGCTCTTTTGGTCATTATCTTTTCTAATAGTTTTTAGGTTTTACAAATAGTGGTTATACTTGCCGAACTTTGGTAGGATTTTTCGTACTTTTTCATTCTCCTGTGGAATGTAATCTAGTTTGTCTCCTTATGTCATATTTTTGTTAATTGCTTCTTTCTATTATCTTACATTTTGCATCCTCTACCACCTGTTCCGGTCTAGACCCTCTTTGAGCTTGAGTTGGTAGGTTATTGGCTTAGGTGGATGATGATCCGACCCTTGCTGCTGCTTCTGCCTCTGCCCTTCCATTTCTTTTATGCTTGCCTGTTGGTTGTTGAAGTGATGAGAATGGTCACTTCTGGTTTTGAGCTGAATGGTTTACAATTTTTAACCTGTGAAAAGCCTTGCACAAACGGATCAGTTGGATGTCAAAATCTAAAGCATTGTAGAATGGTGCCATGAAGCCCTGCATGTTTCCAGGCACTCTCTATGAAGCATACCACTTGGTCCACTTGTGGAATGTGAATCCCTAGATTTCGATGTTTAAATGCAGCAAATGCCAACTCATGCACTGATCATTGAAAACGATTGGATCAATTATCCTGTGCTTCCCGGCTGTGTAGTTCTCACCCCTGACCTCACACATTTGGGTTTTGTTCTAGAGTTGGACAAATGGAAAAGGCCCCTTTGCAACATAGGATGTTCTATAACTCCATACAACTGATACAAGATCTCGCATTTTTCATTTTAAAGTGTTCACTCAATCAATCATCCAGAGAAGGACAAACAAATGGTAAGATTGACATCCCTTCCTTTACCCTCCCAGGGGGGAAAATGGAAAAAAGGGTAGGGAAGGGAAGGCAAGGGGGCAGCAAGACTATTCTCCTACACAGAGGAGACTTCTCATTGTACTAGTGTGTATTTTCAAATTTTCAAATTTTCAAATTTTACCCTTAATACAGGGAAAGATGGGGGGTTTTATACAGAATTGGAGGTTCTCTTCTCATGACAAGATAACATACAACTCCAGTATACAAAATCCAACAAGAGGCAGAGAAATGAAGCAAGCCCCAGAGGTGTCTCCAGATGCAAGCAAGATGAAGGTATTAGATACATCTTTTAGTTTGAGGCACCAATTTCGTTCTTTAGTTTAAGGTCTCCTGATTCATTTCTGTTGAAGAGCTTCTGAACAACTTCATCCCAGTTAGTTCTTCCACTGGACTTTAATCTGCTGTTTGAGGGGTCCTTTCCTTGTTCCTGGGATGCCACCGAATCTGAATCCCCAATGGGCTGCTCTGCTGGGACCACAGCGTGAGGCACGTTCAGGCTGGCAGCTCTTTCTAATGCGTCCTTGTGTTCTATCTCAAGTGTTTTTAGCCTCTCGAATTTTTGGGCCTCTGGAGCTGTTGTCATCGGTTTGCCACTGCTCTCTCTCATTCTCTGGGAATTTAACAGCAGATCAGAATTGGTTTTGTAAAGCTCAACAAAAGAAATACAAATGATTATGGAGGATGGACTCAGACAGTTTCATTACTTTCTCTTCCCATGAACCATGATATATAATGCAACAAAAATTTATCTTTCTCCAATCTCCAAAGTGGGGAAAGAAAAGGTGCAAACATTTGATAACAGTATCCAAGGGCAACAAGGACAGGCTTGGACAAACACCTATGGGCCTCTTCACTTTTGGTGATACTAAAAGTGATGACCTTAAAAGTGGTCATCAGAAAGCTGTGCAGTGTTGGAATCAGGGGCAAGCAAAGAAGCCTTAGTGCTGCCTCAAGATTGCCTTGATCCCAAAACAAGGCAGTGGGATGCTTGGAGGATTACTTATTTATTCCTAGAGATATGAGGAAAGTCATGAAATATTACAGTGACAAGTTTCGGTGGACAGGCTGAATATCAACTAAAGCATTTTGTAAGATTACATACATTTAAGCTGCTTTACACAATATTTAGCCAATTTTTACTTCAGTAAACTGTCATATGCTCATTAGGCTGTCACAAACTGTAACACAAAAGCCAGAAGGCCAGCCTCGGTAATCCACTTGTTGAGTAATAATTTGCTTAAATGTAGATGGAGCAATAAACTTCTAAACTTCCTTTGGGGTGGGGTCACAATTCTCTCGTTTTTCATCTTGGACTCACTATGTCTACGAATTAACATTTACTACTAGATGTATAGTTGTCAAAGAGAATCAGTAACTTTTACTTTTGAACCACATACAATTGTCATGGAAAGCTTACTTCTCTAACAGGATAACAAGAAAGACCTGTAAGCTTTTTGGAAAGGAATTCAATGAACAAAAGTCCCTATTGGGAAATGACACGAAGCTATTTAGTGAGGTTGTGCGACCATGTTACATACCATCATCCAGTCTCTTTTGCTCTCTTTAAAGCGATCAAGAAATGAAAAAAAAAAATCCATTGCAAGTTTGACTCAAGATCAAAATTTTAATTCAAACGAAATGAATTAGGCGGCCACTAATATTTTTGAAATAATTGAGGACAAAATGTAGCTACCATGAGCTACAAAATAGTAGAAGCATATAATAGATTGTTGAAATAACTTGGCACTTACATGTAAAGCCTTTTCTGCTTCTCTTTCTATCCAAATAATGGCGTGATCCGATGTCGCATTTGCTGATAAAACAATATGTTCAAATCTTCCTTCAACCGGAATAGCAGTTCTCACTTCTGGAGGAAATCTCCCACATCTGCGTATTTCAAATGTCAAGGAACTCTACTTCACAACATTGCCCATTCTTTCACATACTAACCAGACAGAAAAAGATGTTATGCAACAGGATTTACCGTGAGTGAGACATAATGATTTATGAGAAATTATGTCCTACTTCTAGCCCACAAGAAAGTCATCATTTTACTTTTAAATTGAGATAACATGTGACTACTTAATTATAAATACTACGGTTACATGAAACATAAATTTTAGATGATAACCACTGTCCATTGAGAATTTCCTAAGGATGCTCAGTTGCTGCTTCAGTGTACCCACAAAAGCTACTTTGGAAAAACACATTACAGGTGAAGCAGTAGGCTATATTGATATAATTAGCTACAGTGAAAAAATATTGAAGAATGTCTTCTGAGGAAATGTAGCCATACAGGTTTGTTTTTGCATTTGTATTTTATTAATTTTAGTATTATCTCAAAGGAATTGTTGCAACCCTTCTTGATGAATGCAGTATTCTGTTATCAATCTACTGGGAAAATTAGTGAAAATCTGTGTATAATGAGACGTTCATAATGGAGCTTCAGGTAGGCAAACATTGAAGCCATCTCTCCAACTAAGACTTTAGGCTCATTCAGAAAATGGTGGGAAAAGCTGTTACCCAGAAGATATCTTGAGTAAAATCTACAGAGAGATGATTAATATCATTTACTTAATAGTTTTATGAGGAATATATGCCATACCTATAATTCTACTATCAAAATTAGCGCAATAGATCACACCCTTAAATGCTAGTGCCACCTAAAATTTCTAGTGGGTAATGTTCAGCTCCTGTGTCAGCCTCCTACCCATGTAACCTTAAGAAAGAAAGGAGATACTATGATTAGGTCATCAAGCAAGCTGAGATAAGCAGAGCGTTACCCAGCTGGGTCAGGCTCATAGGTTCAGACCTGGTCATTTTTTTAACTTCAATCCAGCAAATCATATTGGACTAGTGCATGCCCAAAGCTCATAAGAATCTACAAATATTGATCTATTTGTATAAAAAAGTTAGTCTGATGCCTCAGAAGCTATGTCAGGCTAGAAGCAAACCTCAGGCTTGTGTCATCGATGGTGCAATTCTGACACCAGGTGTCAAAATCATCATACTCACCAACTTGCTCCCACCTAAGTCCTACACAGTACGTTTTCTTCTCACAGTGACATGCACAGATTGGAAGTTTCATATTTCAGGGCACTCGGTCACATTAAGACCAAGCTTTTAACATTAGTTTTGTAATCTATCATAAATGGAATTCCAGGGAAGTTTGCTATTCACAGAGTTTAAGTTTCCTCAAGAAGATAATCTAAAATCAAATGCATTTGATATACAATTTTTCAGTACCTGCAGAATTTCCTCTCCACAATATGATACATCCGTCCAGGGGCATACAGTCTTCTTGGGTCCCTTAACTTCCTGCCCTCTGGTATGAAGGTGTCTCTCAAGCAAACCGCAAACAATAAACACGGCAAACTGTCCAAAGCATTAAAACCTGGTTTAAGAGATAACTATAATTTATTTCTTTAAGTGATGAGGTAACAAGGCTTTCTGCTACCTCAAGCAGATGATGGAGTACAGAAATAAAGAAAAGAATGATGATATAAAATCCCAAATCCAGACACAAGATAACTAACCAGAAGACTGATCTAAAAATATCTTGCAATGGCGTTGCTGTTCTTGGTAAAAAATCATCCTGGGTGGCAGCATAGTAGTTTATCATAGTCAGTTTCAATATTAGATGGACAAATCCAAAATAAGACGGATGGTTAAATAAAAAAAAATGCGAGTAACTAGAGAAACATACAAAATTACAAAGGAACAAATGATCTACACCTTTTTTTTTTTTTTTTTTAAATTGATCACAGAAGGTTAACAAATTCCAAGATATTTATGCCCGCTAATGCCAAAAACAAACCAAAACAAAAGGGTAAATGCTCTGGATAGCATATCTATATCATCAACAATATCCACCCTTTGTATAGGTGGTCCAGGGATGATTTTATCAACTAGATGAAGATGCCCTTTTGAATCCTAACTCCTGGTGGAAAGCTCGCGAGCAAAGAAGATGAAGAAGCATGTCAGTGAGAGATTAGATTATCCCAAGCAAAATTTTTCTTCTAAAAAAGTCTCTATATGTTTATTTGCCACTACACCCAGGTTCAAGCAATACGATTTCTCATTGTATGAGGCAAGAATAGACAGAAATGATGTGAATCTTGGCACATGGTAAAAATGCGGGAGATTTAAAAAAATAAAAATAAATAAAAAATAAAATAAAAAAAATAAAAAGATATGAAAACGAACAGGGAAGCATTTTTTTTTTTTTTTGAAACAGAATTATTGTAATATTATGTATAGCTTATATTGTGCAAACTTAGATTTCAATATCTTCACTCTAGAATGTGCAAACACAATAAACAATGAAACCCTTTGTTGCCTCTAGTGTTTGGTGGAACATTTCTAGTAGCAGGATGATTCTGGGTAGTAGAGGAAGCCTAAAATGAGAGATGGGAACACAAGAAGAATATGAACAAGGAGAAAGCACTCTCACATTTAGAAGCTTCTTGTAAATACAGAGTAACCAAGAGTCCCATTATGAAAATGATGAGATCAGAAACTAGAATCAAAAGTCAAACAAAGGTCAAAGATACAACGAAAATGCCACAGAAAATTCTCAATTCCCAAGTAAAATAATGTATTCACACTTTGGAAAGGGGGTCAATGAAGAACTAAGAAAAAAGAAAAGGGGTAGAAAATCCTGAATAGATTGCATCAGTATAGGCGGGGCAAGTCCTATTGGAATGAGATTACTTAACAGCTAATCTAGTGGATCACTCAACAAACAGGACTCTGGAGTTTTAAGCTAACCTAACAGCCAATCTAGTGGATTAATCAAAAGACTTGTACAGTTATCCGCTTCAACTCTGCCATACTTGATGAACACAGTTTTAGTGGTGATATTCACTTTGATGACTCAATTAAGGGTTTCACAGATCAGGGAGGAAAAGGAGAATTTTTGACTAATCAAACCAATCATGAATTTCAAATTTGTGCAGAAAAAAAAAGTAAAACCCAAATAATTTCATCCCATAGCCATTTCAGTTTTTTTTTTTTTTCCAGATATTCAAGTTGAGCAGAGAATAAAGTGAGCTTCAATTTGATTTACCTGCAACACAACAGAGTAAATAATATCTGCATACTTGACCGCCAAATTAAGCGACATACACCTTGCAGGCGCAATCGCATAAGCTCTTATAAGATTCCTCGGAATCCCACCAAGGCGATCCCGATGATTGACCACCACCACCGCCAAAAGCGCAGCAACTCCAGAACCCAAAGAATGCCCAGAAAAAATCATCTTATAAGAGGAACCATTATCGATCCACAACTGCTTCAACGTTTCCGATTCCTTTTTGAGCAACCAAATCGCCGATTTCAACAACCCGTGATGTACATACCCACCAGCGAACATCTGCATTCCTTTCTTGTTATCAAGCAAGAGCTTGTAATCGCTTTCCTTGACGAGATTGAGACCACGAATTGCGAGTATGATTTCGTGGTTTTCATGGTCGATGTAGATGAGGTAAGGAGGAGCATGGCCTTGGGTTTCCTCGTAAGTGACGCGTTTGACGACCCAATCTGGGTTCAGGCGGTAGCCACCTTCAGGTGGGAACTTGGGGTTGCGGAGATCTTCCTCGTATACGGCGAGGATTACTCGGCAGATGCGAGGGATGGGTTCGAATTCATCTGGGGTGGCGGATGGCCAAGTTAAGCTGTCGTCGGAGCCCACGTAGGTGCAGCGCTTCCATGCCCAGCGAGAGCAGCCCAAGCAGAAAACGCACTCGGCGCCGCCCGCGACGGACATACTTCAGCAATTCAGCTTTGGGTGTGATTAGTGGTTAGTGGTTACTAGTTGGTTGAAGGACAGAGGATGAGAAGGTTCTCCTGTACTTGTGCTGATGTGATATTAAATTGGACAAAGACGAGAGAGAGAGAGAGAGAGAGACAGAGAAAGAGAGAGCGCGCTAGAAAGAGCATAGGGAGGTCGGTGACTTGGTGCTTGGGTATCAAGCAATGAGACGAGAAGGTTCAGGGAAACCCATGGTCGACAGTGGTGTGCTGGGACACGGGAGGGTTAAAAGCTTTTGATAAAGAAGAAGATTATAGATTGAGATTGATTGAGATACCCTTTTATGAATACGTGTTTCAACTTTCAACTATGGAAAATATTTCTCACGTTTTTTTATTGGGTGATTTACAACAAGCTCCCTCGCATTTGCCTGTAAATTTCATTTATTATTATATTTAAATCTACAAATCCTAATACTGTTTAACTGATGTTATTATTTTTTAAATAAAAAAACCTAATTGCCCCTAATCATAAAAACTCAATTTAAAATTACTATTACACCCTTTCTTACATTTATAAAACTAAAACCCTAAAATTTCTAAAATCTTACCCAACCAACCAAAGAGAAGAGGAACTTACCTTGTCCTGCGAAAGTGGAGATCGCCGCATTTTTCGACAAAGTGAAAGTGTTCGGTTGGCATGTGGAGGGCTTAACTAAACCTGGTTGGCCCAAAGACAATTGTCGTGGATCAGGTGGTTCGACTCTGTTCTGATTCTTCTAGGCGAAGAATGGCAATTTTTCTTTTGGTGAAAAGAGAATGGCGAAGTTCACAAGTCACAAGACACGCAATGGAGAAACTAAAATATCGTTCAGGCATCATCTGACAACGTTCTGCTTTTGTCGTTTCTACGTTTTCATGTTCCCAAAAACGGAGAAACAACCTAAAAAGCGTTTGATAAAGTTATTTCGTTTCACCCGTTTCTAGAAACATAAATCAAAATTTATGTCTATTTACAATTCTAGAAACGAATTTGATGAAACAAGTCGGACTTGTTTCATTGTTTCTAGAAATTAATTTAAGAGAAAAAAAAAGATTGTTATGCCCAATAAATCTCTCAACTTTTTAAATCTAAAAAAAGGTAACCAAATGCTCTCTCCTTTTTGGACATCCGATGATACTATTGAATTTTTTAATGACATTATATTTATAAAAAACATTTCAAAAAATAAGTTTATCAAACACAACAAAATTCGTTTTTATTTAAAAAAAACATGAAAGTCTCGGGGGGCACAAAAACAGCAGAAGAAAGGTTGTCAAAGGCTGCCCTATGGTTTCCTTATTGGACAAGGCGATTGTGGCTTCGCTGGTCAGACTACACCTTTCCTCTTCCTGAGTTCCTCATGTTCATCTCTGTTTCTATACCTCTCTATCTTCCTTCTACTGTAATTTTGGCGTGCGGACTGGTGATGTCAATTGAAGGTAACTACTGCTACTTCTTCTTGTTTTTTTAATAGCTTTAATCTTGATGCTATCTTAAGTTCTCAAAATGCCCTCTCCGACTATCTTAACTTCAATTTTCATCGCCCTGCAATTTCCCTTTTTATTAGGTCGCCCTTGATCTCCAATTCCCAATATGCACATATAACACATCCACAGCATTTACTTAGTTGTAAAATCTCGTCTTGCTTACTGCTTACGGATGAAGATGATTGAATTTCCAAACAAAAGAATTTGTTTGATGCTTTATTTTTATATTGATCCTTTATTTTACTCTGTTATATGAATTTGGAGCTTGAGATTTTTGGGGGTTTATGTGCTTTCGGAGCGTTAGAACTGGGGTTTCTGGGAGTTGGGTTTCTGTCTGGACGAGTTTTGGTTTCACAGTCTGGAGAGAGCGTGGAAATATAAAACGTTTTGAAAGAGAGGCAGCTAGGTTGGATTTGAATTGGTTCTGGAATCCTGGAAGCCGCATTTTGTTTTCTAGTTGTGGCGAACCACTTAGCCCTCTGCATCTTCTCGCTTCCTTTCACTTCGCCGGAAAATGCAGCGATCTTCACCTTCATTGGACAAGGTAAGCTCCTCTTCTCTTTGGCTGGGTAAGATTTTGGAGACTTTAGGGTTTTAATTTTATAAAAATAAGAAGGGGTGTAATAGTAGTTTTAAGTTGGGTTTATATGAACAGGGGCAATTAGGTATTTTCATTTAAAAAAAACCTAACATCAGTCTAACGGTGTTAGGATTTGTGGATTTAAATGTAATAAGAAAAATTCGAGGGGGGAGGACGTAATATAGGCAAACGCGAGGGAAAATTGATGCAAACCACCTTTTTTTATTTTATGAGGAAAAAAAAGAAAGACAATAAGGCATTTGGTGTTTTTCGATTTTTTTTAAACGAAAAGGGGGGGGGGGG